>NC_056745.1:1140423681-1140792431 GCF_019279795.1 Protopterus annectens
TCAATCCTTGATAGGGAAGGCACTTTCTAACCTGCAGTCCAAATACATTTTTGACATCTTCCCATCTGTCATCTTTCCCTGTCTATTTATTTGCTGTCAATATCTTGGTTCCTTTGCCAGTTTTATCCAATAAATTCCAGCCCCCTACTGCCTATATCCTAGTTGCAGTCACCCCTATCGGTAGAATCTCCTTTCTCCATTACCATGTTGGCTTAGTTCTTGGAATACTTTCCACTGTTTTATGGATATAATGTTCATACATGTATGATCATTGTTATTCTCCTTAAAGGCCTGCTACCAAAATCCCAGCCTCTCTCTGTTTCTTGAGTTTCCCTCCTGTTTCAACATCATCCCTTTCCACTTTGAATTACAGTTTACTGCTTGTACTATGTATGGGAGCCTTAACTGTCTAGTTCTGAAATACCCCTTCAAATTAGGTAATCCCAATCTACCCTGTTCTACTGGAAGAATCAGCTTGTCTCACTTGACTGTTGCCGTCTTCCCTTCCCAGATAAAGTCCTTCAGTTCTTTATTAATTGCGGTCCACAACTTCTCCTCTGGTTGTTTACAAATATGCCTGACCTGTGTACAAGACTAAAGGGACTAAAAACATTTTGACTGCTTGTATCTTACTATCCATATAACAAAGCTTCCATTTTCTTAGTTTTTATATTATCTTTTGCATAGTCTCTTCCCATATATTCTTAGCTGCCACACCAGAATCATTTTTACTCCGTAATCCTAAATACTTAATTTTATCATGTCCCTATAAATAAGGATATTGCTGAACCAGTTTGTGTGTGGGTGTATAATTTACTGCTATTGCCTTTCTTTTAGCTTAATTAATTTTGTATCCAAAAAATATCTGAAACGGTCTCAAAATGTTCCACAGCACTGTAATGTATCTTTCTGGTTTTATCAGGTTCAACATAATATATTCTCCAAATAGAGCCAACTTTTCGTGACTGTCATACCAACTGTATCCTTGAATTTCTGAGTCCTTTGTTTTCTTTGCCAGTGGTTCTAAATATAATACAAATAACAAAGGGGAAGAGGACAACCCTCCCCGATTCCTCTGCTCAAGCAGAAATTATCAGAAGGGACCCTACCCACTTTAATTTTCCCCTCCCATCCCTCATGTATCCTCCTAATCAGCCTTATAATTTTATTCAAGAAATGCAAATGCTTCCATTGCCCTGCTTATAAAGTCCAAGCTTATTCTGTCAGCTACTTTCTCTGCATCAAGACCCAGCCATACCTCTCAACCTGTTAGAGTAAGTAATCTGGACAAAGCCATAAAAAGTGGTACAAATGGGGATAATTTTGAAATATTGCTCTTAGAAACTTAGAAAGCTGATAGAATAACAGGTTTTGCATTAGCATGAATTTTCTGAAGGGTATGAAGTCTAAAACTCAAATGTCTCATTATTTTCTAACTTCCGTCTTTAATGATTTTCCACTTATTTGCCAGAAAGCCACAGTTTCGTTAAAAACGGACCAAAAATATAAGACAAAACTCTGGACATTCTGCAAAAATCTGTACATTTGAGAGGTATGAGACCCACCAACAACAATGGTGTTTTCCTTACATTGTGCTTCCCACCAACAACAATGGTGTTTTCCTTACATTGTGCTTCCCTCTGCATCATCAGTGTTCTGTTAATGTTGTCAAATGTTTGCCTCCCCTCCACAAAACCACATTGATCCATATCTATCAATTTTGGCATTACTTTTGTCATTCTTTTAGCCATTATAGACATGAATACTTTATAATATTGAAACGGGTCTGTATGAAGCTGCTTCCGATGGATCTTTACCCTGTTTAGATATTACAGCTACCACTGCTTTCTTCCAGGATGTTGGTACTTCTCCTCCTCTTAAAATAAGGTTAAACAAAACCTTTCAGATCTTTATCAGTTTTTTCCCCTCCTGGCATCCAAACTTCCACAGGAATATCATCTATTCCTGGGGACTTTCCTGTAGATTGGTTGTACATCAACATTTTTGTCTCATATCCTCCTATCCTAACCATTAGTAATCCAGCCACACCTACGTGTAACACTGTCATATTTAATTTTTCCATAAACATTTCCATTTGTATCTTTTCTTTATTTCCATATTTGTGTGGACTTTCATAGAATTTCTGAAATATTTCTAATACCTCTACAGGATCTCTTTGTTACCTTCCTTGTTATGGGCTCCCTAAGGTTGGTGTTACCTTCCTTGTTATGGGCTCCCTAAGGTTGGTGACAGCTCTTTCTACTTTCTGTTGCCCGAGTCACTGTGCTAAAAGTTTTTGTGCTGTAGTGTCATTATCAAAAAACAGTTAGTTAACAGTCTTTCTAAACCTGTGCATATTATTAAGGTAATCCCTTAATTTCTGTTTAGCATTTTGCAGTTGATCCTCCTCTTGTTCTGTGAGACTCGCCTTATTCTGCAATACTTAACATTTGTCAGTTCCTCTAAATAATTATTGTTAGTTCTTAACCATAGCTCCCTTTCTTTTATTTCCACCTTATTTTTAAACTTCACCTTAATTTTATCCCACTCCCTAACTATTATTTCTTTTTAACCATAGCTCCCACTTTTTTTATTTCCACCCTGTTTTTAAACTCCACTTTAATTTTATCCACTCCCTAGCTATATTTTCAGAAGAAATTTCTACTCTGATAGCTCCTGAATAATCTCCACTACCCATTCCCAAAATTACTCTTTTTTTCAACAAATAGGTAGAAAGACGCCAGTGTATCATTTTTATTTCATTACCTTGATATTTTTATTTTAGTTATTATCGGTGCATAATCTGAAATAGTTATTGGGTGCATATCAAGACCTTCAATTAAATGCACATTTTTGTGAAATGTAAATTCTGTCTAGTGTAGCCCAGTTTTTATATCTTGGGGAATAATATGTAATTTCACTCGAAATTCCTATTACTGAATTCACATCTTCCATGCCAAATATTTTCATAAATTTCTTCTAAGATTTACCCTCCTTTATTATACTTTCCCTTTTGGGACCCTAGACACGTCTTCACTGCTGCAAATCACATTCCAGTCCCCACTTATAAGTAATATTCCTTGCTGAAAACTGATTATTTCTCCTAGAATTCTCTTAAGCTCCATTATAGCAGTTTTAGGCGGAATGTAAATAAAATGCCAATGTAATTCTCCTCCCTTGCCAGTAGCCCCTTAACACTACAGATTGGGCATTCTTATCTTTATCCTCTTTGATCAGTGTTGGAGCTCCTCTTGCAATTAATATAAGTACACCCCTTTTCCTTTATCCCAGGTATTCCATTGAGTAACCATTCTGAAAACTTTTCTTTATCGAATTCACATGATCTGATCTTATCCATGTCACTGTTTGTCACTCTTGAGGCCAGCACTTTACAGACTGCTTCAAGGTTTGAGTTCCTCCCACTCACATGATCCCTTGCTGCCCTCTAACCCCTCAGATCTCGTTTGCCACATTCAGCTACAAATGTAGGTTTCTTGTCTCAGCTCCTGTTGCGGGATAAGTAGTTTATATTTCTTTCTCCCTTTTAGATGTTTTTGGTATTTGTTGGCATTTTAGTTAGTTAATATATTTTAGAGTTCTCTAATAGCACTAGCTTTATCCCTTTCCTCCCGGTTCGTTAGTTTTGTTGGGTTGTTCTGTTTTGGCACCCTTTTTTCTGGTAGTTGTGAGTTGGTGTAGTTTTTTTTTTCCTTTAGAATCATTGCTTTACTATTTGTACTCTGTGTGTGTTTTGGCTTGTCTGCTTTGTGTAGGACCTCTGCTTGTTTGATGGTATTGAGTAGCATGCCTCTTATGTTTGGTCGCTATATATGATAAGCCCATTGGATTTAAGCGTTGCTCCTTGTGCGGTTAGAAGATACCGGTTTCTAAATTGCCCAATGAGTGCCTTTATTATTTGGGCTCCAACCACCTGGAGTTTGAAGTGACATTTGTGCCGCATTCAACCCTAGGGCTTTGGTTGAGCGCTGAAACAAACTATTGAAAGGATTGGCTCAATGGGTCCCTTGGCTCTGTCCCCTGCCAAGTCTGGACCTTCAGAGCACCAAAGGAAGATGCCCCTGTCTTCGGTGTCTTCAGGGTCTTCTTCTGCCAAAAAGATCAGACTGTCAGATCCTAGTGCCTCGGGTCCGACCCAAGCCTTGACTCAGTCAGATCTGATGCCCTCTTCAGATCTGGCCGGATCTGGACCAGCTACAGATCCGACTCCCTCAGATCCAGAACATGTGGGATCCAGGCCTTCGGATCCTACCTTATCTTCAGGTCTGAGGAGTTCGGATCCGGGATCAGTGTCTGATCCCACTATTATTATCAAGGATTCCCTTTCAGGCTATGGCTTGGGGCAGTCTCCTGTCTCCAAGCACAGATGCCATTCTTTAGAGGGGAGGTCCTTGGGATCTAGGCACCCATCCGCAACTAGGTCCTCCACTTCCTCCAGGAGTTTGCTCCCTTCTGATATGGATAGGATGATGAGGTCCTTTCTTGAGGCTCAGGTTGAGCTGGGGCTTCCTGCGTTCCCCTGCCCATCTGGCTAGGGGGTCCATCGTCTACCCCCTCATTGGTTTATCCTCATCCAGCCAGATTGGTTTCGGACTTCCTGGATCATACGGGGAGGGAAACAGGGATTTTCCGGGATCCTTCTGCCCATACCCAGTCAGGGTCCCTGACTCCTTCTGCTTGGCCTCCCACTGGACAGGTGGAATCCTGGACCCGAGCGGTCACCCCGGAATCCTTGGGTGGGGGTTCCAGTCCTGGTTTTTCAGATCGGTCCCTTCCACTTGGTGCTTCTTCCCTCGCCAGCTCGGGGCTGGTACTATCTGGAGACCCAGAGGTTCTGGCCTGCTCTGATCCTTCTCCCCAAATAGCCTTCCTACCAGGAGTGTGGATGGAGGATCATCTAGTCCTTCTGTTTTCTGGGTCATAGAGCAGACCTTTTCCTCCCAGAGGGTTTCCTCCCGGTCCTTACAAGAACCATCCCAACCCCATCTTGCGGACCCTACTCATCCTGCCCCTGGTTAGCCCTCTCAAACTAGCCTTCATGTGGGAGATGCCCCACTTGTGGTCCCCATCTCTTCAGAGTCCTCCCCTGAGCCACCTCTGAAGGAGGTTCCTTGGAAGAGATCATGTAAGAGGAGACGCTAAGACTCCCCTGCTGAGTCACTCATCAAGGATATGGACCTCCATGAAGGGGATGGGTCCCCAGGTCTCCGCCTAAGGATGTCTCCTTCAGGGACATCTTGGAAATTCTTAAGCTTAAGGGTGGTAGGTCTTCCCCCCCCCCCCCATCCTCAGAGGAGTCCTTTTTCTGAAGGCTTTTGGGACAGGATCATCTACCTTCTGGGTGTCGCCTATGGCAGATGAACCCGTTGACCTCATCACCAACAAGTATGGAAGGAGCCCAGTACTGTGGAACCTGTCCCCAAACAAGCTGAAAAGTTTCTTAGCCATCCTTCCGACAATCAGTTTTGGTCTAAAGGTGTGCCAGTCAATGCAATTGTGGTAGCTGCCGCTACCAAGAAGGAACTGGCAGAACAAAGCATGTCTGTCCATCTCCCGCAACTGTGATCCCGGGCAGTTGACAAGCATGGAAAGCGGGTGTTTGCCTCGGCCACCTTTTGGCTGCGGGTGCTCAATTATCTGGCACATTTCACCCAATTTCAAAGGGACCTGGTCAAGGAGATTACCATGTCCCTTTCTGAGGTACTCCCAGCTAGGGAACTAAGTATGGTGTCCCCAAAACAATCCACACTTTCTTCCCTGGCTAATTCATCAATGCGGCTAATTGCCAATGTGACTGAAGGAGCCTCTCATGTGGCAGGCACAAGCATCGCTGTCCAATGTCATGCCTGGCTGTGCCTTTGTGGATTTGTGGAGTCTTTCAAGGTGTCTTTCACCAGCGCCCCTTTTGATGATTCTACACTGTTTGGCCCTTCATTTAAAGAAAGTCTCGCCTGCAGTGAGCAGGAGGGCAAGACTTTGTCGGCTGTAGGAATCGGATTCTCCACCCCTCAACACTCCTTTTCCAAGATGCAGCAAGGGGCTAGGAAGATGTTTTTTCAGAAGTCACAGTCTGCCTTCCAGGACACTCAAGAGGTTGGGGAGAGGGTTCAATGGCAAACACCACCCCAGGGGCAGAGAGGGTCTGTAAAATCAGGGCTTCAGAGAATCCTTCTAAGCCCCAGCAGTGCTTCTGAAGTGCTGCCCAACTGTCCTGCCCTGGAGGCAGTCGCGGGTCGGTTGTCCTTGCACCCTTTACCCTGGGTAAGTATCACAAAAGATCATTGGGTGCTAAACATCATCTCCAGGGGTTATTCTATTCCCTTTTCCCAGTCTCCTCCAGTTATGAGGTACTTCCTGATGCACCACTCCATCAGAGGGAACTAAGAAGAAATGCTCCGGCTTCTTCTAAAGAGACCCAGCCTGGCAGTCCCCCCAGGACAACAAGAATCCGGAACTTACTCCACTTCTTTTCTTTGCCAAAGAAGACTGGGGACCTGCGTCCAATCCTGGACCTCAGCAAACTCAGTCTCTCTGTTAAGAAGTCCACATTCCAAATGGTCACTGTCCAGTCCATCGTGCCCTTGTTCACAAGGACAATTGGATGTGCTCCATAGATCTTCAGGATGCATACTGTTACATAAAAATAGACAGGCGCTCCAGGAGACATCTCTGCTTTCAAGTAGGGGCCAATAATTACAAGTTCGGGATGCTGGCCTTTGGTCTCACCACAGCACCCCTTGGTGTTCATCAAGTGCATGGCAGCGGTCGCAGCTCATCTGAGACTGCAAGGATTCCAGGTGTTTCCCTATCTCGACGATTGGCTCCTCACAGCTCCCATGAAGCATCATCTGGCCACTGCCTCACAATATCTACTACAACTTTTCGACCAGCTAGGTATCACAGTGAACCTCCCCAAATCCAACCCCACTCTGTTCCAAAGTCTAGAGTTCATCTGGATTAATTTGGACACCATTTCAGAGCTTGCAGTGCTCCCACCCTGGCAGGTAAACTTCATCAGATCTCATGTTCAATCTCTTCTCAACCTCTCCCATCCCCAGGCCCACCTAGTTCTAAGGGCCTTAGGGTCCATGGTGGCTGCGTTCTACCTAGTGCCATTAGCCAGGTTCTACATGAGGGTTCTTTTAGTGGACTGTAGCAGTTCAGTGACCTTCCCTGATTCACCCATTGTCAGCTGTGATCTGTCTCACTCTGGTGTGCAGACGTCATCTTCTTTGGTGGATTCGGTCTCCCAGTCTTCTAGCAGGCAGACCATTCTCCCCTCCACAGTGGCCACGGACGCTTCCCTGTTAGAGTGAGGGGGGCATTTTCAGGAACAGATGGTCCAAGGCACATGGTCCGAAGCAGAGACCAAACTGAATATCAATATCCTGGAGATGAGGGCAGTTCTCCTCATGTTGCAAGCCTTCCAGGGCTGCCTCCCTCCAGGTACCATTACAGTTCACATGGGCAACATGGCCGTTGTGTGGTACCTCAACAAGCAGAGGGGCACACATTTGTATCTGCTTTCTTGCGAGGCTATGAGAGTGTGAAAATGGGTGATATCCTTGGGGCACTTTTTCATTGCAACGCACATTCCCAGGCAGTCCAACGTGCTGGCAGACAGACTGAGCAGGGCTTTTCTAAGCCCTCACAAGTGGTCCTTGAGTCCCTCGGTGGTGAAAGACATATTCCTTCACTGGGGACAGCTGAGTTGCAATCTCTCTGCATCCCCTCTCAACCACAAATGCAGCCAGTATTTCACCCTGATTCCCCCAAACAGGAAGTCCCCCAGGGATGCTCTGCTCAACAAGTGGCCCTCGGGTCTCCTTTATCCCTATCCTCCCTTGCCTCTCATTCCCAGAGTACTACAGAAAGCTTATCGCTTCAAGGCTACTTTGATTCTCATTGCCCCTTTTTGGCCTTGGCAAGAGTGATTTCCCTTTATTTGGTCTCACGTGAAGTACCCTCTTGGGTAATAAATCCCATTCCAGATCTATTTTACCATCCTTTTCAGCTTCCAATTCCCAACCTACAGATGTTTCATCTGATGGCATGGTTTGTCCACTTCCAGTAATCCTGAATCAGCCCAGGCTACCTTCTCCCATTAAGAACATTATCCTGGCCTCTCAGAAGGCTTCCACTAGAAAGATTTACACCAGTAAGTGGAAGCGGTTTTCCATTTGTGCTAAACAGTGCAATCTAGATCCTACTTCGGTTTCTATTTCAGATATCTTGCTTTTCTTGTCCTTTCTTTTTCAGCAAGGAGCTAGCTTTTCGATTGTCAAAGTGCAGTTAGCAGCTATTTCTAACTTCCATGTGTGCAAGGAATGGGCCTTCTCCTCTCGCTTGGCAAAACCTTCTTAAAAGGGGGTTTTCTGCTTTGATCCCCTGTCAAGGATCCTTCTTCCCCTTGGGATCTTTCCTTTTTGCTGCAATCTCTCACATAGGTCCGTATGAGCCTGCTGCCACATGTGATATCAAATTTTGCTGCAATCTCTCACATAGGTCCGTATGAGCCTGCTGCCACATGTGATATCAAATTCTTGTCATGGAAGACATTTTTTCTATTAGCCATAACCTCAGCTAAAATGGCTTCGAAGTTGCAGGCTCTTTCTATTAAACTGCCTTTCATGGTTTTTCATAAAGATAAGGTTACCCTTTGGAGTAACCCGTCATTCCTCCCTAAGGTTGTCACAGAAGCGAATCTGAACCAGTCAATCCAATTTGCCAGTCTTCTTCCCAAATTGTGCTAACAAAGGGGGACATCTTTTGCATATGCTAGATGTGCATAAACAGCTGCATTTCTATTTGGATAGGACAAAACTTCCGCAAGTCTGACCAGCTGTTTGTGACATTCTCTCTTGACAGGAAAGGTCAGGTGGTGTCCAAAGTGACCATCTCTCATTGGCGTTTGGCATGCATTTCCTATGCTTATTCGTCCAAAGTTTTATCTTTACCAGGGCCAATTAGAGCTCATTCCACTAGGTCAATGGCTAAGTCAGCTGCCTTTCTTGGCCATCATACCATAGATAACATTTGTGTGGCAGCCACCTGGTCTTCTCCTCACACTTTTTTGTTAGCCATTACAAACTTGAAATTGTATCCAGTAACAGAGCTTCCTTCGGCTCCACAGTTCTTCACCATATCCTTCCATGAGGCTGCCCAGGATTAGGGTAGCTGGGGACTCTGACCAATGAGTGAGGAATAGTGACATGGATAACATCAAATAAAGAGTTATATACTTATCATAACTTGGCATCCATGTTATCCTGTGTTAGTAGTCATCGCTATCCCTCCCTCCAATGCCCATCCTGTAGGATCTAGAGGAAGTGGAGATGTCCTATTTGGTGGTCGTCTTCCTCACCTGCTTTCTAGTATGGGCAAACTCAATCTGAGGGTTTAGAGGGAAGCAAGGGATCATGGGAATGGGAGGAGCTCGAGCCTTGAAACTATCTGTAAAGTGCCGGCTCAGATCTAATGTCAGATCCAAGACCCAAGAGTGATGAATAGTGACATAGGATAACACAGATGCCAAGTTTCTAAGTGTGTCTCCTGTAACCTAGCTATTTGCACTCTAAATTTTTTTTAATATAGTTCACTACTCTTTCTTTTTTGTATTTATCCGTGAAACCTTTGACATTTAAAGACATTACAGAAAGCATCATTGCATTAAAAAGTTATTATTCCCACCTTTTATGCATAACATTTTTTTAGTTAAATGTCTAGTTCCAGCTTTTGTGTTATATGCATATACTTTCTGGCAGGTTGAGCTTTTATACAGTCGTTTCTTGTCATATCCATTGGAGCCAATGTCATGTCTTACAAAAGTTTTTGTTTTATTGAAATCCCTAAAAACACACCCCAATACTCCCCTAAAACCTGTTAACTTAATACTAACAGACAAAACCTTGTACATCTTCAGATATTGAAGTTTTACCCTCCTTATAGGGAAGACCGTTCCAAACTGGCAGCCACACTCATAGACTTGAGTTGACCTAAAAGAAAGGTTATGCATGCTAAAAAGCATGATGCAGCCTGTGCTTCTAGTAAGTGCTAATTGGATTTGTCTTAGCTTTATAGCTCTCCCAGC
This sequence comes from Protopterus annectens, assembly GCF_019279795.1. Lineage (NCBI taxonomy): Eukaryota > Metazoa > Chordata > Ceratodontiformes > Protopteridae > Protopterus > Protopterus annectens. The sequence goes on from NC_056745.1 coordinate 1,140,433,790, forward strand.
TGTGAAAAGCACAAAATGCTGTCAGAGAACATTGTGTCCTAGCAAATTTCTCTTTTTTTTTTCTCTCAGCCAGTCACTGTCCACCAGACTGTAGCCAGTTTCTCGTTATCAGATTGTCTCCTTGGAGACATGTGAACCAGACAGCCAGTTTCTCTTTATCAGATTGTTTCCATGGAAACATGAAGACCAGCTGCAAAATTGCTACTAAGCAAACATGTATGTCCTAGAAAAAAGCCTCATAATATTCAATATTCTTTTTCATTTACTTGCTTTCTCTTAAAACTTGTTACCAAATCAATCTAAAGTCCTTAATCCAGTCATTCCCTTATGCAAGAATGAGAAAAAGCAAAATTATTTTTCTCTTGTCATGTTTTTAACCAGGCTTTTTCTTTTGTATTGCAATGCCTACAGTTCTTAAAACTAAACAAGAAGAAAGAGAGAAGGGAGAAAGAAAAGAAACAAAAAGGAACAGCAGCACCTGTTTACAGTCCATATTACACTTAAAAGTAAGAGAAAACTGTACTTTATAGCATGTAAAGAAAACCACACACCACAAAAATAGTCCTATTTAAGATAAAAAATCTTTACTTACAGTTAACTTTCTCCCTTCTCTTCCCCTACCCAAAGCAGTTTTCCAAACATTAATGACATGAAGTCGGGCATATGCTTTAGAGTCCCCCACAAGTCCAACAAATTCTGAAAAAGTCCAGTATTTCCAGATTTTCTTCTGTCATATTTCACAAATATAATCATTGCATTATAAACCCATATTAAGTTACTGGTTTTATTCCTGTTCGTCTCCATCTCTCAAATCCTGTCTCTGCTTCATTTTCAATGTACTCTTGATTCTTCCACTCCAACTCTTGTGCTCCCTTCCTTCTCTACAACATTTTTTGTTGAAACATTGGATAAGGTTTCACAGGTACACACTCTCTCTGTGGTCTTGACTACCTGAAGAACAAGAAGCAGAATCTCCTTCTGTTTACAACTTACTTTTTGCTGGACACAATTTTGCATTTCCTCCTTAGTTTATACTTCATGAAAAATGATTTTGTTCCTCCAGGGAAGAATAGCTTGAAGACAGCTGGGTACAGCAGTTTGAATCTCACACCTGCATCTCAACATTCCCTGGACAGTGGAATAAATTTGCTAATTTTCTGCCTGGTGTACAACGAGTAATCATTCTTCACAAACACTCTGCTGTCTCCCACTTTTAATACTTTATCCTTCTTCCACAGTTTTGAAAGAATCAGCTCCTTCTGCTGGTAGGATTGAATTTTTACTATTAAAGGTCTAGGTTGCTTTCTCATAGCCAGGTGTGGAGCATGCACACGATATGCCCTTTCAACTAACAATTCCTGCTGTGGAATACCAGTCCAGTTGCTTCATAAAGTTAATGCAGTCAGTTCCTTCCAGCTTCTCTGGTATATTTGAAAATTTTTAAGTTTTCCCTATGTGCTGTGTCCTCTAATTCTATTATTTTTTTAAACTTGTCTTCCTGAGCAGTTTCATATTTAGCCAGCCTTTTCTTCATTTCAACCTCTTAGTTTTGCAGCTTTATCACCTCATCTGAATATCTGTTTAAAGCTTCTTCCATTTTTTCCAACCTTTTGTTGTTTGTGTTGATATACTCCATCCGTGTTTTGTTTATTTTAACAAGGATTGTGTGCAGTTGTCTCATTTCTTCCTGTAGGTTACTGGAATTCATATCTGGAGTTTACATTGCTTTTTTTTTTTTTTTTTTTTTTTGCTGAACATTTGCATAACTTTCCCCAGTCCGTGTTTCTTCCTCACTTTTTGTAGCTGATTTTTCCAGGTCCTCTCTATTTCTTTATTCATGGCATCCAAGCAGTACACTTACTAGCCAGTTACTGAAATTTACCCATAAACACAAGTCTTCTGGCCTTCTCTGCTTAGTTTCTGTTTTCACACTGGGAGAGCTAGAATTAAGCTGTTACTCAGTGTGCAACCATCAAAGAAGTTATCACTCACACTTATTTTCAGTGCCCAAGAAAGCAGGGGACCTCAGACCAAGCTTGGATCTAAGCTATAAGAATCAAGCAAAGGAGGTTAGATAAAATTGGGAAGACAGACTGGAAAAGTAGTTTACAAGGGAAAATGGGAGGCCATATGAATGGTTCTGAAGTATGCAGCGAAGTCCAGAAAGATTAGCTTTTTCTTTGCATAGATACTTTTATACTTCAAGCAGACTTCAGAGAATTTTACCTCAGGCATGTAGCAAATGTCAGAAGTGTAATGGGGAAGAAAAAGGTAACTGGGGACCTATGTTTTGGGAATGTAATGCGTTTGCAGGTTTTAAAAATTCTGTACAGGTACTCTGTCAGAAATATTGGGTGAGTAAATGGCTGTAACTTAGGACATTATTCTTTTGAGCTGAATTTCCTAGGCACATCAAGGTCATGTTAAGTGTAATTCTGTTGGCTGCCAAAAAAAAACAGTTACTAGAGAATGGAAATCAAAGTCTAAACCAGCTGTATTTGAAGTATTAAATATTGTAAGTGAGATAAAAGAACTGGAAGAGAGATCTTTAGAAAAAGGAAGGAGCAACTTTCAAAGAAATAGAAATTGTGGGAACAATACCTGCAGAATAGTGCTCAAGAGGAGGAGTGAGGTTTAAGGGAAGGCAGAAATTGAGCAAGTTATATAATGTTGGAGCAATTATAGCTATAAAGAAAAGAAATGTTTTGTATAATGAATGTAATGTGAAAAAAATACTAATTTGGTTTGTTTTCTTTTCTATTAATGTAAGTTTACTTTTGTCTTTCAGTGCTAATTTAATAAATGTGTTTAAAAAAAGGTAAAGATTATCATTTGCACTCCTTAAAAGAATTTTTTCAGTCCTGCTTTGCCTTGCTTATCCGAAGATGGAAGACATGGAATGAAAAGTTACCTATTCACTGTAAGATTCCATCAAATTACTTAAAAGTGTCTTGTGGCTGTAAAATGTCTTCCACGTGTATCCTTGCATATCTATCCTTTTCTTAAGCTCAAAGCCCATGTGACCTGAATTCTCATAAGTTAGTTTTTGATGAAGATCTAAGTTTGGGTCAGAAAGGAGAAGACACTCTATGGTAGTGTCCAGGTAGTAGGTGAAATTATAATTTTGATGTGAAAATAAAGCCTGCTGCTTATGTACTTCCTCAGAATAGACCTAGCGCTGCATTCCTTATTGGATAACTTTTACTGTATATCATGCCCTGTCAGGAAGAGTTTTTTACTTAACCACAGATAGAGGACTTACACTAGTTTGGAAATGGGATTGGGTTCCACACAATACATTTGCTATGTTCGTGTCATATCTCTGCTTCTGTTGGCTGTTCTGTGGCAGCATCATTAGGCTTGCCAGTTTCAGCAGAGGTTTACAGCCTGTTGTACCCTTTTGAAGCTCATCAAACAAATGCTGATCATCATGTGTGTGTGTGTGTGTGTGTGTGTGTGTGTGTTTTCTTGACTGGGTTAGCCCCAATAGGCCTATTGCCTGTTTTTCAGGGGACACCTGAGGTAAAATTAATACTGACATAAAACTGAACCCCAAGAATACAGGATGAAGCTAGTTAACAGTTCCCGAACGTGACACACTGTTCTGTGCTGCCAGACTAAATGGGTAGTCCATTTTCCCCCTGCATTTCAAAGACATGCTCATTAAATTTAGTGGCTACTTGGACATTTAAACATGGGTCTGTGATGCAAAAGAACTTTTAGTTTTCAAGATTAAGCCAGTTTAACAACCTGAAGTTAAATATTTATCAGAAACAAGCGTGCTAGTTGGTGGATGGCTGTGGGAAATAGGTTGTACCATTTAGTGGTTGAAGGCACTTCCTCACAGTTTCCTGTTTTTTACTTATAAGCAACTTTATTAAATCACAACTTAAACAGTTACCCAAGTGCAGATATATTACTAGAAAAGAAAATATAGTAACTTGTTTTTATACTGTATACAATTTGCTTTTTAACAATTACCATTCACTCTTGATGTTATATAAACTGTTCAATTCTTCCTTTACATTAAGCCTTACTCCTCCCCATAAACATTGTTCTGCGTGTATTCTTCCCACATATTCCATTTACTTCTTTACAATTTGTTCTTTCTTGTTCTAAGGATCACACCACCATTTCTTTTTTCTCCTTTACAATATTCAGTACCTCAGTTAAATTTGGTTTAGATTTCGCTTTCCATTTTCTAATATTTGCTTTTTTAGAAGCCATTAGCATTAAGCTTGGTAAAGCTTTACTATATCTGGACAATTCAGAGCCTATGTCCCAGCTCAAAGGAATCATTTCCTTAGTTACAATTTGCTCCCCCAACATTGATGACAGAACACTCTGTAGGGAATTTTTACATCCTGCAAATTCATTATGTTCTCAGAACACTTGCTGCCAGTTACCTTTCGGTTTACCATAACATTTCCAGTATTTGCTACCTGTCTGAGGAAAAATTCTCAGAAGGCTGCTTCTCTATGCAAATAGTTTCAAGCAGAAATCCTAAACGTTCTGGACTTTGTCGGTTACTTGGGATCCATACAAATGTCTCCATCATTCTAGTATAAATTTTCTTTCTGGTCTCGCTTCTCAATCGTTTCTAACCTCACCTGATTGAGTCTCATAGTTATCATGCCATCTTTCATATCCTGTACTAATTATCCTTTTTTTAATGGCTGCTGTGTTTTAGACTCAACTAAAACTCTACCATAACTGGTCTTTCATTCTCCTGTCTATTATTCTTGCTTATATTTTGATATTGGCCACTGGTATGGAAAGAATCATCTAACCTGTAGTCCAAACTTCTGCTTGGCGTCATCCCACTCTTTTATATTTCTCTCTCTACTTATTTGCTCCTAATACAGTGTTTTTTTTGTTAATTTTCTCCAATAAATTCCACCTCCTTGTTGCCCATTTTTTGTGCCCTTACTTGCAGTCCTCCTTATTTGTAAACCTCCTTTTTCCATTCCAGTGTGTGCTTAGTTTTTAAAATATTTTTGCTATTTTATAAATACAATGTAGTGCATGGAGTGCCATGATTACACTCCAGTAATGTTTAAATTGCATCCTAGTTCTGCGCTACTCTAGCACAAGACCTGACCTTAGCAATGCTTAGAAGGGTGCTTAACAATTGTTAAGCACCCCGACAGGCTGCTAACAGACCAGCTAGTAAACAGCAGCAGCAGGACATAAAGCGGTTTTGTTTCAACTCCCATCTCTGCCTGCTGTCTGCTATATTACAGCCACTATTTTGATTCAGACTGCTTCCATTACACAGAAAATACTTAAGGGTGTCAGCCACTTCCCTACTGCTTTACTGGCTCAAGACATCGCTTTTTTAATTTTGTGTAACTAGTAGTAGTGCATGGAGTAAATAAATATCCATGTATTAGAAAGAATTTTGATTGGATCTCCAGTCATTACATGTTGTGTCTTTTTGAGATGGATGCCAAAATTCACATCTCGAACAAATGTCTCGTATACATAAGCCAGTTTTAATCGGAGGCCCAGTCAAAATCATGTGTTCTGTGTTTATTATTCTCCTGAAGGACCTACATCTAAAATCCTGTTTTTTTCCTTTTTAGTCATCATCCCTTTTACTTTGATTTATAACCTTCTGCTTGAGTTAAATATACATGAGCCTTAACTGCCCCACGACTTCCTATTTAGGCCACCTCCCCTAGTATGGGTATGTAAGAGACTGTGCGTTGATCTTAAAATGGCAGTGCATGTCAGCCCTTAAATCTCATTGGTACTGGGTTGTGGGGTTTGGAGCTTCTAGGTTTTTAATACATATCTTCATATTTTTTCCTTAGAACTAACAAACTGTGTATTGTTTTGGCCAGATGAGGCAGTAATATCAGAAGTGAAATCTGCTCAAAACTGTTTTCCTAGTAAACAATAAAGTATACCTGGAGATGTTTGATCACTGCTTAAGATCTTTCTTGCCACAGTTCAATGTATGTCTTTTTTCCATAGTTCAGTATTGGTTTGCTTGCTCTGGAACTCAGTCAGATAAATACACTGCTGGGGAAATAATTGTCTTATTAAAAACGATGTTTTACTTGTGGTATTTAATTATTTTTTTTTGTTTGTCTTTTCGGCTTTTCCTGGTTAGGTCTGCCAATGATTGGCAGTAGATTTTTTTATGGTGCAGAGTTGCCAGCCTGATGCCCAACCTTCAGCGAAGGCACGCCCATTCACCCATGTCTTTCGGAGGCCACTCAACCGCGGGGAGGACATGCAGACTCCACACAGAAGGTACTCCAGCCGTGAATCGAACAGGAGAACCTCTTGCTGTGACGCAACAACGCTACCGCTGTACCACCGCGGCTTAGTAGTAAATTATTGTTGAGCACCCAGTTAGATAATTTGGAGCATGTTCTCCTTAAGAAAGAAACTACCTAATCATATCCCTATGTAACTATCCCTTTCTGTATTCTTCTGGTAGAAGAACCTTACACAAAGACAGTCATAGTTTGTGTTTTTTGTTTAGGCTCAAAGCATGATATTGACAGTTGTAGGTTCTGTCAAGGATTTATGCCAGACATCTAAAGGAGAAGGAAGCATTCCCTGCAAAGCTACTTAAATTAGAAAAGACATGAGGCCTTGACTTTATACCACCATAGTGTCTCCAGTTCATTTCTGGAGTTCAAATGCCCCTTATGAATTAATTAGAAAAGCAATCTAATGAGAAGGCAGTCAGGGAACTGGGTGATGTGACTGAAACATTTGACTTCCTTGCTTGGCTTGAGGACATAGGACAAGAGTTGAAGTTTTCACTCAGCCTTTACATCTCAGGAATCCAGAGCCTCTGACAAAGCCCCATTGCAGGCCATCAGGCCTACAGATTAAGGCCCATTTCATTGAGCAGAAAACACGTGTGAAGTTACTACCAGGCAACCAGATACCCTGTTTGTCACAAGTATGCCTGAAGCATATTTTGCTTTATAAGGTACAGATGATGTACCCATTTATGTAGTCAGGGAGAACATCCAGGGTTGGAATGTGGATGTCCAGGAATCCTCTCCTTAGTCCCTGACCTCCAAGGTGGCAGTCCCACTTATGTGGACTCAAAATCTCAAAAATTAGAGTGCCCACCCCCAACCCTTGCAGTTGCTTTGGCCTCTGGCAACAGATGGGCTCTTATCCACCCCCTTTCAAAACTTATTCCACAGGAATTAACCTGTTTGGCTTAAGGGTTCCTTCAGGTCCTGCAGAGCCTGAAGCCAATTTCAAATCTGTTCTCATTGTCTGGAGTTTCCTCTTTCAAGAGATAGTGAGAAACTTCCTCAGAGAGAAATGATAACTCCTTGGAGTTTGAAGAGAAAGAATTGGACCACTACTCCCAAATTTCTTTCCCCTTTAGGTGTGACATGAAATTTCTCCCTCCCAATCCCCTACCTAAAATTTCCCACCCTAGCCTTGTCCCCTAACCATCTTACCAAACGGAGATCATGGGAAGGGCAACCCAAGTGTGTATGAAACTGTAAAAGCATCATAAAAGACAAGTAGTTGCAGCAAGGTAATCTCTCAGAGTTGTAGACTGTTCTTCCTAAGAAAGGCAAAAAAAGTCAAATATTTTACAGAGACCAAGAAGATCTACCTTCATCCTGTAAGAGATTATATAAGTAGGTGTCAAAGAACCTGTACCAAAACAGGAGCACAACAGGGGGTTCTTCTCAGTACTGTTCCTAATGACAAAAAAGAAGGGTCCATGAAGGCCAGTCCTGGAATTGTCAAGTCTAAATACTTGTGGTCCTAAAATTCATGAAGTTGACACTGCAAGCCCTTTTACCACTTCTGTTCCCTCAAGCCCTTATGGTTATGCTGAGCTCAGGGATGCCTGTCTTCACATACCCATTTTCAGGACCACAGGTATTCTCTCAGATCACTTTACCTCCTTGTCCATTTACTGGCTGCTGTATAATGGATGTCCTTATATTCACTGCTGCAGTATTCTTAATGATATAAGATTCCCTGCCGAGGAAGTCCAACATCCAGCCTATCTTCCAAATACTTCTGAATTTAAAAGGTATGCCAAACATCACAGTACACTCCCTGCGTAATGTATGACATAAAGGTGATGTTCAGGCTTACCAAAAACAGAACTTCTTTGCCACCAGTCTGAACATATCTTTTATACCATCAGTCTGTTTACCTTCATCCGTCTTCTGTCAGTTGAATGTATTTTCATTCTTTAGTGACTTCCTATGCCTGTTTGCTGTTTTTGCAAGATAAGTGCCCCCTTGAGGATTTTGTTGTTTCTCATTTTGTGTTCCTTGAGGTTAATGTCATCCAGGAAGGGTAAATGCCAGTGTGGGAGACAGATTCCCCATAGAGACCACCACAATAATTGTCTGTTTTGCTTAGGTGCTTCTTGACCATATGTCTTCTTCTATTTGTCAGGCGTTTGTTCCAAAAACCTTTCACAGTAGACTTTCTTTCCTTTCCTTGTATCTTGAGAAACAGCGTCTTAAGCTACTCACTAAAGATACAATGAAATGAATCTCCTGCCCCGAGGTTCAGCCGTTAGGGAAGAAGAAGGTGAAAAAGGTATGACTGAAATCTTCTGATGTCCAGCCTCTGCCAGGTGTTTCTTCCAAGTTCATTATGAACCCAGAGGCTTGCCTGGCTGTGTTGTCTGATTTCTCTGTCACAACCGTGTTGGAGGCCAGTGAGGAATCTGGCTGGCAGCACATCTGAAGAGGCTTTGTAGGTATCTGTCTCATTTTCAGAGGGAATTGAAAGAAAACAGTATTCTGTTTCCACTTATTAGCTTGAATAAAAAGCTGTAAGAATGATATGAAATATAAAGGGTTAATTTAAAAATAGTGTAAAGTGCTGAAAAAAATAAATAGTAAGTGTGCTGGCATAGCTTAGATTTTGGCATCCATGTAAAGGAGTATGTTGTTGAGAAACAAAGTCTGTAAAAATAACTGCACAGATGGCAGCTGGAAGGACATCAACAAAGTAAAGAGATGTAACATCAGGTTTCAGATAGTGCTGGAACACTACGATGTTCTTCGTGTTTCACTGTTGCAGTCATCACATTTAGGGTTATCTGCTTGCAGTAGCCCTCAGTTGGCCTGATTAACAAAGTCTTGGATCCTACGTCAGTTGCTGTCCCATCTTCCATGACGTCAGGTAGTCAGGGGTATAAAGCACGCAGCCGGCACCATTACATCAGTCTTTCTTGCCGTGCGGTGCCCAAAGCAGAAGCAGTTTGCAAGTGCTGGTCGGTCGACTCCTGAAATTTTCGTTTTCGAGTTTCAGAACCAAAGTCTTCAACTAAGCTAAGTACCCCATTGGGGAAACTTTTTCTTGCTCTAAACCGATGTCAGTAAAAGTCAATAATTGTATTTCTTGTGGAAAGCAAATACCTCATAAAGATTTTCATTCGTACTGCATTCCTTGCTTAGGCCCTGACCACGACGTACCTCGCTGTCAGTTTTGTGCCTTATTTAAACAATGAACTATTCGTCGTCGGTATATTTATGCTTCTAAATTTTTTGGTACTTGGTTCAGTTATCCAGATATGGCTTCGGTAAGCCTCCCGACTACCGACATTCTGAAAAAAAACGCAAAGATAAAGACAGAGACAGACTGCATAGGTCCAAAGCTGCCGACAACGCTTCTCCTAAGGTGGTCGCCAGTTTGCTGGTACTCAGTGAGATGCTTTTGCAGCCCCTGATACCTGCTAGTTCAGATTCGCAGGCCTCTACTGAGACCGATTCTGAGTCCGGTATGCCGCGAGATGCTTCAACTGTGGAACCTGCGGATGTCTCTACCTTGGATGGGTCCGGAGCCGCTGTGCAGGCACCGGCTTCCTAGGGTGTATTCAGACCTACTGACTTGCATATTAAACCGACGTTATCTTCTTCTTCAAGGCCTGAAGCTTGATCTATGCCTAGAAAACCGACGCCCAGCCCACATGGTCAGGCCTCTATGCCTAAAAAACAAATGATAAGAATGGCTGAAGCCAACATTCCCCCTCTAAGAGACCTAAGCCTGAGTTTGCTTATGATTCTTCTGATCAGGATTCTGAAGTTTCTGTTTCCTCTGAAGACCAGGATTTACCCTTCTCTACCTATGAAGATTCTGATGCAGAGGACTCTATTCCCTCTGCTTCCCCTCCAGAGGATTTCTCTTTTGGTGAAACCTTACATACTCTTAGGGAGCATTTTCACTAGGAAAGCTAGGATTACTCCGACTCTAAAAAGAGGCTTAGGGATTTCTTACTCCTGCCCCAACACAGGTCTTTAGCTATTCCCCCCCCTGTACTGGACATTGTTGATGATGCCTTTTCGGAATCTAGCTTGACCCCTGACTCTTTACCTCCTGCTCCCAGAAAACCTGATAGATATTACAGGGTTCCTGACTCTCACAAGTTCCTTTTAAAAAATCGTACTGTGGATCCGGAGACCATTTCACAGGGACCCAAGGGCATTAAGGCTACTACTGCCAAAAATCCTACCCCCTCTGATAGAAATTCCAGGGCGCTGGATAGATGGGGTAAGAAGGTATACACTTCTGCAACCTTGGCCATTAGGGCCTTAAACTGCCAGTTTCATATGTTAAAGTATTAGCAGCATATTATTGGATTGCTTAAACAGAAATTGATTGTTGATTCCTGACTGTGCTGAAAATAAAGATTTACAGGATTTAATGCATTCTGCTGAACAGGTTGGAAAACATACTTTGCAATTTGGTTTTGATTCACTAGAGGCATCTTGCAGGGCTGCTGTCACTGGGTCTGTACTTAGAAGGCATGCTTGGCTTAAGGAGCAATCTTTACCAGATCATGTTAAAGCTAAATTGCTGGATGCTCCCTTAAACCAAGACCACCTGTTTGGCAACAAAGCAGAAGAAGTACTTAAAAAGATGGCGGAAAAAGCTAAATCTATGCAAACTGTTAAAGATTTCCTGCAAGTACAGCCTCCCAGATTTAGTAGGCATTGGCCCTCTAAAAATTGGTCCTTTCCTGCCTCTTCCAGGCCTTCTCAGTCCAAACCCAGAACCAGCAGAAAACCCAGGCTTCAGTTCCAAGGTACTCAGAGGGCTAAGCAGTGGGGGGCTCCCACTTCCAAAGCAGGGAGTGGCTCAATGACTTAACTTGAAATCTTCCAAGCCCTGCACAACTGATTGTTCCCTTAAGGGGAAAGATTGCCCGGCAGGCAAAAAATTGGGAACTCATTACCCAGGACAAATGGGTTTTAAATATAGTTTCCTAAAGATACAGATTCCACTTTCGCTCCTTACCAACCCTAAAAGGTTGGCTAGACCTACCCCCAAATCAGTGGGCGGGGGCTCAAAAGCAAATTCTCGCTCTCTTAAGCATCAGGGCTATTCAGCCTGTTCCAGAAGAGGAATGGGGACAAGGTTTCTACTCATGACTTTTCCTGGTACCCAGAAAAGACAACTCCTGGCATCGTATACTGGACCTCTCTATCCTAAACACATTTTTGGTGATTCCAAAATTCAAGATGCTAATTCTTCACCAACTGCTAGGCAAAGATGCCTGGTTGGCAACACTGGATTTAAAGGAAGCTTACCTGCACATCCCAATAAGGGAATCCTGCAGAAGATACCTATGCTTCGAAGCAGGAAACATGCACTATCAGTTCTCTGCACTGCCCTTTGGCTTATTTGCTACACCCAGGGTATTCACAAAGTACCTAGCTCCAGTCATTGCATTCTGCAGGCAAAGAAATATCCAGATATATCCTTACCTGGACGATTGTCTAATTCAGGAAGAAAACCAGGACATACTATTGAATCATCTGGCATTTGTACAGAAATTGCTAACTTCCCAGGGGTACACTATAAAGAAAAAGAAATCACATCTTGTACCCTGCCAACAAATTGTATTCCTGGGAGCAAGCTTGAACACAACTTCCCAGATGGCTTTTCTCACGCCAGAAAAACAAGTTCATTTGACAGCCTACTTCAAACTACTGGCCACAAAGACCCAGCTATCTGCAAGGAAAATACTGCAAGCCCTGGGGTTCATGGCCTCATGCATTCTAATAATTCCATATGCAAGACTGCATATGAGGAAACTACAATGGTATCTAAAAAGCCTATGGTGTCAACATTCTCAGGATCTAGAAGCAATGATTCCTATCATACCTTGCCTACAGATAGAGTTCCTTTGGTGGGCAGATGCCTGTCACCAAAACAAGAGACTGCCATTCACTCTACCCCCTGCCACCCAAACCCTAACAACAGACTCATCAGACTATGCATGAGGGGCTCACTTGGCAGGGAAGTGCATTCAGGGCAAATGGAACCCAAGTCAAATGCACCTGCACATCATTCAGAAAGAAATGTTAGCTGTACAGAATGCTCTGACAGTCTTCAAGGACCACATCCTTCCAGGACAATTAATGGTAAAGATGGACAACACCACTGTTATGTGGTACATAAACAAGCAGGGGGGAACCCACTCAAACCCTCTCTGCAGACTAGCCATGGCTCTGTGGAACACAGCCTTGAGCTACCAAGTGCACCTACAGGCTCAGTTCTTGCCAGGAAAGCTAAACACACTGGCAGACGATCTAAGCAGAAATCTCATGGACCCACATGAGTGAAAACTGGAACCAAAGATATTCAGCATGTTGATAAACAAATGGGGGAGCCCAGATATAGACCTCTTTGCCTCCCCGCAGAACTACCAATTGAAAAAATTCTGCACAAGGACTCCCCACAAACAAGCTTGGAAAGTGGATGCCCTGTCCTTTACCTGGAAAAACCTATCAGTTTATGCCTCTCCAAGGTACTACTAAAGATAAAACAGGACAAACAAAGGACGATACTGATTGCACCAGACTGGCCACGCCAACACTGGAACCCCCTTTTGCGCAGTGTGTCACTGCTAGCACCATGGCACCTGCCTCAGACCCCTGTCCTGCTGTCACAGCAGGAGGGCCAGATTCTGCACCCACAGCTTCAAACCCTGAACCTGGCAGCCTGGCTAATTACCTGATCTCTCCATTACCATCCCTCAGTAAGCAAGTGTTGGATTTCAATTCTGGAGGCAAGGAAGCCTAGTACTAGAAAATCCTATGCTGAAAAATGGAAAAGATTCTGTTCCTGGAACCAAACTCAGGGGATGGGCACAGCAGCGCCCAATTTACCTCAGATTCTTCAATACTTAACTGAGGTGCTGCTCAAGGGCCTTTCCTTTTCCTCCATCAAAATTCATGCCTCAGCCATTTCAGCTCATTACAAGACAGAACCATCCCTCTTCTGTCATCCACTGCTGAAGCAGTTCCTCAGAGGGGCCAAAAACTTAAGACCACCCAGGAGAGCCCCTACTTAAGCCTGGGTCCTTAGCTTTGTATTGGAAAAACTCACTCTACCTCCTTCTGAGCCAGCTGCAAATGCAGAGTTGAAATTCCTTTCCTGGAAAACAGCCTTCCTTTTAGCCATCACTTCAGCTAGAAGGGTGTCTTAATTACAGGCCCTCATGGCAGTGGAGCCTTGCATCATTTTTCATGCAGATAGGTTGTCCCTCAGGACCAGTCCCTCCTTCATGCCCAAGGTGGTATCCAGTGTGGCCCTTAATCAGTCCACCCATTTGCCAACCTTCTTTTCTAATCCACAGAACAAAGGGGAGAGAATTCTGCACTCCTTAGATGTGCACAGACAACTTAGATTTTATTTGGACAGGTCTAAACCTCTCAGGAAATCTGAACAATTGCTGGTTGCATTTGTTGCAGGGGCAGAGGGGAAGGCCATTTCAAAGCAAACCATTTCTAAATGGATAGGCCATTGCATTCATTTCTGCTATAAGCACCACAGAAATCCTACCCCACAGGGGATTAGACCACATTATACCAGAGCTGCATCTACCTCTACAGCCTTTCTCAGAGGTGTCCCTACCAAGGACATCATAGAAGCTGCTACCTGGAGTTACCAAGCATTACCATTTGCCAATTTTCTCAAACTCCAGAGCTGGCTTTGTCAGTGCAGTCTTGCAGGGGCTTATAGCTGGTCCTAATGCTATCTAATTTCCTCCTCCCATCCTTGGCTTTGGGGCTCTACCCAAATGTGATGACTGCAACAGTGAAACACAAAGAACATAGTACAGTTGTGTACACTTACCATAAATGTAGATGTTCGAGTGTATTCATTGTTGCAGTTCTAGTTACTCTCCCTCCAACTCCCTGACTTCTATTGGCTATACCTCTATTCTTGCTTCCTATGTTTAAAGCTTTTTGGTGTATTTGCTTTTTTGTTGGAGGTGTAACCTTATATATATAATTGCTTCCCATTATGGGGGCACCTGACATCTGGGGCAAGAAAAATTGATGTAATGGCGTTGGCTGCATGCTTTTATAACCTTGACTACCTGACGTCATGGAAGATGGGACAGCAACAGATGCAGGACCCAAGACTTTGTTAATCAGGCCGACTGAGGGTTACTGCAAGCAGATAACCCTAAATGTGATGACTGCAACAATGAATACACTCTAACATCTACATTTATGGTAAGTGTACACAGCTGTACTTTTCAGATGATGCAAGACTGAGTTTCCATGGATCATCAAACTGCAAAGAACCAAGGACAAGGGAACAAAAAAAAACTGTTATACAAAGAAAGAACTGTTATACTTCAGACTCTGAGAAAAAATATCAGACCATTTGGTATAAATATGAGTGTAATAGTAAACAAGCTTTGGGTATTTGCCATAGAGAGCTAACAACATTTGTGTTACATGCTTGTAGATCTGAAAAGAAAAATGTGATAGTAAAGTGTATTAACTGAAACGGATTTATAAATATCACATGATCGAAACACAATAACAGCGAACACCATAACATTGAACTTCAAACCCTGAAAGCGTAAAACTCCGAAAGCTGAGAACGGCGATTTTTTTTCCCTGGGAAAAAATCGCTGTTCCAGCACAAAACACGGAACGCACAAACACTACACACCATTTCTAATGTGGGGGGCTTCACCCCCCACACCCCCCTACTTAAATATACCAACTCTGAGATCGCACCACAGTGGAGGAAATAGCGAAGCCGGGGATATGGCCAACTGAATTCTTTCCCTGTGAAACAATTCGATGTTCCACGGCTTTGCTGTTATCCGTCTTCGAGGTTTTGGATTCGATATCATGGCATTCGAAGTTTTGCAACTTTGATGTTGTGATATAGACCCAACTGAAACAGTTATCTTTGTGTATTTATTGTACTCAGTACAATACAGTAATAACACTAGTTGATTACAATAAATAGTTAAATGAACTGTGGTATGCATGCATGTAAATGCATGTAACAGAAAGAAGCAGACGGGAAGGCGTTACATAATTTTTCAGGAACCACGGTTGACTTTTTTTTTCTGAGGGGATTCAGGGAGTTCCTCAGTTTTTAGTTGGGGAAGAAGTTCCTGCTACGGTTCTCAACTGTTGTCCTGGATCTGAGCCTTCTCAGGACATTCCCTTAAAGAAACAAAAAATTAAACATGTTTCTTCTGCTTCTAGGGATCCACAAAGTGAGTGGCAGGCTTTTACTCAGAGGTTATTGTCTGCTTTGCTGTCCTTAAAGCCTTCTCATGGGGTTTCAGTTCCTGCTTCTCCTTGATCCTCTACTCCTCCAAAAGGCCTAGAGACATGGATTCTTGTGATGATGAGTTGTGTTCTGCTGAAGAATCCCTAACTTATTCTACTCCTATTCCTTCTCCATTGGACTGTGGGTCAGAGGAGGAGGAATCTGTATTGAAGTTCCTTTGGAGGAAATTTCCTTTGGGGACACACTTTCTAGAATGATGGATGTTTTAAAAATGGAATTGTACTAGAGTCTCTGATATCCATAAGAGGTACTATGAGTTGTTGCAGTTGGATCTTCCTAAACCTGCGGCTATACCTCCTGTCTTGACTGCTATATTGGATGCTTTCTCCAATGCCCGTCAGGCACCTGATTCTCTTCCCCCTGCTCCTAAAAGCCTTATAAGTTTTATAGGGTTCCTGAGGATTGTTCTTTTTTATATAAATGTTCTGCTATTGACCCCTTGGTAGTGTCCATAGCCTCTGATAAGCTGCCTCAGTTGCTTCCTTTGCCCAAGTTTTTTCCTTCTGACAAGGACAGAAGAACTATGGACAGGCTGGGCAAAAAGGTTTACACTTCTGCTACCCTACCTTTTGGGGCTATTAATTATCAGACCCATATGTCTAGGTATGTGTTGGCTCTTCTTTCATAGAGCTGCCAACTTATTTCTGATTTTCCAGACTCTGAGGGTAAAACTTCTGTTCTTTCCTTGCAAGGGACTTCCTCTCAAGTAATTTGTCATTCTATTAAATGTAGTTATGGTGTGGCAGATATCTCTTCTAGGGCTGCTGTTTTTGGTTCAGTTATGATTGAGTATTCTTGGTTTAGGCTTTAACCTCTCGCTGATTATATTAAAGCCAAGTTAATGGATGCTGCTCTGGATTCAAAACTTTTGTTTGGGGAAGCTGCTGCTGGTTTGTTTAAGTTCCTTCAGGATAAGGGTAAGGCCTTACAGGAACTTAAACATGTTTGTTTCTCCTGTGCCTAAATTTCAGAGAAACTACCCCACTAAGCCTGCCTTTGTTCATAGGCAGTCCTGTCCTTCTAATAAAGGTAAGAAAAGTGGCAAACGGACTCCTCCTGCTAAGACTACTCAATTTTTGGGGATTCCGAAGCCTTCCTTTCTGGACAAACCAGGTGCTGTGTGACTAACTGTCCCCTCCCAGCCACATTCCTCTTTGCCTTTCTCTTTCTTTTCCTGTTTGGCTTCAGATCACTCGGGATTCTTGGGTTCTGTCAATCTTTCTTCAAGGGTACGTCATGGTGTGGAAATCCCATTCTCCTTTTATGGGCATTCTCAGCCTCCTTGGGAAACCCTTCCCTTTTTACCAGAGGTTCTTCAAGATCTCTTGTCTCAGGATACTATTCAAGAGGTGCCTGTGTTCCAAAGGGGGAAAGGGTTCTACTCCCATCTGTTTCTAGTGCCCAGAATAGAGGACACTTGGAGACCTATTTCAGACCTGTCTCATCTAAACACTTTTTTAAAGGTACCTTCCTTTCAGAAGTTGTCCCTTCAGATTCTGTTTCCTCTCTTTCTCCCTCAGCCCTGTATGATGTCTCTGGATCTCAAGGATGCTTATCTCCATATTCTAATCCATCCACTTTTCAGGAAGTTTTTGCATTTCTCTATTGCTTCCTGGCATTTTCAGTTCTTTGCTTTGCACTTTGGCCTCTCTGCTACCCCAAGGGTGTTCACCAAATGCCTTGCTCCTGTGATTTCCTTTTGCAGACTTCACAGGATCCAAATATTTCCTTACTTGGATGACCTGTTGATTCAGGTGTTTTCTCCAGAGATGCTTTTGCAAAATCTTCATTTTGCCATATCCCTTCTTCATAGCCTGGGGTTCACTGTAAATTTCAAAAAGTCTTCTCTGACTCCTTCTCAGGATAGTGTTTTTCTGGGTTGCAGGATTCAGACAGTGCCTATGCTTGCATCCCTGCCCACTCCAAATGCCTTAACTCTCATTTCTTTCTTTCATACTCTTCTTCCTCTGGCTTCCATTGCACCAGTGAGTTCCTGAGAGTTCTGGGTTTCATGGCATCCACCACTCTGATGCTCCCTCTGGCCAAACTTCATATGAGAACGTTTCAGTGGTTTCTGAAGTCAATGTGGCTTCAACATGCTCTTCCTCTGGAATTTGTAGTTCCTCTTCTTCCTTGCCTCAGACAGGAACTTCTCGGGTGGATTCAGCAGTTGTCTATGAATCCAGGGAATCCCTTTTCATTCCCCTCTTCCCTCTCAGAAATTGTTCACAGACACCTCAGACATGGGACTGGGGTGACATTTAGCTCTGTGAAAGTACAGGGGGTGTGGTTGCCTCGTCAGCAGAAGGAGCACATCAGTGTCAAAGAGATGAGAGCCCTTCTGCTGGCCCTTCAGGCCTTTCAGTTTCTGTTTTCTCCAGGGCCTCTCAAGGTATTCACAGACAATACCACAGGGATGTGGTATATCAACAAGCAGGGTGGAACAAGATCTTGTCTTCTTTGCCAGCTGGCACTTTTGGTGTGGAATCTTTCTAGCAAGTGTTAAGTGACTCTTCAGGTAGTTTATATCCCTTCTGGTCAGAGCATTGTGGCAGGCAATCTGAGCAGGTCCTTAACTCAGTCCCATGAATGGATGCTTCATAGGAATGTGTTTCTGGACATTATCCACCAGTGGGGTACTCAAGTGGATCTTTTTGCCTCCCCTCTTAACAGACAACTTCCTCTCTTTTGTGACAGAGTCCCAGATCCTCTGGTATGACCCTGTCATTCTCTTGGAAAGGGATGTTTCTTTATGCATCCCCGCCCCTTCCACTTATTCCAAATGTCCTGTTCAAAATTCAACAGGATGCTTCCAAAATCTTGCTAGTGACTCCTTTTTGGCTACAACAGCACTGGTTCCCTCCTCTTCTGCATCTAACCAGGGGCAATCATCACAAGTTACCTCATAGGGTGACATGCTTATCCATCCCCACCTGTCCACACTTCACCTGACACTGTGGCTGATAGGATTTTGATTCCTCGTAGACGCCTTTTTTCTGAGGATGTGCTGCAAGCCATACAGGAGGCCTGGAAACCTACAACTAGGAAATCCTACTTATCCAAATGGAAGAGATTTTCATTTTGGTGTCTCTCTTGTAATCTGGACCCATTTACTGTGGATGCTCCTTTGGTTCTCTGTTATTTGTGTGAGTTGCTATTCTGTAAGGCCCTCTTATTCAGCCGTCTCTGCTTGTCTGCTTTTTTTCTCCTCCTTTAGCTGCTTGATTTGAGGTGAGACAATTTCTTAAAGGCGTCCTTAATATTAGACCTCCCAGGAAGCCTGTTTTTCCTCTCTGGAATCTTAATTTTGTTTTGTAGAAGTTGATTCAGGCTACTTTTGAGTCTACTCCTTCAGCTTCCTAGCAACATTGTTCCTAGAAGACTGTTGTTTTATTACTGCTTACATATGCCTGTCGGGTGTCTGAGTTGCAGGTGCTTATGTCTTGTCCTCCTTTTTTGATTTTTTATGAGGACAGAGTGTCCTTGCACACTAACCCTTTTACGCAGAATGTGGTTAATGAGCTATCACTTAATCAGTCTATTAATCTGCCTACTTTTTTCCACTCTGCCCAAACTGACAGTGAGCGGGTGCTGTACTTTGCACATGTGTAGGCAACTTAGAATTTTATTTGGATGTGATCAAGGCTATCAGAAAATCTGATCAGTTATTTGTTTCTTTTCAACCTAGATATTTGGGGCTAGCTGTATCCAAGCAAACTATTTCTTCTTGGATTTCTCAGGCTATTTCTTTTTGTTACACTTTTCATGGTAAGAGCCGTCCTTTTTCAGTTAAGGCTATTTCATCTAGAACTGTGGTTTCTTCTGGTGTTTTTTTTTTTTCAAAGGCTTAGATACTAATTCTGTTTTTGAAGCAGCTACTTGGACTTCTGTGTATACCTTTAACAAGCACTACAAGTTGGATGGTATCTCTAGAGCTAGGGCTGGTTTTGCTAGTTCAGTCCTTCATGTTTTTTAGGGGACTCTTCTGACCTTTCTTCTTCCCAAGTTTCCTCTTGAGCCTTGGCACTCTTCCATATAGTTAAGATTACTGCAGCAGTGAATGTAACGACATAGTACAGTTGTGCGAAATCTTACCATAATGGTAGATGTCCCTGCCTTCACTGCTGCAGTATTTGCTCCCTCCATCCCTGTAGTTCTTTACCTTCCTGGATGTAGACATCACCTCTTGGGTTCCTTGGACTGGTGTTCCTCCTGTGGTGATCAGTTCTGTTTTTGGTAAGTCTGAGCATCACTTTTATGGCCTATGTTATGCAGGGAGCATATGGTGATGTTCAGCATACCTTTTAAATTAGTCTTTGGAAGACTGGCTGGAAATCTGGCTTCTGTGGCAGGGAATCCCATATCATTAAGAATACTGCAGCAGTGAAAGGAAGAACATCTACCATTATAGTAAGATTTTAAACCACTGTACATTTTTACGAAATGCCCGACTTCAGTAACTGCTTATTGCAGAACAAAGGGCATTCATGTTTATCTCTACATTTTTTCTTCCCCTTGAAACCATTCTTAACATAATACCGTAGGTATCTAGCATAATTCTATAAAGGTGGCCCTTGGTACAGAGAGATGGAAGACTGAGTGCAGTCCCAACAGCCAAGGTTTGATTATCAACTCTTGAAGCTTTTTAGGTTGGATGGGAATAATAGGCATCTGAGGTCAACTTACCCATCTTGAAAAGGGGAAGTAATACAGCCCTCCTGCATGACTCCCACCTGGGGGGGGGGGGGGGGGGATTAGAGTGAATTTGCAAGCTTGTGCTGTCAAGCATGCTATAGCTGGAGTTGTTGCATGTGTTGATGCCCACATGTTCCAGTGGACCTGCATTGTCACTACTGTCTTGGTGGTGACCCTGTATGTCATTGCAGGAAGGAATATGTTAAGGACCAAAATTTCTCCTAAGGCAAACAATGACATTTATGTTCCAGTCTGTCATATTTCTGCAAAACCTGCAGGTTGCTAGGACATAAAAGGGAGGAAGATGGTGGTAGCAGAGTGGGCCCGATGGTCTCTGATGGAGTGATCAAAAATACTAAGAAAAGTGATTTTGTAAATGAATTGACTTTTAGTACTATTTTGAAACAAAACACACAAATAAATGTTGTTTAATTTTATTGGTTTCAAATGTTTCATTTTAGGTAACTAGTCATACCTTGCCAAGATTGAATTGGGCATAATTAGCATAGATCTGCAATCTGGCTGAATCCTGGATGCTCCAGTGATGTGTAAATTTAATTCTCAGTGGAATATTTATCTTATATAAATTCAAAACATGGTACAGGCTTCAAGTAAAGCAATGTGGATACACAGGTATTTAGATTTTGTACTGTACTCCACCTTGTTTTGGTTAGCTGCAAATACAGAAAGTACCCTCTTCCCAGCATTCAAAAGGTCTTGCTTTTACCTTCTCAAGCAAGGACCCTCCATTTTTAAGGAAAACCTTAGCTGATCAGGCCAGAGAACTACCCAGCACCCCTTCTCCCATAGCTTGCATCACTCTATGAGGTGCCACTCAGGGTAATTTCTGAATAACCTAACCATGCTTTGATGTGTGCATCAGCATCACTGTGGGTGCTCACAGTGTATCCCATCTGTCTATGCACATTTCCACCAGTGCATTGGTGAATACCGTCAGTGCTGTGTACCATCTTCCTTCAGGTGGCAGATCTCAGTACTGCAGAGGTAAGACTGTCCCTCGACCCAGGATCTGTGAATCAGCATAAGCAGCTTACTTCTACCCTTACCCACCTGATCTCTGCAGTTCCCAAGCAAGTACTCAAACGTGAATACATAGTCAGGGCATGTCCCACTATACCAGAGATCTGGAATTCGGACCTTTTAAAGTGATATAATAGCAATAACCCAAACCTAAGATATGTAGAATAGTTGTTATGTTATGAACCATACACTGTGACTGAAGTTTATTCCCTTGTTTTCTTGTCAGAAAACAGCTGCCATCATCGTTACTAAACATAATCCATGCCATGGGACTGAGTTACGCTGTCTTATTTCTGCATAAATAAGAAAAGAGGTAGATGACTTAGTGGTCTGAGGAGGGAATGAGATTGTTATCTATACTGAAAGTACAGGGTGCTGTAGAATTTGGAGAATTATCTGTAAAAGGTGGATTGATATTGTGGTTATTAAGCTCATCATGTAGCAGATTTATTTATATTGATAAAATATATCAGGTTTCGAAAATGCACTGAGTATACTGCTTGCTTTTTTTCCCCATTTTTCCTGCATTGTGTTCACTGTAGCTAAATACTTGGAGTGCTGTTTTTATAGTTATTTTTGATGTTTTTGTCTGTGTGGTGTTATGCATTCTTAGTTTGACATTCTTTTATTGCTTATCCATTTAGATTTTTGTCATTTATACTGTGTTTATATATGCTTTTTGTGTTTTGCCTGTAGTCCAGGTTGTATCTGAAAAGGGTCTGCCTCATTAGTTTTCTTATCTTAACAGATAAGTTTGCAGTAAATCAGAAGTAAACCGTTTTCAGGACTTTTTATTATAGGGAATTTCTTTTTGTTTAGTTTATGTAGTATGCTATTTTCAAGATTTATTACTGAGGATTCAGTGACCCTGTTGTGACACAATATAATTATCACAAGGTTTCTTGATTACACATGCTTCATGGTGCCCCCATCACCAGGCCACTTCTCCAAAGTTTTATTTAATAATTGGCTTCTTACTAGTAAATGCAACTGTTTTATCATAAGCAAAATACCACTGCTTTTCTTTCATGTATTTTTTTTATTTTAGCTGTACTGGAAGCATGCAAAGAGAAGGGAGGTATCTATGTTCAACTGTCGAAGTTTTTGCCTATGCGTGTCGCATCTTACTTGATGTTGCCGTATACCCTTCCAGTGGAGTCAGCGTATTCGACTGCCTTAAGGTACAGCATTTCACATACAGTACTTCCATTAATGTGCTATTCAGAATGTTGCAAATATCTACATGAGTGGTCTTCTTATACATATGTAAAATAATTGAGGTTGTTTCACATTCTAATGTATGTAATTTATGCCATAACTATGCATTGTTTCAAGACTTAGTCAGTCAGTGACAAATTTCATTGAATGTACATAATTTGCCCTGAGCTGGTACAATTCCATAGTAGGCTGGATTAAGTGAAAGGGTGCAGGAGATAAAGCCCCATGCATGGGATGTGGGAAGATTGTCCTCCATTCATTTTATCCATGACAGAAAAAATAAATTTTTTTTTGGTCATATTTCAAGTTCCACTCCACATTATACTGTGTAGACAACACACCACTACAAAGCAAAAATGTAGTCATAGACCTAAGAATTTGGGTTGACTACTCCCACTCTTTTGACCATCACGTGACAATAGTTATTAGGAAATTAGTTTACCATAGCTGATTGTCAAAGTAGTGTCATGATTTTCTAAAGAAGTAACTACTCCGTTATACTCAGCGTTGATCAAACAATTTATTAAGTGCAGTATCCCCTTTGGGTTGGATACATTTCACTAAACATTTCAAAGAATTAGACTGCAAAGGTTTCTAACCAAAACCATCACAAGCCTAAAGTCCCTTAGCTATCAAGAGATGCTGGGAGCTCTGTCCAGTTATTCAGTTTCTTATTCAGATGAACCAAGTCATCCAGGTATGGCAACACATAGAACCAGTGCTGTCTGATGTGAGCTGCGACCACTGCTATGCACTTAGTGAATATCCTGGGTGCTGTGGTGAGACCATCTGGAAATGACTTGCTACCAGCCAGAAGTGGATAAACTTTCTGGAATGCCCATCCATCTTTTTGTGGTAGTATACATCCTGAAAGTCTTTCCAGCACATCTAATTGTCCTTTTTCGGTAATGGGAGAATGGACTTGTCTGCCATACTCATTTAGATGACGACGGTCCAAAGTTGGTCCGAGGAACCTCCTGGATGACTTGATTGCCTAACAGTTTTTTTATTTCTAGAACTGCACCTTTTCTTTTGGAAGGTGGAATGTTGGGGAGCTTTCTTGAAGGTGGGGGGAGTCATAAAGGGGAATGAATAGCCTCTGATTATGATCTTCTGCATTTTTTTAATTTCTCCATGCCTTTTGGGTTTCTAATACCATGATGAGAATGGATTCCATTCCTAAGTCAAAGTACGATTAAAGTTCATGAAATTAATAGTTTCAATCTTTGATGTCAGCCAGACGTGCTCTTCGCACACCCACAATGTGCCCAGTAATGACCCCTTCTGCAAATCATATGGAGTTACATATATTGGTAACATATCTAAATATGATTGTAAATTCTTTTTTATAAGACTCATTGCTCCGACTACTATTGGAACTGTCTGGGTATCTTTCTTTTGCTCTCATTTCTGCATGCAGATCCTGATATTTTATAACTTTGTGTCTGTCTGTATGCAAGACACTGTAGTCACTGGGTGTGGCGATTTCAATGAGCAATGCTACTTTTGTCGTCTTTTCATGGAACACTACATCTGGTTTTCTATCATCTGTCTTTTGAATTGACGGTAATGGGTGATCCCATGTGATGTAAACTTCATAATTTTCTATGATCCTTTTGTGTAATGTTTCCAGTGTTTTTCAGCCACTTCAATACCATAATGTTTTGCACAATCCCCAGTGCAACAGTCTTGCCACGTTATAATGCCTTTCAGTATACAGTCCTTTTGCCATTAGTATGTCACAACCAGCAACAAGGTGTGCAACTGTTTCCAATCCAGTTTTACAAAACCTACATTTGTCTGTTTCTCCCACATGTTCAATGGACTTTGTAAACCAGCATGTACGTAGCCCACTGTCTTGGGCCAGCAGTATTAACCTTTCGTCTCTTGGTTTGAATTCTCCTCTCCTTAACCATTCCTGCATTCTTTCCCGATCAACTTGAGGTTCTTCCAGAAGTTTTCTATACTTGCAACTATATTTATGCATTTTCCACATTTCTTCCCTTCTCATCTGGTCCTTCACCTTATATTCTTTCTTTTGTTTTTTTGCACATTCAGTTGC
Organism: Protopterus annectens; assembly: GCF_019279795.1. Lineage (NCBI taxonomy): Eukaryota > Metazoa > Chordata > Ceratodontiformes > Protopteridae > Protopterus > Protopterus annectens. The sequence goes on from NC_056745.1 coordinate 1,140,458,388, forward strand.
TTCCTGATTTTTATCTACTTCTGGTTTGATTTTTGCATTTCTGTTTGATGCAGATATACTTCTGCTAGATTAAGCAGAAAAGTCATCTTTGATTTATTCTTCTCCTCATATTTCAAAATTTTCACTACATTTGGGTCTTGTGCGGTCAGAAGATACGTGTGGTGTCTCACGATTGCAGATATATACATGTAATCAATTTCAAGGAGGCCCATTCCTCCTTTGGAATGGGGAATATATAATCTTGGTATGCACTGATTTTTATAAATCATTTGGTGGAAATGAAGCATCCTTGTTTTCCTATCTAATCTATCCAACATGTTTTGGGGCAAGTCAATCACTCCAATACTGTAAGTTAGGACAGGAAGAGCAAATGGGTTTATAGCTTGCATTTTGTTCCTAGATGTCAACGCTGTTAAGTTTTCTAAAGTATTCCTTACTAAGGTTTATTCACATTCCTTCATGCTTTATTGCTGATCCATGCACCTATGTGTCTTAGGTGATGGACACGTAGGCCATGGGGTCCAAAGACAAATACCCCCCCCCGTCTCCAGAGTGCAGCAGTCAACAACTGTCCAGGAGTACTGGTAAGGCCTCTCAGGGAACAGTCCCCGGAGGCCTTGATTTTGCAGACCACTTCTGCTGTGGGAGTGACATCCACCAACAGAATTCCTCCACTTTGCCCAGGGTGGGGTCTATCTCCAGAAGTGTTAGAAGACAACCCTTGAGATGTTTGGAAGCACAGCTTCTTCCCTCCCTTCTGGTTCCTAGAAAAAGACCTTTGGGGAGGAGGGAACTGTATTCTTATTGCCGAAAGGCTCTTTCCATCTTACTCACTTCTGGAGAGTGCTTTTTTAACTTTAGGTCCAAAGAGTGTAAAGCGGTTGTAAGGGGCATTAACAAATGATGTCTTGAAGTACAACACAAAATCACACAATTGCATCCAAACATGTCTCCTCATGGTTATGCTGGTGTCTGTAGATTTTTGAAGCACCTTCAGTCATGTTAGAAAATCAGGCACATCGACGGACTTTAAAAGGACTGGAGGATGGTCAACAGTGAGTCCACAGACTTCTTGTCCTCTGCAGAAATGGACCCAGAGAGAGATTTGGAGAGCTCTGTCAAATCCCTCTGGAAATGTGTCACATGTGCCAAACAGTTCAGCACCCTCAGTGTGAAGGTATCTGAAGCATAAACCCTCTTCCCAAATCTATCTACAGTGGATATAAAAAGTTTACACACCCTTGTTAAAATGCCAGGTTTTAGTGATATAAAAAAATGACACCACAATAAATCATTTCAAAATTTTTCCCACCTTTATTGTGACCTATAACCTGTACAATTCAATTAACAAATCTGTTAGGGGAAAAAATATAAAAAATAAAAAAACGTACAATAAGCTGGTTGCATAAGTGTGCACACCCTTAAACTAATACTTTGCTGAAGCACCTTTTGATTTAATTACAGCATTCAGTCTTCTTGGGTAGGAGTCCATCAGCATGGCACATCTTGACTTTGTGGCCAAAAAGTTCAACCTTGGTCTCATCAGACCATAACACATTTTCCCACATGCTTTTGGTTGACTTGATGTATTGTTTTGCAAATTTTAGCCAGGCCTGGATGTTTTTCTGTGTAAGAAAAGGCTTCTGTCTTGCAACCCTACCCCATAGCCGAGACATATGGAGAATATGGGAGATTGCTGTCACATGTAGTACACAACCGGTATTTGCCGGTAATTCCTGCAGCTCCTTCAGTGTTGCTGTAGGTCTCTTGGCAGCCTCCATAAACAGTTTTTGTCTTGTCTTTTCATCAATTTTGGAGGGACATCCAGTTCTTTGTAACATCACTGTTGTCCCATATTTTCTCCACTTTTTGATGAGTGTCTTACTGTGTTCTATGGTATATCGAATGCTGTGGATATTTTTTTGTACCCTTCTGATTGATACCTTTCAACAATGAGAAACAATGGGATCCTTTTGATGCTTTGTAAGCTGTCTGTGAACCATGGCTTTTGCTGTAGCAGGCAGCAGAGTAAATGTCAAGAAAATTCTACTAGGACAGCTGACCTTTATTTGGGGTTAATCAGAGTCTCTTTAATTGAAGGCACGTGTGCGCCCAAAAATACTGAATGCTGTAATTAAATCAAGAGGTGCTTCAACAAAGTATTCATTTAAGGGTGTGCACACTTATGCAGCCAGCTTATTGTATGTTTTTTATTTTTTATATTTTTCCCCCTAACAGATTTCTTTGTTTTTCAATTGAATTGTACAGGTTATAGGTCACATTAAAGGTGGGAAAAGTTTTGAAATGATTTATTGTGGTCTCATTTTTTTAAATCACAAAAACCTGGCATTTTAACAGGGGTGTGTAAACTTTTATATCCACTGTAGATATGGGTTCAAAGATTGATACACTCCTATATTATTTACAACTGTGTGGAGATGAAATCTGGACTGTTTCTTAGTTTTGTCCTTGCACTTGAGGTAACGCTGCTACTTCTTGTGATTTTAGGTTGGTTGAGTGGTTACCTGACCTTCCTGATGATGTTCGTTGGATGCAGAAACAGATGTGCACAATTGCTGGTACTGTGTACAACCAAACAAAAAAGAAGTTCTTACAAAAACCATCAAGGTAAAATCTTAATAGTAACAGATTTGTAAAGCTGCTTCATTTAAATACAAGCATTATTTTTTATTTTTGATTCCAAATTTTGTTATGGAAAACAGATTCATTTCCTGTTAGTCTAAATTAAGTCATCAGGTTGCAGCACATAAAATTAATTAGTAAAATACAAAATTGCATTGGCATACATGCATGAAGGTTGCAGGATATAAAGTGAACCAAATAGTTTGTGGGTGTAGGTTACAGTATAACCTGTATGAATCTCTGCCAGTGGCTGAGTCCAATCTCTGGGTTTAGTTACAGGGCCAGGCTGTCTTCCTCCATGATCAAGCAGATGTTGCCTTATCTCAGACATCTTCAAGTATGTGGTGTATAGATGGCATCCACCTGCACCATTTTTAGTTCTTTCTTGCATGTATAACTTTGCTATGTATGCTGCAGTCGGGCAGGAGTCCAGGCTTATGATGGAAGAGTATTTGCAGTACCATTCTGGGTACACTTTTCATTCCCTTTCATTATATTTTCATTGCCTTTCATTATATTATGGATTATTTGTATGTAGTATGAAGTTCCAGGTATTGGAAGTCTGAGATATGCCTGTACTTGAGAAAGCCATCAGGTGTGGCTTGTAAGCATCAGATTTCTGAAAATATTTCCATGTCCAGTGTGCTTTCTGCCCAGGTTCAGATCATGACATGACTAGCTATAGTATGTGCCAGGAATACCAATCCAAAGAGAAGGTCACGGCCTTGTTAAAATAAGCCACCATACGTACAGACATGCACCACAGTTTTATGAGAGGTGTCCATCACATTAAGAAAAAGACAGGTGCATCCAGAGGGAGAAAGAAAGAGAGACCACTGAACTTTCAAATTCAGTTGAGACCCTTAGGTCTGATTATACCAGCTCTGTGGATGCACTCAAAAAGTCCCTGGCCCTGTTGTCTGCTGCAGCCATGGCCTCTGACTTCACCAATTGGAATTTCATTATGCCTGTATCCCCTACCACATACCACCAGTCCAAAGTTAAGGCCCCACGATCCTCTTCAGATGCTGTCTCCCAAAGTCTGCTTCAGAGTGGCATTTGGTTAGTAAAAGAAGTGAAGGGTGGGATTCCCACAACAAATATGTAAGTGCCATTAAGTTAGAATCCTGGGATGTTCCCAATAAAATTCCTAAATCCATGATGACCACTCTGGTGCCATACCCAAGACACCTCATGCCTAAGCAGCTGCCTCCTGGCAGGCCTCACCCCCCCCACCCACCCCAATGCCCTAGCCAGCTTTCCTCCCAGGATCGGGCTAAATTAGCTCAGGGTTCCCTCAAGTGTTTATGCACCCAGCAGCCAAATTCGGAACAGCTCTGTGCGTGTCTGAAGTACTTCCTTTCAAGAAGAAGAGGTAGGTCACCCCAATGAGAGAGAGTCAGTCTTCTCTTATTCTAAAGAAAAGAAGAAAATAGGCAGTAAGTCACAGTTTTTCCTTCCCTTTAGACATATGACACTGATAGCAAGAACCCTTAGATCTTTGATATCTACCAGAGGACATGTCATTTGGAGGTGAATCTCCTTATCACAAAAGAAAAATTTAGGTTGCAGTCTCAGGAGGCCTCAAATTCCCAAAAGAGATACAAGGATCTTTTGTGTCTTGGACTTCCTAAATAAATAGCTATCTCACCAGTCCAGGAAGCCTTCAAGCAGCATTCTTAGAGTTAGTTTTCCAACCCCTTTCCTCCAAGAGACTTGATGGATTTTATAGGGTTCAGGATTCCCGCAAGTTTCTTTATAAGAACCTCATTGCAGATCTGTATATAGAGTACCCTTGAAATCTGCTAAGGGAAGTAGATTTACTCTGGAGTAGAATAATCTTCCCAGTGACAGGGAAAACAGATTGCTTAACCAGTTTGAGGAAAATGAGTACACTTCAGGGCCCATAATATTCATATTTACATTCTGAATTGTCTGGAAAATACCATTAACCAACTCAAGGATAATTAGTAAGGAGTACAGACTGAAACCCTGAAGGTTAGCCAAACTGAAGCCGTTTTACAATTTGATAAAGATACCTTAAATTGTGAGTATTATGTGATGTTCTTCGTCTCACATTGCTGCAGTCATGACCTATGGGTAGTCCGCTGTCCTCGGTCGGCCCAAATACCAAAGGGCTAGGCTGGCGTCGGTCATTGTCGCTTAGAGCTGACATCAGTACGCAGTAGTACTTAAGCGCATGACCGACGCCATATCCTCAGTCTTTCTTGCAGCGTGGTCCGAAGCAGAAGCAGTGTTTGCGAGTGCCGTTCGGCGTTCTGAAATTTTCATTTACCGAGTTTCAGACCGAAGACCAAGTTGGGCTAAGTACCCTGTTGGGAAAATTTTTGTTTTTTCTTGCCTCAGTTATCCGGATGTCAGAAAAAGTCAATAATTGCATTTCTTGTGGGAAACAGATACCTCATAGGGATTATCATTCTCTCTGTATTCCTTGCTTAGGGCCTGAGCATGACGTAGTCGGGTGTCGCTTTTGTGCTAGATTTAATAAGCGCACCATTAAGCGAAGGTTAGACTGTGCCAGGCTTGTTTTCGGTAAGCGGTGTAACTATAACATGCCGTCGGATCCTCCGACGCCCGCTACCGCTAAGAAGCATAAGGATAAATCCTTAAGATCTAAACCGGATGAGTCGTCCGTAATGGACGCCGGTTCTTCGGAGCCTCCGGTTGAATCTATGGATTTTGCCGAGGGTTCGGCTGAATCCCAGGGGGAACCTTTACTTTTACAGGAGTTGGCCTCTCAGGAGTCAGGACAGGCCGAGGGTGCTTCTCAGGTTTCAGTAGTTCCATCCTTACAAAAGGTTAGTAGGCCTTCTACTTCAGTGGCTAAAGGCCATGCTAAGGCCAAACCTGGTCTTGCTGGACCTGGTCTTTCTTCTAGCTCTCCAGGCCCTGTTCCTAAAAAACATATGTTGAAAATGGCGGAGGACTTGATTACTTTGATCAGGGGTTCTATGCCCCCCCCAGAGAAGAGGCCTAGGGTGGAGGCAGATTTAGAGGGAATGGATCATTCCTCGGACTACTCTGATTCCTCAGCTGAAGAAATTCAGGATTTTCCTTCCTATTCTGATTCAGATGCAGAGGACTCCTGTCCTTCTGCTTCTCCTCCAGAAGATTTTTCCTTTTCTGAAACTTTACATACCATGAGGGAGCATTTCAAGTGGGAAGGTCAAGATTTCTCAGATTCTAGAAAAAGGCTTAGGGAATTTTTGTTTCTGCCACAACATAGGCCCTTGGCTATTCCTCCTGTCTTAGATGTTGTTCAGGATGTTTTTTCTGAAGCTTCCCTTAATCCTGATTCTCTGCCTCCGGCCCCTGTTAAGCCTGACAGGTATTACAGAGTTCCAGAAGCACATAAGTACTTGTATAAGAGTCCTAGGGCTGATCCGGAAACCATTATTCAAGGCCCTAAGGGGGTTAGGGCTTCTGTGGCTAAAAATCCAGTCCCTTTGGATAAAGATTCTAGGGCATTAGACAGGTGGGGGAAAAAAGTGTACACCTCCTCTACGTTAGCTATGAGGGCTTTGAATTGCCAATTTCATATGCTGAAGTATCAGAACTTTTTGTTAGGCCAATTGAAATCTAAAGTGGATGCCTTATCTGAGGGTATAGAGTGTAAGGAGCTCCAGGAGTTGGTTCATGCATCAGATCAAGTGGGCAAGCATTCTTTGCAGTGTGGTTTTGATGCTCTTCAGGCTTCTTCTAGGGTGGCTGCTACAGGTTCAGTTATTCGTAGGCATGCCTGGCTTAAGGATCAAAATTTGACAGAACATGTAAAGGCTCGAATTTTGGATGTTCCTCTTCAATCTGAAGTCCTTTTTGGTCCTCCTGTGGAATCAGTTTTGAAAAAGATGGAAGATAAGGCTAAGTCTATGCAGACGGTCAAGGATTTTTTGCAGGTGCAGCCCCCTAAGTTTAGTAGGAATTGGCCTGCTAGGGGATGGTCTTATCCTTCTTTGGATTATCAGCCTAAGGGCAGGTGTAGACGGGGTAGAGGCAGGGCTCACGCTCAGGGTTCCTTCAGGCCTAGGACTTGGAGTTCTCCTGCACAGTCTTCTGGTGAGGGCAGGGGTCAGTCCTTTCGTAAGCAGACCCAATGACCTGTATCTTCCGCTGCCAGACCCTCCCTTACTGGCAGCTCCTCTAGGAGGAAAGTTGGGACTTTTCAAAGAAAACTGGAATTTGATCACCCAAGACAAATGGGTGTTAGATATAATAAATCGAGGTTACAAGTTTTATTTTCACACTTTTCCTCCTTTCAAGGGCATGCCAGATGTGCCTCCTCAACAAAGGCTGGAGGCTCAGGAGCAGATTTCTTTACTTTTGCAGATGGAGGCAATTCAGGTGGTCCCTCCTTCAGAAGTAGGCCTAGGATTTTATTCCCGTCTATTCCTGGTACCAAAGAAAGGAAACACTTGGAGGCCAATTCTGGATTTGTCCATTCTCAACACCTACCTAGAAATTCCAAAGTTCAAGATGTTAACATTACAACAACTCCTGCCTATGATAGGCAAAGATCATTGGATGGTAACCCTGGATCTCAAAGAGGCCTATCTTCACATCCCTATCAAGCCCAGCTGCAGGAGATTCCTGAGATTTCGGGCTGGTACTTCACATTATCAATTCTCTGCATTGCCCTTTGGCTTATCTACTGCGCCCAGGGTGTTCACAAAAGTTCTGGCTCCTGTGATTGCTTTCTTGAGACAGGGAGGAATACAAATTTATCCTTATTTGGACGATTGCCTGATTCTTGCTCAAAACAAAGACAAATTACTACAGCATCTCCAGTATGTAATGACAGTTTTAAGGTGCCTAGGGTATACTGTGAACGAAATAAAGTCCAGTCTAGTGCCCTCTCAGGACATATGCTTTCTGGGTGTGAGACTGAATACAGCCTCTCATATGGCATTTCTGACCCCGGACAAACAAAGAACTCTTCCTCTCTACTTCCGGCAGTTATCAGTAATGTCCAGGCTGACTGCAAGGACAGTCCTCCAAGCCTTGGGGTTCATGGCATCTTGCATTCTAGTACTTCCCAATGCCAAACTGTATATGAGGAAGCTTCAATGGTATCTCAAAAGTGTGTGGGCTCAACACTCCCACAGTTTGGGCACTGTCATTCGGATTGTACCTTGCATCCAGAAAGAATTACTTTGGTGGGCTCAGGAATGTCACCTAAACAAGGGACTCTCTGTGTCCAGACCAGAGGCGAGTCAGATCCTAACGACGGATGCCTCGGACTTGGCTTGGGGAGCACACTTCAATGGAAAATGGATACAAGACATGTGGCCTCCCAAACTTCTACATTTGCATATCAACATGAAAGAGATGTTAGCAGTTCAATTTGCTTTGATGGCATTCAAGGAACTCCTTCAGCCAGGACAGGTGTTGATACAAACAGACAACACAACAGTCATGTGGTACATCAACAAGCAGGGGGGTACCCATTCTTACCCTCTTTGCAGACAAGCAATGATTTTATGGGAGACTGCTCTGGGTTTGTGAATCAATCTTCAGGCAAGGTTTTTGCCAGGAGCACAGAACTCCCTAGCAGATGTTTTGAGCAGACAAATGGTGGATCCCCACGAGTGGAAGCTGGATCCTCAGATTTTCAAACAATTGACTGTGGCTTGGGGAACTCCAGACATAGATCTATTTGGTTCCCCACTAAATTTTCAACTTCCAAAATTTTGCACAAAGATGTTCCACCCAGATGCTTGGAAAGTGGATGCTCTGTCTTTCAGTTGGAACAACCTTCACGTTTATGCTTTTCCTCCTCTGCCTCTTCTTCCCAAGGTACTCTTGAAAGTCAGACGGGACAAGCCTTGCATGATTCTAATAGCACCAGACTGGCCACGTCAACATTGGTATCCTCTGCTGAGGAGTTTAATCCAGGAGCCTCCTTGGCCTCTGCCACAGATTCCTCATTTGTTGTCTCAGTCAAACAATCATTTTCTCAATGTTCAGGTGCAGTCCCTCCATCTGACAGCCTTGCATATTCTGTGATGGAGCCGGTGGGGTCTCAGCTTCCTCAACAGGTTTTAGATGTCATTTTGGAAGCTAGGTGGCCTAGCACTAGAAAAGTTTATGCTGATAAATGGAAGAGATTTTTTCTTTGGAGCACTGCAAAGGGTTTTGATGTTTCAGTGCCTAATTTGAGTTTTGCTCTGCAGTACTTTACTGAATTACTGGACAAGGGTTTGTCATTCTCTTCTGTAAAGGTTCATGCTGCAGCCATTTCTGCTCACTATGACTGTGACCCTCCTTTATTTTCCCATCCTTTGTTCAAACAATTTCTTAGAGGGGCAAAGAATATAAGACCCCCACGTAGAGCTCCTACTCCTTCCTGGGATCTCAATTTTGTTTTGGAGAAACTTACTTTACCTCCTTTTGAACCTGCAGCTACGTCTGAACTGAAGTTTTGTCTTGGAAGACTGCTTTTTTGTTGGCCATTACTTCTGCCAGGAGGGTATCTGAATTACAGGCTCTCATGGCAGTAGAACCTTTTTTGATATTTCATAAGGATAGAGTTTCTTTGCGGACTAACCCTACTTTCATGCCTAAAGTGATTTCTAGTGTGGCCTTGAATCAGTCTATTCATTTGCCTACTTTTTATGCTGAACCCCAAAATAAAGGGGAAAAAGTATTACATTCTTTGGATATCCATAGGCAGTTACGTTACTACTTGAACAGAACTAAGGAGTTCAGACAGGCTCAACAGTTATTTGTTTCTTTTGCTTTGAATTCACAGGGGGAAGCTGTTTCTAAGCAGACTATTTCAAAGTGGATTGGTCATTGTATTGCCTTTTGTTATTCTCATCATGGGAAGGATGTCCCTGCTGGGATCAGGCCTCATTCTTCTAGGGCTACTGCCACTTCTACTGCTTTTTTGAGGGGTGTAGCTACTAAGGATATTTTGGAAGCAGCTACTTGGAGTTCTGTACACACTTTCACTAAGCATTACCATCTCCCTCTCTATTCCAAGTCCAGGGCTGGGTTTGCCACTGCAGTTTTACAGGGCATGTTAGCAGCCCCTAATTCCTTGTAATTTGTCAGCCTCCCTTTTCCTTTGCTTTGGGATTCTACCCATAGGTCATGACTGCAGCAATGTGAGACAAAGAACATAGTACAGTTTTGTACCTACCATAAATGTAGATGTTCAAGGATCTACATTGCTGCAGTCCAATTTTCCCTCCCTCCTTCCCCTCTATAGGTTGGGGTTGCTGGGCTTTGTTTGGAGATATTCTTTGCTTACACACTGGGGGTTGTTGGGCTTTTTCTATTTTTGGCTTTGGCCTTTTCTTTTAGGCCTTCTGACATCTGGGGCAAGAAAGACTGAGGATATGGCGTCGATCATGCGCTTAAGTACTACTGCGTACTGACGTCAGCTCTAAGCGACAATGACCGACGCCAGCCTAGCCCTTTGGTATTCGGGCCGACCGAGGACAGCGGACTACCCATAGGTCATGACTGCAGTAATGTAGATCCTCGAACATCTACATTTATGGTAGGTACAAAACTGTACTTTGCGCTTGCAGCATTCATGGCTTTTGCAACCGTCATTTATGAGGAAACTTTCTTGTTTTAGGATCTAGTCCCTGCCTGAGGATGTCAAGGTTTAACTTCTAAATGCCTCTTTGGATAATGAGTTAGTGTTTGGACCCCCATCTTGCAATGTATTTAAAAAGACTAGAAATCAAAATGAAAACTCTGGAGGTGGTCAAACTCGTTTCTCCCTCATATCCACGTATTTTTATTTAGTTATTTATTAACTAGATAGGTGGATTGGTAAATACCATACTGGGGATGCTTTTTATTCCCTGTCTTTATGATTGTTAATTGTAGATTGTTTGTATATAGGAGTCCAGAATAGTGGCCTTGTAGGTCTTCAGTCATGACCCAGGTTCAAAGATGAGCAGAATTTACAGAACAAACACCAGTATGTATACATGCATACTATGAATATGCATAAATCAGGTAAGCTTCAAATTAATATCCCAATGGTTACGGCAAAGCATGTACAAGAACCACAATCTCATTACTCCTTAATGTCAAACCCATTCATTTTTACAAGGAGATATTGACAGACTATTTACAATGTAATGTACATAGCATTTACAGGTAAAGTATTGATGGTGTTAATGGTCAAAGTTGCAGTACGGATTTTTGGGTCTTCTTGTCGAGCAGAACCCACAGCTGGCCCAGTTTCCAGAGTCTTTGCTTCATTCCTAGCAGATGGACATCTGAAGACTGACGTCTGGAAATAAGGGTATAAGAAGGGCATCTGCCTGCACCATCTTCAGATGTCCTTCTATTCCATGTTGCAGTATTCATAACATGATGGATTATCTGCCTAGGCGACCCGAATGTCAGGTCTGTATACAAAAGATTTAAACTACTGCAAGGTACATGCAGTGTTGCACATAGGCTAGCGCTGATGTAGACCATAAAAGTGACATCTGCATGTACCATCCTCAGAACTTCTCTGCCACCAGTCCAAACACCATCTTCTCCTATTTGTCCAGTCGCCAAGTGGTTGCTGTTTCAGGTAATGCCCCATTGGGAAATTGTATTGTGCTTTTTTGCTACTACATGTTTTTCGAGGTTAATGTCATCCAAGAAAGGCAAGTGCAATTGTGGAAGACAAATTCCACAGAAAGTTAACCATGATCATGGTTTGTTTCGTCTGGGCTCTGCTCACAATTATAAGGCTTGCGTGATTTGTCAGGCATTTGTCCCTAAGACCTTCCACAGTTGTCTTTCTGCCCTAAACATTTACCTCCAGAATCAGAGATTAAAGCAACTAGTGCTTGCAATGAAGGATACGTTGGGTCCATTTGGTGAGCCTCCAAAAAGAAGGTTATAAAAGATTAATCCTGAGTCTTTGTCTGTGCCTCTGAATCTGGACGTCCCTCTCGAGGCCAGTGAAGGACAGGAGGTCTGTACGATGACTGGTTCTCTTCCTGCAGTGGGTACTAGTTTAGAGGCTGCTAGGGAGAATACCATGAGCACGTCTGCAGAGATTTCGCATACGTCTGTTCAGGATGGTAAGGGGGAACTATGGCTCACTTCTTTGGATGCCCCCTCGCACTACTTCTTAGCCACTGAAGACAGTCCAATGTCTGTGCCGGATCCTAGGCCTGCGTCAGTCCCCCCCATCCCAGCCTAGGATCGATCCTCCTTTTAAAAAGAAACAAAAACAGAAACATGTTTCTTCTTCACAGGATCCTTACCCAGACTGGCAGGCTTTCTCTCAGGGAATTCTTAATGCTTTACTAACCTTAAGACCTTTCTCTGCTTTACCTCCTACTACAGTTTCCCCCTCTCCTCCTTTGCCTAGGATATCTGCTTTGGAATAGGAACCCTCTGAAGAAGTTTCATTCTCAGATGCAGTTCTTACTTACTCAGCACAAATAGACTGTCCCTTGGTTTATGCTTTCCCTGAAGTAGATTTAAATGGTGGTGATTCCCCTGCAGAAAATATCTCTTTTGGAGAGACATATTCCAGAATGAGAGATTTATTTTAGATGGGAAAGTTCCCAAGCTTCAGAAATACAGAAGAGGTACTATGACCTCCTACAGATGGACTCCCCTTCTGCCATTCCACCTGTGTTGCCTGCTTTCCATGATGCTTTCCTGTCGGCTTCCAAAAGGCCTAACTCACAACCTCCTGCCCCAAAAAGACCGAATAGATTTTACAAGTTCCCAGAGGACAGCAAATATCTTTGCAAATGTCTTCCTACAGATCAGGTTGTGATCTTAGTGTCTGCAGATAGGCCTTCCAGTTTTCTCCTTCCCTGTGATAAAGACAGTAAGATGATCGAGAGGCTAGGAAAAAGCCTACACATCTTCTATTTTGACCTTCAGGGCCATTAACTACCAAACTTGTATGTCTAAGTATGTTTTAGCCTGCTTTCTCAGGTTTCACAGCTGCTGACAGACCTTCCAGACTTTGCAGCTAAGGCACAACTTTCTTTCTTTTTGAAAGCCTCTTCCCAAGTTACTCGTCACGCCATAAAGTGCAGTTATGATACAGCTGAGGTATCTGCCAGATCAGTTATGTGTGGATATGTCCTTAGGAGATATACTTGGCTAAGATTACAGCCCTCGCCTGATGATATCAAGGCAAAACTTATGGATGCACATCTTGACAATTCTGTCTCTTTTGGTGCTAATGCTGCTCCTCTTTTCAAATCCCTTCAAGAAGAAGGAAGAGAGTAACAGGAACTTAAGCACATTTTTGTGTCCCCAGTTCCTAAATATCATAGAAATTACCCTTCCAAACCACATTTTGTGAGGAAGAAAATCCATACCCCTCCTTTCTCTTCCAAGAAAGGGACATGCAGGCAGAGCTCTTCCAGAACTCAACCACCCAGTGCTCAAAAGCCCCCCTTTTCTGACAGACCATGTAGTCTGTGACTACCTGCCTAGACTCGCCAGTATTCTTCTTTCCCAGTATTCTTCTTCTTTCCAGTATTCTTCTTTCCCAGTATTCTTCTTTCCCAGTGACTTTCTCACTTTCTTTCCACATGAGCAAACATAACCACTCACAAGTGGGTAATTTCTTTTGTCCAAAACGGTTACTTCATGGTTTGGAAATCCATCCCTCCTTTCATGGGCATCCCTCAACCCCCTCAAGAGCAACTTTGTAGAACAGTGTGTGTGTGCTGTGTCTTTAAGAGCATTTCAAGGACTGAACATGCATATATAAATAGCGAGCATGTGCTATACTCAGTGCCATTTTTTTTTTTTTTTTTTAGAGTGCAGCCAGAGAGTGAACATGTATGAATATAATAGCTAGTTTGTTTATAGGTTTACCTAAGTTAAAGTATTAAGTCTCAATCCTGATGTGTTTGTACATAATAATGCTGTTTGAACAGAACCCACAAAGTCTTGTCTATTGTGTCCCGAATAGACGAGCGACAAACTTTATTTCCCTCCGGTGCTTCAAGACCTGACCTCACAGGGGACCATTCAGGAAGTTCCCCCTCTGCAAAGAGGAAATGGGTTTTATTCCAGGATGTTTCTAGTCCCCAGAAAATATGGTCCATGGAGACCTATCTTAGACCTGTCTCAACTCAACCTTTTTCGACGGGTTCCAACCTTCAGGATACTCACCCTCCAAACCTTGTTCACTCTTCTAGTATCTCAGGCTTTCTTGGTTTCTCTAGATATCAAAGATGCATATCTTCATATTCTAATTCACCCTCTGTTCAGGAAATTCTTACATTTTTCTGTTGCTTCGTCTCATTTTTAGTTTTGTGCTTTGCCCTTTGGACTCTCCATGGCTCCAAGGGTATTCATGAAATCCTTGGCTCCTGTCATTGCCTTTTGCAAACTTCATGGCATTCTCATTTACCCTTACCAGGATGACCTGCTTATTCAAGCAGACCGTCCAGACACTCTGCTAAGGAATTTTCAGACCACCATCTCCTTGCTCCAAAGCCTGGGATTCACTGTCAGCTACAAATCCTCCCTCAATCCTTCTCAGGATCAGGTTTTACAGGGTTGCAGGATAAAGACAGACCTTATGATGACTTTTCAGCCCCTGCAAAAATGCAGTCTCTTCTGACCTGTTTTCAACAGTTGCTTCCTCTGACTTCATTGACAGCCAGAGAGTTTCTTAGAATGCGAGGGTTCATGGCATCTGTTATCCCCATGTTACTCTTAGCCAAACTTCGCATGGGAAAATTGCAGTTGTGTCTGATGTCTCTCTGGTCCCAGCATGCTTATCCTCTTGAGTTTATTCTCCCTCTTCTCCGTTGTCTGAAGAAAGAATTACAGTGGTGGATTTAACAAATATCTCAGAATCCAGGCTTGACAGGTTGCTTCTCAAGCAAATGTCACTTTAGTAGCTCTTTACATTCCTTCAGCTCAAAATGTTCTGGCAGACACTTTAAGCAGGTCCATGACACAAGCCCACAAATGGATGCTTCACAGAGATGTTTCTGGGCATTCTTCACTGGTGGGGTACTACTCAAATAGATCCGTTTGCCTCACCTTGAACAGACAACTTCCAATATTTTGTGCTAGAGTCTCAGGTTTTCTGGTATGGAAGATGGACACTTTTTCATTCTCCTGGAAGAGGATTTTTTTATGCATTCACCCCTTCCATTCATTCACAAGTTCTGCTGAATATTCAGCAAGACAAACCATAAATCTTGTTGGTGACCCCCATTTAGGGGTTCCCTCTTCTTCTGCAAATAGCCAAGGGCAGTCATCACAAGTTACCTCACAGGGTGGATCTTCTCACACAAGACAAAGGATCTCTTATTCACCCACGTCTAACAACCCTAAACCTGACTCTGTGGATGATAGGCTTCTGATCGCTTTTTGACACCTTTTTTCTGAGGATGTGCTTGTAGTCCTGCAGGAGGCCAGAAAACCCAATACTAGGAAATCCTACTTGTCCAAATGGAAGAGGTTCTGCATCTGGTGTCTTAAGGAACAGCTAGAGCCATTTTCAGTGGATATTCCCCTAGTTCTTTCTTATTCATGTGAGCTGCTTAAGGCTGGATTTACTTATTTTTCTGTTAAGGCCCACTTATCCATCATTTCTGCATGTCTGCCTCTATCTCCTCCTTTAGCTTCCAGGTTAGAGGTTAAGCTTTTTCCTTAACAGCATCCTTCATATCAGACCTCCCAGCAAACCCATTCCTCCCCCCCCCTGGGATTTGTATTTTGTACTGGAAAAGCTTACTCAGACTCCCTTTGAGCCTGCAGTCTCAGCTTCTTTGAAGCATTGCACACGGAAGACTATTTTGCTGGTAGCCATCACTTCTGCTAGAAGAGTCTCCAAACTTCAAGACTTAGATATTTCTCAACCTTTTCTCATTTTCAATAAGGATAGGGTCTCTCTCCACACTAACCCCTCCTTCATGTCTAAAGTGTTTAATGACTTGCCCCATAACCAGTCTATTCATTTACCTATTTTCTTTCCCCTCAAAATTCTAGTGAAAAGGTGCTGTATACCTTGGATGTACATAGACAACTCAGATTTTACCTAGACAAGACCAAGGAAATCAGAACAGCTCTTTGTTTCCTTTCAACGCAGGGCACTGGGAAAACTTGGATATCAAGGTCAATTTCTTCTGTTTTGTTCTCCGTGGAAAAACTCTCTCTTCCTCAGTAAAAGCTCATTCCACTAGGGCTGTGGCTTCATCTGGGGCCTTCTTCAAAGATTTGGACACTGCCTTTATTTTGGAGGGAGCTGCATGGTCTTCTCTCCACACTTTCACCAAGCATTCCAGAGCAGGCTTTGCCAGGGCAATCCTGCATGGCTTCATGAAAACTTCTGCTCCAATCTCCCTTTCATGAGCTTTGGCACTCTCTCTCATGTTATGAATACTGCAACATGGGAATAGAAGGACATATAATAGTTGTGTAAATCTTACCATAACCATAGATGTTCTTTTCTTCTACGTTGCAGTATTCTGTCTCACCCTGCTACCCCCTTGGTTCATGCTTTTCTTTGGATGATATTTTGCTTCTGCCTCATATCCTTGGGCTGATGTTCTGACTGGGGCATTCATTTCTGAGGATGGAACGTGCAGACATCACTTTTGTGGTCTACATCAGCTGCTAGCCTGTGTGCAATGTCATACATACCTTGCAGAAGTTTAAATTTTTTGTATACTGGCCAGACATTTGGGTCACCTAGGTGGGGAATCCCTCATGTTATGAATGGTACAACATGAAAGAGAAGGACATCTATGGTAATGCTAAGATTTTACTAAGATTTTACAAACTGTTCTTTCTTTCTTTCTAGTCATGTAGTCTGATGCTCTTCATGTGTATTCATAATGCTCGCAGTCCATTGGTCAGTTCATTTTTCCAGAGTATCTCCTTCTTCCAGTCAGATAAGTACCCCATTGGGGATTTTCCTCTGTTAATTTAATGCTTAAAAAGGTCAACAATTGCCTGAAGTGTGGGAACCAAATCCCACATAAGATTTTCACTCATTTTGTCTCTTCTGCTTTGGGTCTCATTACAGGATCTCTTAATTGTCCTGACTGTGCTAAATTCTGATTAAAATCCCTCACATGTTGGGTCGAGGTATTAGCTGCCATATAGAGTCCTTGGTTTTGGTTCCCCCCACTGGCTTTGCAATCCTCTGCTACTACTGGGTTTTCACAAACACCACCAACTTCTACTAGTGTCATTCTGAAGAAAGAGGAAGACAAAAAAATGAAGGATTGTGACATTTCTGATAAAGCTCTTGTTTTAGTCGCTAAGTCGACTGATAACCCAGGTGAGGCAACTTTGCAGTCCCCTGGTCTGGTGACTCCAAGGCTGAAACCCGCTGGTACAGCCCATCTGGGGGCTGACATGGTTTCCGGCCTCCTTGCCTCTGTTACCTTGACACAGACGTCAGTTGTGTCTGAGGTTGCTCAGCTTCCAGTGTTCACATTATGGGTCTCGAGTGAGACACCCTGTCTACCTAGGCTACTGAAACCTTAACTGAAGCAGCAGTCGAATGTTTGCACCCTCAGATCATCCCTTCTAAATGCACACCTAAACAAAGTGAACCATTTTTTGTCTTCGCCACTGCCTTCAACCACTTTTCAGCCTGAAGCCCAAGATCTCCTGAAGTAGCACAGCATTTCACAACTTTCGTGAAATCTAGGGAGACCTCCCACACATTTGTTTCTAAAGCCTCCACATCCAAAAGAAGCAGGGAGATGGCTTTTCAGGAAGATTCAGATTCCCTAAGCTCAGAAGATGAGGAAGAGTTGTCATATTCTGAGCACCTTCCATAACAAACTTATCCAGATTCAGACTCAGATGACACCCTGTCTTCTGCCTTTACCCAGAGGACCTTATTTTCAGGGTACCCTTCATAAAATTAATGAGGCCTTCAACTAGGATAGCAAGTAATTCTCAAAATCTCAGACCCGTTATAGGGAACTGCAGAGTGTGCCTTCTCCCAGGCTACGGGGCTATCCCTCCTGTACACATAGTACAACAGTTCTCACAAGCTGAGACCCATTATAGGGAGCTGCTGAGTTTGCCTTCTCCCAGGCCGCTGACTATCTCCCCTGTACATATAGTACTGAATGCCTGGCATTGCTTTACATCCTGCTTATTTACCACCTGCTCCTAGGAAGCTGGACAAGTTTTAGAGTGCTTGAATCTCGCAAGCACCTTTACAAAAATTCCAAGGCTGACCCCTAATTCGTCTCAGTTAAATCCACAAAAGTTGTCCATAAGGGGCCAGCGTGGTATTCCCTACCTAATGGTAAGGAAAGTAAACTACTAGACAGATTTGGGAAAACAAGCTTATACTTCTGCCACCCTTGCAATGAGAGCATTCAGTTGCCAATTCCATATGCTAAAGTACCTTGAATCTCTACAGGGCAAAATTCTAGTTAAGGTACTCTTGCAGATAGAACCTTATCAAAGTAAATTCAGGAGACAGCAAGAGAAACCTTGCAAGCCACCAGACACTCCCTAAAATGTGGCTATGACATCCTGAATGTATCGTGCAGAGCAGCTACCACAGTTTTTTTTATCCACATATATGCATGGCTCAGGACTCAGCCCCTGTCAGATCAGGTCCATGCTGAACTATCGGATGCCTCATTAGACAAAGAATTCCTTATCTGACCCCCTGCTAAACAAGTTTTCGAGAAGCCGGATATGAAAGGAGAGTAAAACTGGGAAGGAATTTTTTCGGTCTCTGACACCAAGGTACAGTAGGAATTACCCCTCAAAAACTTTACCTTTTCCTGCTAAACAAGACAAGAGGAGGCCTCCCTATGACAAGAGGTCCAGACAATCCAGGAGACGGCAACTAGAGCAATCTTATAGAACAGAGAGCTTCAAAGAGCCCAGACAGTACAGCACAGAGACCAACTGTGACTGTTTCCAACCACAGCCCCCATACCTCTACCCACCCTCACCTCCAAACCTTTGGGTGAAAGACTGTCCTTCCTAAATCAATTGAAGACCATCACCAGGGACCACCGAGTCCTCTGCATCCAGTTCAGAGAAATTCCACCCTTCTTAGACATTCCAAAACCACCAAAAGAACAAGAGACCATATTACCACCTATCCTTGGGGAACTACTTTAACAAGGATCCATTCAGCTTATTCCTCCAGGAGGGAAAAGGCCTCTACTCAAGGATTTTTCTAGTTCTAAGAAAGGAGGCTACCTGAAGGCCCATCTTGGACCTTTCAAAACTAAAGAAGTTTCTCATTATCCCAACATTCAAAATGCTTCCTTACAAAAATTACTTCCCATGATCTTCAAAGATGCCTTTATGGTCACTCTAGACCTAAAAGATGCTTACCTCCATGTCCCCATAGCAGATAATCACAGTTCTCACTTCCAGTTCTGTGCTTTATCACTTGGGCTGCCCACTGCTCCTACGGTTTTCACAAAATGCTTATCTCCTGTGATAGCACATTTCAGAAATCTGGGAGTTCACATTTACCTATACTTGTATGATTGTCTAATTCAATGAAAATCCACAGCAGAGACCCTAGATGCCTTGCAGGTAACTGTAGACTGCTTTCATAAGATAGGTCTCACATTAAATGTTCCTCAAGCACGCATCCTTTTTTTGGGAGCCTTCATAGATTCAACCCAACAAAAAGCCTTCCTTCATCTGGACAAGATATCTTTACTGACACACTAAATGACCAGCCTGTTACCAAAACAGTACATCTCAGCAAGGGAATTTCTGAAGTTTCTAAGTTCCATGGCTTCCTACATTCTCATATATCCACTTGCAAGGTTATCCGTGAGAAAACTTCAGTGGTTTCATAAAAATGCCTGGGATCAGCCTTTTCATGTTTCTTCCTTGCCTGAAGCAGGAGCTAGTATGGTGTAAGTCACCATACTGTAGAACCCAAGGGCGAATGTCTCTTTACCAGAAGCATACAAGACTATCACTGCAGGCAGTTTAGACATAGCGTAAGGGGACCCACTTGGTTCCTTGAAAGTGCAGGACATCTAGACACCAGATCAGAGAACTGCATATAAACCAGAAGGAGCTATGAGCAGTAGCCATTAAGGCTTTCCAGCAGATTTTAAGCCCATAGATCTTGCAGATTTGGGCAGACAACACCACAGTGATGTAGTACATAAACAAGCAGGGGTATTCTGTCCTTTATGCAGCCTCATGAGGATGGTTTGGATGCTGGCTTAAGAACTAGGACTGACTCTCATAACATCTTGTATTCCAGGTCAGAACAATACCCTGGCAGATCCTTTAAAAAGGGATCTTCTAGATCCCAACACATGGACGCTGAAGAGAGAGGTGTTCTGGAACCAACTGTACAGTGGGTAGGGGGTTTCCCTCAATAAACCTGTTCATCTCTCACCAGAATGACAACTACAAACATTCTGCTTCAGAACTCAATGGACAGAGACTTGGGAAATAGATGCTTTCTCTTTCAGATGGGAAAACTTGTTCCTGTATGTATTCCCACCTTTGTCTCTGATAACCAGGGTACTGATAAAGCTCAGGACAGACATACCCAGACTGATCCTAGTGACCCATTTCCAGCTGAGGCAACACTGGATGTTCTTCATGTTTCACTGTTGTAATCCTGACTTGTAGGATTTCCTGCTGTGGAAGCCCTTGGCCGGCTCGACTACCAGAAAACAGTCTCCCCTCCTACAACAGCCACTGGACACCCTGACCGATGTCAGTACTCTCAGATATAAGAAGAGTCAGATGACGTCATGATCTCAGTTCTTTCTTGCCATTGTAGACTGAAGCAGAGATTGTCAGTGCGTCGATCAGTTCACATCACAGAGGAGACTTCGGAAAGCTACGTACCCTGCTGGGGAACTCTTTCTATATTTTTTGACTAATGTCAGAGAAAACTAATAATTGTCTCCATTGTGGTAAAGAGATTGCACAGTGAGACTTCCATTCTTCATGGTTAACCTAGATCTAAAGGACATATACCTACTCATACCCATAGAGGAATTGCACAGAAGTTTTTTGAGCTTTAAAGCGGGTACCAGGCACTATCAGTTCTGTGCTCTGCCCTTTGGCTTTTCTACTGCTCCCAGGGTCTTCACAAAGTGCTTGGGCCTGCTAATTGCCTTCTGCAGAACAAAGGGGGTGCAAATGTACCCCTATCTGGATGATTGCCTTATCCAGGCTACAAGCTTGGCAAAGCTCAGCTCGGACTTCATGTTCACCCAGAACCTCTTAACCTCCCTGGGGTTCACTATAAGTCATCACAAATCCCAAACAGAATTGTGTTCTTAGGGGTTATACTGGATTGTACACTCCAAAAGGCTTTCTTGCCTGTAGACAAGGTCTCCTTCTTGACTCTCTACTTTCACAAAATCATGGTCAGAGATTTTCTCACTACCAGAGAGTACATAAGAGCACAGGGTTATATGATCTCTTGCATCCTCATGATCCGCCTAGCCAAGCTACACATGAGGAAACTCCCACTGGTACCCTCAAAAGTAAGGTGCCAGCATGCGCAGCCACTCTCAGCCAAGATCCAACTTGGAATCTGCATGGTGGGCTAAAGCTTGCTTCCTCAGCCTGGGTCTCCCCTTCAGATTCACTTTCCTGGATCATACACTGACCACAGATGTTTCAGAGGTAGCCTGGAGAGTACACACCAACCACTTCCAGACACAAGTGAAGTGGGACCACAAGCTCAGGGACAAACACACAAACTTAAAGGAACTTATGGCAGTCCAAAAAGGTCACTAGCCTTCAGAGAGAAATAGAAACCAGGGGTGCTAGTAGTGAAAACAGACAATACCATAGTCATGTGGTACATAAACAAGCAGAGGGCAACGCACTCCTACCCTGTCTGCCGCCTAGCAGTGGATGTTTTGGAAACAGCACACTTCATGGGATTGCACCTTTTGGAACAATACCTGACTGATGTGCACAGCCAACTAGCAGACCAACTCAGAAAAGTCTGTCAGATCCCCCACGAGTGGCAACTGCATCGAGAAACCTTTCTCAGCATAGCCAAAAAAAAAAATAGCGAATTCCTCAAATAGACCTTTTTGCCACCAGGGAAAATACTCAATTGAAAATGTTTTGCTCTAGGGACAAAATAAAATCTGCTTAGAAGACAGATGCTTTCTCATTCCCATGGACAGGCCTCTACATCGATGCCTTCCCTTCAATCCCTCTACTCCCCAGGTTGCTCTTAAAGATAAGGGAAGAGGGGCTAAGGGTAACACTTATAGCCCCAGACTAGCCCAGGCAGCACTGATACCCTCTGCTAATCAACTTAGCCAGTATGAAACTATTGCAGCTGCCACCGAGATTAGACCTTCTGATGCAGGACTGGGGGAAACATTGTGCATTCTCAAATTATCAGCATGGAGGATGCCTTAACAGCTTGAAGGGGATCCTACCCTAGACAGGTTCAGGACATCCTAAGAGAGGTCAAATACCTAGCACTAGGAAATCTTACTTGGCTAAATAGAAGAGATTCTCCCTTTGGTGTGGGCAACATGCTTTAATATCCCCATCTAGCCAAGATCTCAGTCATCCTGTCCTGTCTGGCAAGTCTCTTTGACAAAGGCCTGTCTTACTCCTCCATAAAAATTCATGCCTCTGGTATCTCAGCCCACATCCCTGCCCAACCTCCTATCTTTTCACACCCTCTTATGAAACAGTTTCTTAGGGGAGTAATCCACATCGAGCCGCCCAGAAGCCCTCTGCCCCACCCTGGGACCCTAATTTTGTTCTGGAAAAAAAATCCTCTTCCACTATTTGAAGCAGCTGCCTCCGCTAATTTAAAATTCTTAACATGGAAGACTTCCTTCTTGTTAGCCATCACTTCTGTTAGAAGGGTTGTGAACTGCAAGCACTCATAACAAGTGAAACCTTTCCTTATGTTCCATCCAGCAGAGCCTCTCTCAGAACTAACCCCTCCTTTATGCCCAAGGTGGTGGCACACACCTCCTTAAATCAAGCCATACATCTACCTAACTTCTTCCCCAAGTGACAAAACCAAGTGAAAAGAATTCTTCGTTCCTTGGATGTGCATAGCAGCTCTGTTACTGTCTTGACAGAACAAAGACTTTAACAAAATCAGACCAGCTGTTTGTGGCCTTTGCCACCAGTTCTGAAGGGAAACCAGTTTCCAAACAGACCATTTCTAAAGGGATTTGTCACTGTATCTCATTTTGTTACAGTCACCATGGTAAGATGCCACCTGATGCTGTCAGGACAAACTCTACTAGGGAAACTGTTGCCTCTACTGCCTTCCTAAAAGGGGTACCCATCAAGGACATCCTGGAAGCTGCTACCTGGTCTTTAGTGCATACCTTTACCAAACATTACCACTTATCAGCCTTCTCCAAGTCCAGAGCTGGATTTGCCAGAACATAGTACAGTTGTGTATACTTACCATAAATGTAGGTGCCTGAGTGTATTCATTGTTGTAGTATTTTTTTTCCCCCTAGCTTACAAGGTTGGCTTGAGCAAGCTTCTTCTCTACTCAAGAGGTCCCTCCTCCTGCCCCTTTCCTTGCTTAGGTTGTCTGTCAAAGGCCTTTGACTTTGGGGTGAATCTAGGGGAGCTCCTACCTTCAGGGGCAAGAAAAAACTGCAATCATGGCATTGTCTGACTCCCCTTATACCCAAGCATACTGACATTAGTCAGGGTGTCTGTCCACTGTTGGAGGAGGGAGACTTTTCTCTGGTAGTCAGGCCAACCAAGGGCTTCCACAATGGGAAATCCCACAAGTCAGGACTGCAACAGTGAATACATTCAAACTTCTCTACATTTATGGTAAGTATACAGAACTGTACTTTCTTCCTTCCTTGAGTCAAGTCAAGTGATAGTCCATCCTTACCTAACCACACTCAGGTCAACAGCTTAGAAGACTGGATTTTGACAGTGAGGAATGTTACCTATCCCAAGGACATGCTTTCCATTCTGAAGGAGGCAAGGAAACCCGGTAACAGAAAGTCATGTCAGACAAAGTCAAATTGTTTTTCTATCTGGTGTGACAGCAAGAACATCACCCCTTCTCAGGCAGGCATCAGGTACAGTCTCAACAGTTTGAAAACCCTAATAGAGCAGAGCAATTACTGGGGGGTAAAGAGGACAGACCTGTCTCCAAAACAAACTATTTCCAAATGGCTAACCCACTGCATTAAGTTGTGTTACTCCCACCATGAAAAAACTCCACCTGGTTGTGTTAAAGCCCACTCTACCAGACACTGGCCAACTACCACTGCTTTCCTCAATGGGGTCTTTATCCAGGCCATTCTAGAATCACCCACATGGAACTCGGTGCACATCTTTGCAAAACAGTACAGTCTAGGCAGTGTTTTATAGGGCTAGAGCAGGTTTCAGTACTGGCATCCTACAAAGCCTTATTTCCTAGGATCATAGAGATGACCTGTCCCCCAAGTGTTGGCTTTGGGAGTCCTCCAAAGAGTCAGTACTGCAACGTTGACTGTGAAGAAGGTAGTGCACTTGTGTCACACTTACAGTAATTGTTGATGTTCGAGTAGTATCAGTGTTGCAGTATATACTCCCACCCTCCAAACCCTCTAGTTGCTGACCACTTTTCTCCCCTTTGCTAAATGCAAGGGGTAGAGGAGCTCAATGCAAACAGTCTTCTTATCTCCATCATCTCCTTTCTGCTTCCTGTGATCTTTCTTCTTCTCACTCAGTTTCAGACAACTGGGGAGATTGTGCTGCCCTGAGGCACTGCTTATAAAGACCTGAAGATGGTGCCAATGGATGACCTTTTACCCTGACATCCAGACATCAGTCTTTGGACATCCGTTGGCTAGGGAGGATATACAAACTCTGGAAATAGGGCTGGTTGTGGGCTTCTGCATGGCAGAAAGACACATGAATCTGTACTGCAACATTGATCTACTTGAACATCTATAATTATGGTAAGTAAGAAACAACTGTACTTTTTCCCACCTCATTCATATTCAAGGAAGGAAACTTTTACCACTGCCTCAACATGTTAACTGTCTAAATTATTAAAGAATTGAAGGAATTTATCTGGGAGGGAAAGAGAGCAAAAGTTAATTGGGATAAGTTGATCTTTATAGAACCAGGTGGTTTAGGTTTACCTGATTTGAATGGATATTTTAGAACTACACACTTAAGGCTCATATACATAACTTAAGCAGAAGGTTATAATTCAGAGTAGAATGGGATGATGATGAAGCAAGGGGAAGTTGAAGAAATAGAGAGAGAGTAGGATTTTGGATGCAAATCCTTCAGGAGAATAATAGTCATGCAGAAGATTATATTCATAAAGTAGCAGACAGTATTCTATGAACTAAGGAAATTTTGGCAACAGGGATGACTGCAAGTAGGGGTACTGAAAATCAGCAGGAGGGGGCTGGAATGTATTGGAGAAACCTGGCAAATGTCCAAGATATTGGGAGCAAATAACTCAAGCAGGAAAAGTAACAGAGTGGGTTGAGCGCAAGAAGACATTTGTATTGCAGGCTAGAAACTGCCTTCCCTACCGAGGGTTGACTTCAGCGTGTACAGGCAAAAAGAAAGGGATAGGCGGGTTCATAGGTGTGTACTAGGCTAATGGCCCTGGAGCCTTTACAAGCCTAGCCCATAGAAGTGCCCTGGTATCGTGCCGCCCAATGTTTGTTCCTAGTGCCTCTATCAAGTAGAGTAACTGGAGTGATCCCTGAGGTGAACTTTCTATTTCTCATCCACTCATCAAGATTTCTCTTGAAGAGGGCCAGTGAGGAGCTCTGCTTGACATGTATGGGAAGTCTGTTCCAGAGCATTGGCAGTCTCTGAGTTTATGAACCTGTCCCTCCGGCATGTTTTGTTGATTGTGGTAATGAGGTTGAGGTCTCTGGAGCATGTGGTGTGGAAGGATTTCTTTAGATGTAGCATTTCTAACAGAGCTGGGTCAGGCATGGCTTTGTAAGTCAAGCAGAGATCGCCTCTTAGTAGACAATATGAGACGGAGAATAGCTGAAGTTTTTAAGTCTGTCCTTGTAGGATATGTGTTTAAGGTTTAGGATCCTATTCATGAGGTACTTTTGTGGCCTTTCCAGCTGTTGCATGTGTTTAGTGAGTTACATGCCAAATGGGGCATTATACTCAATGATTGGCCTAATGAGGGAAGAGTAGAGAGAGAGAAGATGACCTCTGTGAAAGACCTGCTCTGGTAGAGTTTTTCATTGAATCTAGAACAGAAGCAGCTGTTAAAGGGATAATTAGTATGGCATATAAAATGTTGCATGATCACTATAAAAATAAATTGGAGAAGGTTAGAAAAGATTGGGAAGAGAGACTGGAAAAACAGTTTACAAAATAGTGGAAATACATGTGTATTGCTCCCAAGTATGCAACCATGTCAGAAGGTTTAGGATTTTTTTCTGCATCTTTAAAATTTCTCTGTTAGAAAAACGTTTTCATCGTTGTTACCTCTGCAAGAAGAATATTTAACCTGCTGGCCCTCGTGTGTAAAGAGCAGTTTACACTACCACCATCTTTATTCCAAAGGTTGTTACAGAAAACATCTTTTTCTTTTATTTGCAAAAAAAAATAAAATAAACTAAAAAAAAATGGTTGTCAGTGACATGGCAGTCTATTTGTAAGTGTCTAAAGCATTGCATTAACTTTACTGCAAGACCCATAGCCAGACTAAAAGAGGAAGTCAAGTTCTGTTCAGCAAGAGGTACTTTACCTACCACTGACTTCCTGAAAAGGGTCAGTGCCTAAAACATTCTAGAAGTAGACACCTGGTCCTCAGTTCATATCTTCTCAAAATATTACAAGATGGATGTGATAGCAAGGGCAAGGGCTGGAATTTGTCAGCTGTTCTGAAGACATTTTCCAAACCTCGTCTGAGAAGTGTGTGAACCACCATAGATTTAAACGTGCTTTGGAGATCTTCCCTATAGGCTGTGACTTCAAACAGTAACCCATGAAGAACTTAGTGTAGTTAGTAGGCAGCTTAGCATAATTGTAAATGTTCTTGTGGTCACTGTTGTAGTCTTGTTTCCCTTCCTTCTTCCTTTCCAGCACAGTGGGAATACAAGCTGCCAGAGTAGGAGACCCGCAAATACTTCTTCCCCATTATACCTGTAGCCTTGCACCCCTTCTCTCCTTCTTCAGGGCTTCTCTGCCCTGCTTGGAGAGACAAGAAATAAACAAATATGGTACAGAAAAATACTACTTGTATTCCTGGTTTGTGAAGATGTTAGTAGTAATGTGACATTAACTCAGCCTTTGGAGAAGGGTACTCTGTTCTGAAAGTCAGGCCAGATGTCAGACTGAGCCAGCGGCAGAAATCCCAATAGGTTATGACTGCAGCAGTGATCAGACTGGAATACAGAAAAATCTCAGTTAACTGGCACCCATGGGGATTGGTAGATGCCAGATAACTGCAGATGTTATGTAGTCCAATCTCGCCTACATTCTTACTCGTGGGTTCAGGGTTCAGAGCCGAACCTTGGCTCCGACTCGGCCATACTCTAGCTCGAAGTCTTTCAATTGGCTGGGCTAAGAAGGTATTCCATGCTGCACTGCTCCCCTTTCCAGATCTCATTTGCCGCTCGTATAGCTCAGACGTGGTCTCGCTCTTGGTTGTGGCTAAGTATAACTTTCTGTCTTTTATTTCAAAAAAAAAAAAAAAAGCTATTTTCATAGCTGTGTGTTGTGTGTGTACTAGTTTGATAATCTGGTGTACAGTTTTTCTCGTGATATTGTTCTTTTGTGGTGTCCCGCTAACTGTTTCCCATACAGGCTAGGCCCGTTTCAGTTAGAGGACCTAGTCCGCCCCTGTTCTTTCTGTATTGCTTGTTAGTAGGTACCTATCCCTCAGGCTAGGGCCATTTAAGTTAGAGGACCTAGTCCTTTCCCTGTGTTCCTGTTGGGACCGTTTAAGTTAGAGGTCTTTTTATGATTGTCTGTTGGTTTTTCTTTAGTTCCCGTGCTTGTGGCTTCTATATTAACGGTTGGTCTGTATTAATGGTTGGTGGCTTTTCAGTTTCCTTCACTATGTCTAAGGATACGAAAGAGCATAAGCCCTCGGGCTTTAAGAAATGTACTAAATGTGGTTATAAAATGTCAATCACTGATGGGCACTCTGTGTGTCTTTATTGTCTGGGGACAATTCACCTCCAGGAATCTTGTACATTTTGCCATGCATTTAGCCCGTGTGTTCTTCAGGAGATGAAGAAAAAAATAATTTTGAAAGGACTTCTGAAAACCTCCTTCGAGTAGGATTTGGGGAGGGCTTCCAGCTTCAAGTCTTCTCCCTCTAAGAGTAAAACTTCCAAGGCTAAAAAGTGATCTCCGGCTCCATCAGTATCCTCAGAGCCTCCGGAGAAAGTAGCAAAATCTACTGTGGCATCCTCGGCTCCACTGTCTTCTGAGCCGCAGGAAGTTAGTGCATAGACGGAATCTGCTTTGGCTCCACGTCCCTCAGAGCCGGTTGCGGAGGTGCTAGTCAGAGCCAGTCTCCAATTTTTAGGGCGGTCTCTCCTCCTCGTAGGTCTCCTTCAGAGAGGAGATCTAGATCTCCTTCCTTATCTTCTAGGTCCTCCAGGACTCTTTCAGATGTGGATGTAGATAGAGTGGTACAGAGACTGCTCCAATCACTGCTACTGGCAAAATTGTTTTCGGCTCCAGAGCCTGTCACCCAGCCAGTGTTCTCTGATCAAATCTCAGCTGTCGGAGCCAGAGTGGTCGGCACCGTCTGATGTCCCTAGGTCGGCTCAGATGGCCCTTCCTGGCTTATCGGCTCCGGCTTCAGCTCCGACCTCGTCGGCTCCATCCACGGGGTCCGGGACTCATGGTTCCTCGGTCGGACCCGAGGGGGAGGCCTTGGTACACTTTTCGGCTCCTAGCCTCCCTCTCGGTGCTTCGGCGTGGGGGGAGCCTGACCCTTGCTTCGGCTTCGGACCTGGTCCCTTCTGCTTCGAGGTCTTCCACGGCTGGTCGATCTTCAGAGCCGGGGCGACCAGCTTTCGAGGCCATGAGGAGCGCACTGGCCAGGTCCTCAGTGGCATCTTTCAGTACTGACATGCTGTCCTCTCCAGCTCCAGTGCGGGTCTCTGATCACCCTCTATCTTTCGACAGCGGAGACCCAAGTCCTCAGGATATCCCCATGAGTGGTCCCCATATTTCTGAGGGCCTCGCAGTGTTTTTGCCTGAGGAGCCACCCAGAAAAAGAACGTGCAAGAGGAAGCACATCGACTCCCAAGATGAGTCCCTCACATCCGACACCGACCTCGAGGAATTGGAGGGGTCCCCCAAGTCATCCTCTGAGGATGTCTCTTTCTCTGACATCCTAGAAATTTTGAAGCAGAGGGGTGACTGGCCCTCCAAAGCTCCCTCCGAGGAGTCATTCCTGAAGGCCTTTGCGGCTCAGCCCTCCACCTCCTGGGTATCTCCACCCTTCGACGAACTTCTGGATCTGGTTTGTCGAAGGGTGTGGGAAACCCCTGACTCTGTGGAACCAGTCCCCAGGAGACCCAACAAATTCTTGCCCACCCCCTCTGACAAAGAGTTTCTATCCAAGGGAGTTCCTGTAGATGCCATGGTGGTGGCAGCGGCCACCAAGAAGGAACTGGCTGAGACTTTGTCTACCGTCCATCCTCCTAACAAGGAGTCTAGGACCATGGACCGGTATGGGAAGCATATGTTTTCTTCAGCGGCCTTTACTCTGCGGTCACTGAATTACTTATCACATTTTACACGGCTCCAAAGAGATCTCCTGAAAGAGCTTGGAGATGCTCTGCAGGGTAATGTTTCTGATGCAGTGGCTCAGAAGTTCAATGCTCAGATGTCTACCCTCAACTCTATTGTTAACTCCTCCATGAGGCTGATCTCTTATGCAGCCGAAGGAGCAGGTAAGGCAGCAAGTTCAGGAGTTGCTCTTAGGAGACACTCCTGAATGCGCCTCTGTAATTTTGCTGAGGCTTTCAAGTCTGCATTCACCAATGCCCCGTTTGATGGTTCCTCCTTATTCGGAACCAAGGTGAAAGACACTCTCACTAGGTGTGAGCAAGAGGGAAAACTCTCTCTGCTGTGGGAGTCCATTTTTTCCTCCCCTCTAGGCCTTATCCCAAGACCCAGAGGGGTGGGAAGATGTGGTTCAAAAAATCGCAGAGGTTTTTTCATGACGCACAAGATGAGTCCCCCTACAGAGGCAGGGGAGGGGTGGTGGTAATTCAGGTAGATGCCACCCTAGGGGCAGAGGAGGCCTGCGTAACCAGGGAGACCACGATTCCTTTCGTGGTTCTCCCTAACAAAACTCCTAATGGGAGGCCCGACTGTGCATTTCCAGAGCCAGTCGGGGGTTGCATTTCACTATACCCAGAGGCCTGGCAAGGTATCACTCAGGACCAGTGGGTATTAAAAATAGTTTCCAGAGGATATCGCATTCCCTTCTCTTCCACTCCCCCTCCCATCAAAAAAAATCCCAGATGTTCCACCCAATCAAAGGGATTCCGCAGCTTCAGAGGTTTTAAAGCTGCTAGGAAAAGGAGCCATCCAGCAGGTCCCCTCAGACCAGATCGGATTAGGGACTTACTCCAGATTCTTTTTGGTGCCAAAAAGGACAGGGAACCTGAGACCCATTTTGGATCTCAGCAGATTGAACACCCATGTGAAGAAGTCCAAGTTCCGAATGGTCACGTTGCAATCTCTTCTCCCATTGTTGGGAAAAGAAGTGTGGATGTGCTCCATCGACCTCAAGGATGCTTACTACCATATAAAGATGGACATGACATCCAGAAGTCATCTAGGCTTCCGGCTGGGAGCCAGTCATTTTCAATTTCGCACCCTGCCCTTTGGTCTCACCACAGCCCCCAGGGTGTTCACCAAATGTATGGCAGTGGTGACAGCTCACTTGAGATGTCAGGGATTCCAAGTGTTTCCTTACCTGGATGACTGGCTCATTTCTGCCACCACCAGGCATCTACTCCTACAAACCAGAGACGCCACTATCAAACTGTGTCAACAATTGGGTATCACTCTAATTTGGGAAAAGTCTGCCTTGTTGCCCTCGCAGCTTGTCACCTTTATAGGCGCCGAGTTAGACACCATGCTCATGAGGGCGTTTTTACCACTAGAAAGGATTCAAAGTTTACAACAACAGGTGTACACGTTGCTCCCTTTGAGAAGATTGAAGGCAAGATTGATCCTCAAATTGTTGGGGAGGATGGCTGCTACAATTATGCTGGTTCCTCTGGCGAGGCTGCACATGAAGCTCCTTCAGTGGCTACTCTTCGCCCAGTGGTCTCTACAACTTCTTCCGCTTTCTCATCTTATAATAATCACAGACAGGTGCAAGCAGAATCTTCAGTGGTGGCTTCACATCAGCAACCTCAATGTGGGAAAACCCTTCGTTCCGTCCCCTCCAGTTGCCACAGTGACCATGGATGCCTCCCAGATTGGGGGGGGGGGCATTATCTAGGCAGGACAGTCCAAGGCATGTGGCAGGAACACGAGATGCATCTGCATATCAATGTCCTGGAGATGAGAGCAGTGCTACTAGCGTTGCAAGCACTTCAGAGCTTTCTTCCTCTCGGGCAATTGCGATCCACTCAGACAATATGTCGGTGGTATGATATCTAAACAAACAGGGAGGAACCAAGTTGTACCCCCTTTGCAGAGAGGCCATGCAAGTGTGGCAGTGGGCAGTGGCTTCCCAACGTTTTCTTGTAGCAACGCACATTCCAGGGAAGTCCAATGTGATTGCCGACAGGTTGAGCAGAGCTATTCTGATGCTTCACGAGTGGTCCCTGAACAATCAGGTTGCGGAGCAGATTTTCCACAGGTGGGATCAGCCTTGCTGCAACCTATTTGCCAGCCCCCTCAATACCAAATGCAGCAGCTACTTCACCCTTATCCCTCCTCAGGGGGAGTCACCCAGGGACGCTCTAGTTCACGATTGGCCCTCTGGTCTACTGTATGCCTTCCCTCCTGTTCCTCTGCTGACAAAGGTTATTTAGAAAGCGCAATCCTTGGGAAGCAAAATGATTCTGATTGCTCCACACTGGCCTCGTCAAATTTGCTTCCCCTTTCTCCATCCCTACCTAATGGATGCCCCCTGGACTCTGGACCCACAACCAGATCTGCTGACTCGTATGTCAGGGCAGCTCCATCCCTCTCTTCAGACCCTCTGGTTGACAGCCTGGCTTCTCCACTTCCATCATTAGTCAGACTGCATAATTTTTCGCCGGAAGTGGTGCATATTCTGTCTTCCTGCCATAAGCCTTCCACCAAAAAAATCTATTCCAGTAAATGGAAGAGATTTTCCATATGGGCGCATGCAAGACAAATTGATCCTTATACAGCTCCAATTTCGTCAGTCCTGGAGTTCCTCTCCATGCTTTTCAACCAGGGATCAGCAGCCGCAACTATTAAGGCCCAGTTGGCGGCTATTTCCACCTTTCACGTCGCTGATGAGCCTAGTCTCATGGCACATAGACTTTGTAAGGCATTCCTGAAGGGCACTACTCTGCTTCGTCCTCCAGTCTTTGACCCAGTTATACCTTGGGACTTAAATTTTGTTCTACAATGTCTCACTTCACCCCCCTTTGAGCCTGCAGCCACTTGTGCTTTAAAACATTTGACTTGGAAGACCATCTTTTTGGTAGCCATCACTTCAGCCAGACGTGTCTCACAGCTTCAAGCCCTTACTTGATTCTTCATAAGGACAGGGTTTCTCTCGGACCAAACCCTTCCTTTCTACCGAAAGTGGCTTCAGTTAGTAATCTAAACCAATCCATTGAACTAACTGTATTCTTTCCAGAGTTCTCAAACAAGGCAGAATTTAGATTTCATCAGCTGGATGTGCACAGACAATTACGATTCTATTTACATAGAATGAAGGATCTTAGAAAATCGGATCAGTTGTTTGTCTCATTTTCAGAAAACAGGATTGGGTCTCCTGTTTCCAAAGTCACCTTGTCTGGATGGATCTCCAGTTGTATTTCCTTCATTTATGCTTCAGGTGGCAGAGATTTACCATTTCGAGTGAAGGCTCATTCTACCCAATCTGTGTCTACATCTACAGCCTTTCAGGCCAGGTTGTCTATGGATGATATTTGTGCTGTGGCTACATGGGCATCTCCTCACACCTTTGTTACTCACTACAAGTTAGATTTGGTGTCCAGAGGCAGGTCTTCCTTTGGTTCCACAGTGCTCAGGAGTATTTTCCACTGAGCCTCCCAGGATTCAGGTGCTGGGGACGCTGTCCCATGGGTAAGAATGTAGGTGAGATTGGACTACATAACATCAAGAAGTTATGTACTCACCATAACATTCGATGTATGTAGTCCATCTCGCCTCACATCCTTACTTACCCCCCCCCCACCTTCCCCCATCCTGGAGGACCTAGGGGTTAGGTATAGTTTCAAAATTCCTTTATGGTTGGTATGTTCTTCCTTCTCTATGTGTTGTTGTGTGGAGAGTGAGTGATTGAGCTTGCAGCAAACTAGATCTGGGAAAAGGGAGCAGTGCAACATGGGATACCATCTTAGCCCAGCCAATTGAAAGACTTCGAGCTAGAGTATGGCCAAGTTGGAGCTGAGGTTTGGCTCCGAACCCACGGGTAAGAATGTGAGGCGAGATGGACTGCATACATCGAACGTTATGGTGAGTACATAACTTCTTGTTTCTGGTTTGCTTGAGAGTTACTATTAAAATGGGCCTGACTAATACTGTACCTTATACTATTTGTTTGCTTTGACTTGTTCCCAGGTTGGGGAGAGAGGGAATTTATTTATATATTCCTTTTTAAAACTCTAAAAATGTACAGTATGTTTCTGTTGGGGGGGGGGGCAGAAATTGCATCACATGAAAATTGTCATGTATTTCTTCAATTTTTTTTTTTTTTTTGCTGGTGGCTTGAGTGCCGGTTAACCGAGAGTTTACTGTATCTGCAGTTACACTAAGTTGCCGCCGCAGCTGTACTTTCTGTTTGTTAATATTCATTCCTGGCCAGTACATTTTATGTCTTCTTTCCTTGTACTTTATTTATTAATTTATTTATTTATTTAATTTACATTTGTTGACCGGGCTAGTCCAGCTGGATATATGTCAATTTTCAGTGGAGGCCCGGGGAGAAAAGCTCCACAATACAATAACACTAGCAAAATAGGACAAAACATGTATTTCAAGTAGACATTGGTACATTACAAAACTTTTATGATATCTTACATGAGTAGGAATTTTATATTCTGTATCCAGTAGGAACAAAAGCTTGATGTAAAAAAGAGCTCGGTATCATAGTAGTTTGAAATAATAATGGAAATTATAACTAAGATGCTGTATTTACTTTGGTCACACAAGAAGTCAGAAAATAAACACTAGTTTGAATGGATAGAGTGTACAAAAGCAAATAGCAGGATACAATAATCGTGTTTAGTCTCACTAGAGTTGAGGTGTGATAAACCTGCTAGGAAATACCACAGTATATACATATTTACATGAGGAAAGAATCCTCAGAAAGGTCAAGCGCACTGCTATTAGAGAGTAAACACAAGCTAGGAAATACCACAGTATATACATATTTATATGAGGAAAGAATCCTCAGTAAGGTCAAGCGCACTGCTATTAGAGAGTAACACAAGGTAACATTCAAAAGAGGCTGGGAATCATGGGAGTCTTGAAGTGGGCATGGTGTTTATTCTGGGTTATCACAGGGGCATAGTCAGTGTGATTTGAGGTAGTGTTTGAGCTTGCTTTTAAATAAGTTAACAGAGGATAGTGAGGTTAGCTGATTTGGAAGGTTGTTCCAGGCCTTGCCTACTGTATTAGAGAACAGGGTGTCACCAGCTGAATTGTTGGATTTGGATATTTGTACAAGTAGTTTGTTAGATGAGTGCAAGGTTTTGAGATTGTTATAGCGGATGACTAAGGATGCGAGTATGGCTGTATTGTGAGGTAGATACAGGATCTTATTGGCTAATGTTAGTTGATTGAAAAGTATTAGATTTGGCAGTTCTAGCCATCCGAGTTTATTCAAGTTGATACAATGATGAGTTCTATAGGAGGATCCTGCTGCATATCTGGCTATATTGTTGTAGGAGGATGCCAGTTTATTCAGACTACTCTTGCATATTTTGGTATAGATAGGGGAGGCATAGAGGAGGGTAGAGATAAGGTGTGTGTGAGCAATGTTGGCCCTGGCTAGAGGAGTTAGAAAGGGTTTGATTCTATAGAGGGAACCTAGTTTCTTATTAACTG
The DNA here is from genome assembly GCF_019279795.1 of Protopterus annectens. NCBI lineage: Eukaryota > Metazoa > Chordata > Ceratodontiformes > Protopteridae > Protopterus > Protopterus annectens. Next base: position 1,140,493,212 of record NC_056745.1, read on the forward strand.
TTTTTATGGTGTTATTAATGTGAGGTTCAAAAGACAAGCGATTATCTATTAGTACTCCGAGTAGTTTGGTGGTTGTTTCTGGGGATATTATAGTTCCCTTATTTGAGGTAATAGTAAAGTTAAGTGGAGAGGTTCTGCGAGTGGGTTGAATAGTAGCATTTTTGTTTTGTTAGGGTTTAAGATAAGACATCTTTGTAGGAACCAATTTTCAACTGTGCTAAAGGTCTTTTGGGTTAGTATCTGAAGTTCTGATTGGGTAGTAGCAGAGCATATGAGTGTGGAGTCATCTGCGTGTTGGATACAGTCAGCTTGTGGAATTACAGAATGGAGGTCATTTGTAAAGATGGAGAAGAGTAAAGGACCCAGTATGGATCTTTGAGGGACCCCTAATGTTACTGGGAGGTAGGAAGATAAATTGTTTTCCCAAAGAACAGCCTGCTGTCTGTTATTTAGGTATGATTGGAACCACTGTATGGTAAGGGCATCCAATGATAAGTTTTTGAGTGTGTTTAGGAGAAGGTGGTGGTTAACCATGTCAAATGCTTTAGACAGGTCGATAAAAAGGGCTGAGGATGGGGTATCATTATTACGATTACTATTAATATGGTTAGTAAAGGATAGGAGAGCGGAGGTGGTGCTATGATGTGGTGTAAAGCCATGTTGATAATGTGCTAATAGATTGTTTTCAAGTAGGTAGGGTAACAGTTGTAGATGAATACATTTCTCCATTATTTTAGCCAGAGGAGATAGTATGGCTATGGGCCTGTAATTGGCAAATTCCTTGGAGTTACCGCCTTTCTGAAGGGGGATGATGTGAGAGACTTTCCAGATTAAGGGGATAGTTCCTTCAGAGATGGTTCTATTAATGAGGATGGAAATGGGGTAGGCTATGACTTTAGCAGCTTTTTGGAGGTATTCTGCAGGTAGTAGATCTGCATAGAGTGTGGTGGGTTTCAGTTTATGGAAGAGGTTAAAGATGAGGGATGTGGGCACTGGCTGAAAGTGAAATAGAGTAGGATTGTTGGTAGAGGTTATGTTAGAGCATGGGTTGCTAGTGGAGAGCTGTTTAGTTAGGCATTGTATTGTTTCAGTGAAAAATGTGTTAAAGGAGTCAGCTATTTGGATGGGATTGTTGTGATCAGAGCCATTGGGAGTAGGAGTGCTTGAGCGTCCTGGGTGTAGGAGGTTATTGATGCCTAGCCAGAATTTTTGAGGATTGTTTTGGTGAGTTTGTTGAAGCTGATGGTAGTAGTTTCTTTTATCGGCTAGTATGGCTTTTTTTGTTTCATTTCTTAGCTGTCTGAATTGTAAGTGATCTGAGGGGCTTTTTGTTGTTCGCCATTTGGCCCATAGTTTATTTCTTTGCAAGATTTTTTGCTTGGTAGTTTTGGTGAGCCATGGTGCAGGTTTAGTTCTGATTCTAACTTATGTAATGGGGCATGGCAATCTAAAATGGAAAGGAATTTTGAATTAAAGTATTCAACTGCATTATCTAATGGCAGGTGTTTAAGGGGTGTCCAGTTACAGGCTCTTAGTTCAGTTTGAAACTGATCAGGGTTAAGATATTTGTTAGTACGAATTGTTTTGCAGATGGAAGAGTTTGGGAGTTCTGCTTTAGATCTGATAAGATAGGTAAGCAAATTGTCACTTATGTCCTCTGGGAGGGTGCCTGTTTTATAATTTTGTTGAGGAGTATTAGTAAGTATCCAGTCGAGGGTACTTTCTTTGTTGTTAAGTTTATTGGTTTGGGTAGGGGATGTTATAGTTTGAGTAAAGTCAAATAGGTTGATATGAGTAGTAGGTTGCTCAGATATGCAGGAATTCCAGTTTATGTTAAAATCTCCAAGTATAATGTTTTTTTGGGGATAGTTGCTTGAGAGCCAGCTAAGGATGGCCTCTAATGTGTTGATGTTATTGCCTGGTGGAAGATAGACACAGATAAGATATATGGCTTTACTTTTATTTAGCTGTATCTTAGTTAGAAGAATTTCTGCATTGTTGGAAAGTGGAGGTTTGGAGTCTAGCAAGGTAACTTGTAATCCATTCTTATAAAGTATGGCTACACCTCCACCTTTCTTATTATTATGGTCACATCTCAGGATATTATAGCCAGGGGGTAAAACTTTACTGTCTTGTACTGATGGATTAAGCCATGTTTCAGACAGACACAATATGTCAAAAGAGTGTACATCTATAAGAGCATGCAGATGAGCAACTTTATTATTGATGCTACAAATGTTAAGATGAGCTATCAGGAGAGAGTTGGCCTGCTTGGAAGGTTTACTTGTAGTAGTATGAGTTGGTGTATTAGGCTGTGTAGCTATGACTGTGGTTGGACCAGGGTTTGGGTGTATATCACCATCTATAAGGGGCTGTACTTTTAGGATGATTTATAAGAGTTTAAATATTAGGTTCTTGGTTTTTCTAGGTGTAGGGTTAGCTTGAGAGAAGTGATTGAGTCTATGAAACTTGGCTGCTGAATACTTAGCTAGGTAGTAGTAGTTGCCAAGACTGTGTGGAGAGATAATAGTAGGGCTGGATGTTTGCCCTTTGTGGGTGTGGAGTCCTGGATATGTGTGGTATTCGTAGAGAGTGAGTAGATAGGGTATAGATAGGAGTATTAATAAAGGTAAGGGTTTGTGGTATGCTTGGGCTATTATTGTAGGTATAGGAGGTGGATTGTAGGGATGCTAGGAGATAGAGTGGTGAGGTCATAGATAATGGGAGATGAGTGATAGTGCTTTATTGGGGGAGGAGTTAGGGGTTAGTGTTAATGTGTAGGGGTGTGGCTATTTAGGTATAAATGTAGGAGCACTGGGGGCGGGTAGGAATTGGGGGCAGGGTAGGGGAGCAGAGTGAGCCCAGAGGGCGAACGGAGTGGGATGAGCCACTGAGGAGTTCACCCAAGGAGAACAATCAGTGAAGCAGTGAGCTAAGGTAAGTAAAGGTGGGTGGGGTGAGTTGACACAGAGCCTGCTAGTAGATAAATATACTGAGAGGATAGGCAGAGAGGAATTTGAGAAGAAGGGAGAAATACTGAGATTGTAAGCTCAGGTCTAAAGGAAACTATTACTCTCTAGTGGACAAAAGGCTGTGTAGTAGTGGAGATGTCTATTAAAAGAGGGAATTGAGGGCAGTAGGTGTACTATCCAGGTTGGATAGGATAGGAGTCAATGACCTGTAGCCTAAGAAGGGAAGGGGAGACGAGATGTAGGAGCAGGTAGTAATGGTGGCTGACTGTCCTGGCTGGTGAGAGTGAATTTACAAGCTAGGATATAACACACTATATGTCTATAGACAGTGGTATATAGTACGTACTTTCACTTGTAAATTTGTTCCTTTGAGGGGACAGTTGCAGAGGGAAGGACAGGTTCAGATCCTTAGAATGGGGAAGCCACAATAAGATTTGGAAAGAAGTTGTTATTCAGTAGGCTGGGCAAGTCCTCGTGACTATTGGCAGGCCAGGTTGAGCAGCTAAGAATATAAAGGGAGAAGAAAGACATAGATAAGGCACACAAAGAGATAAATACATAGTTACACAGGCTTATTGGGTATTAATCACAGCATGCTACAAAATATCTAGCAAACTACTACAGCCATAACTGCCAGTATGACTATGATTCTGTTATTGATAACAATCAGGTAAGTCACATGTAAAACATAACATAGCTCAGGAACAGTTAGGTTTCTAATAGTAATAATTACAACATACTACAAAGTATCTAGCAAACTAGTATAGTCATAACAGCCAGTAAAAGTATGATTCAATTAATGATAACATTCAGGCAAGACACATATAAAACATTACATAGCTCAGGAACAGTAAGGTTTCCAATAATCATGTGATCCCCTTTGTCTGTATTTATATTTTAAGTAAGGAAGGCTGCAAATGAGTCCTTCGTGTTTGTACTCATTCTTGTTTAAGCAGTGGATGGAAGTAAGCTAATTAGTCTATGTAGTATAGGTGAATAATCAGTGGTCGCTGTATAGTCTGTAAAATGTAACTTTTAGACTGTGCCAGACAAACGTTGTAATATCTACAAACCTATGTACAGAGGCGTAGCTCTGTACAGCAGCAATAGTAGTAACAGTTGTAATATAAGGTTTATAAGCTGTGGTCGCTATGTACGCTGATTAATCTAAAGTATGTGAATGCGTCAGACAAACTATAAATGCAAAGGACGAGCTCTGTTCAGCAGTAATAAAATTAAAATTTGGTCTGAGACAATGCCAAAGTACTGAGAGCCAATGGCGTTTTAAGCATGCCGCCAAAGCTAAACTATTTAATATCGAAATGCAAAGGACATGCTCTGTTGTTGTTCTGAAACGATGCCAAAGTACAGAGAGCCGATGGCGTTTTAAGCATGCCGCCAAAGCTATACAGATTATCCATTAATATAAGGCTCCTAAAAACACTCTGCCGATGGCGTTTTAAGCATGCCGCCAAAGCTAAACATATTATCCAGTAATACAAGACTCCTAGAAACACTCTATCAAGCCATCTGGAGAGGCTACACAAAAAAACACACAGTGCAGACGCTATCGTTTCAATATCTAATAGGAAGAGTTCGTCTCAGCATAGTGGCATCTAATTAAGTATCCTAGCAGTAACTTCATACACACACTCATTCCATATGCAGAAACGCTTTGAAGTTACTGCGAAGACCGCTAGGGATAAAAACGCTACTCTACTTTATTATTCAAAAATGTGTAAACAAAAAAAAAAAAATTAATAAAACACAGTCAAATTATTTGTCAACACAAGCAAACAGCTGTATGACATGTAAAATTTTAATGACCAGCAAGTGTTTTTGTTCTTAATGTACAGAATTTCTTCCAACTGCTGATGTACAAGCAATAAAATGCTTTGATATCACTAAGTCATTTATGATGTTCATCGTGTTACCCTGCTGCAGTCATCACACTTGGGTTATCTTGTCGTCAGGCGGTCCCGCAGTCGGCCTGAATTCCAAAGTCTTGGTCCGGCGTCAGTTTCTGTCGCTTCTTCCCTGACGTCAGTGCACCACGGGTATATATAATGCATCCGACGCCATTTTCTTCAATCTTTCTTGCCGCGCGGTGCCCGAAGCAGAAGCAGTTCTCAAGTGCCGGTCGGCCGACTCCTGAGATTTTCGAAGTCGAATTTCAGATCCGAAGTCTTCAATAAAGCTAAGTACCCCGTTGGGGAAACTTTTCTTGCCTCAGACCGATGTCAGAAAAAGTTAACAATTGTATTTCTTGTGGGAAGCAAATACCTCATAAGGATTTTCATTCTTACTGTATACCTTGCCTAGGCCCAGACCACGACGTCACTGGTTGTCGCTTTTGTGCTAGGTTCAATAAGCGTACTATAAAAAGATGCTTTGATTTCGCACGACACTACTTCGGTAGAAAATTTAACTACACAATGCCGTCGGAGCAACCGACTACCGGCATGCACAAAAAACGCAAGGATAAGGACAGGCAGCCTAGACCTAAGCCAGACTCCGAGGCCTCGGCTGGGCCGGTCTCCGGTTCACCGGTTTTCAGTGAGGCTCCTACGCAGCCCCTGGCTACCGCAGATTTGGAACCCGAGACCACTTTGGAGCCTTTGGCGGAGAGTGCTAGGCCGACAAAGCCATTTTGTTTAACCCCTACCGACGACACTGCAGAAAGAGATGTCGGTGCTGCAGAAACACCTTCGGTTTCTGAAGGTGTCTTCAGACCGACGACGCTCACCATAAAAGCGTATCATAAGCTTAAGACTCCTATTAAACCAAAAAAGACTGCACTTCAGTCTCCAGTTCAAGGCCCCATGCCTAAGAAACAGATGCTTAAAATGGCGGAAAATTTGATCTCTTTAATCAGGGGTTCCCAACCCCCCCCCCCGACAAAAGACCTAGACAAGAGGAAGATTATGCCTCATCTGATCAAGGGTCTATTTCCTCAGGCTCCTCTGAGGACCAAGATTACTCTTTTCCCCTTTATGAAGATTCTGATGCTGAGGATTCCATTCCCTCAGCTTCTCCCCCCCCCTGAAGACTACTCCTTTGGGGAAACTTTACACACTATGAGGGAACATTTTCACTGGGATGGTCAGGACTACTCTGACTCAAAGAAAAGGCTCAGAGAGTTTCTTTTACTCCCCCAGCACAGACCTCTTGCCATCCCCCCAGTTTTAGACATTGTGGATGATGTTTACTTAGAATCTAGTTTGAATCCAGATTCTCTGCCTCCTGCTCCAGCCAAACCAGACAGATATTATAGAGTGCCTGACTCCCACAAATTCCTTTATAAAAGCCCTGTTGCTGATCCAGAGACCATCTCCCAGGGTCCCAAAGGGGCTAAGGCTTCTATGGCAAAAAATCCTGTACCCTCTGAAAGGGACTCCAGAGCACTAGACAGGTGGGGGAAAAAGGTTTACACCTCAGCCACTCTAGCTATGAGAGCTCTAAATTGTCAATTTCACATGCTAAAATATCAGCAATTTCTGATGTCTCAGTTAAGACAAAAAATGAGCACACTCCCTCAACAGTCTGAATTGAAAGAAATGCAGAATCTGTTGCATGCAGCTGAACAGGTGGGCAAACCAAACATACTTTACAATGTGGGTTTGATTCTTTAGAGGCTTCCTGCAGAGCAGCTGTCACTGGGTCTGTTATAAGTAGGCATGCTTGGTTAAAGGAACAAAGTCTGCCTGATCATGTTAAAGTAAAGCTTCTAGATGCTCCCTTACAGCAGGATGTCCTATTTGGAGTTAAAGCAGAAGAAGTCTTAAAGAAAATGGAGGATAAGGCAAAATCTATGCAGACAGTCAAAGATTTTCTACAGGTACAACCCCCTCGCTTCAGCAGAAATTGGCCAACAAAAAATTGGTCCTTTCCAGCTACTGACAGACCACAGAGGGGTAAATACAGATGCCCAAGAGGCAGAGGGCAACCACAAGCCCAATACAAACCTCGACAATGGGGCACTGCAACACAGAAGGGAGGAGAAGACAGGCCCCAAACTACTAGAAGGCAAACTCAATGACTTACACCTCATATGGCCAAGCAACACTCTCTTGGCAGCTCCCTTGGGAGGAAAACTAGCACTTTTTTCAGACAACTGGCACATCGTCACAAAGGACAAATGGGTCCTAGACATAATTTCACGGGGGTACTGATTCCATTTCCACACCTTGAAAACAAAAAGAGGAATGCCAAACCTGCCACAAAATCAATGGGCAGAGGCACAAAAACAAATTACAGCTCTCATGGACATGAGAGCCATTCAACTGGTACCTACATGGGAGCAAGGCCAAAGATTTTACTCAAGACTCTTTCTAGTCCCCAGAAAGGACAATGCCTGGAGACCAATTCTGGACCTTTCATATCTAAACACCTTCTTACAAGTACCCAAATTCAAGATGCTAACACTACAGCAGCTTTTTCCAATGTTGGGCAAGCAAGCATGGCTAGTAACGTTGGACCTCAAGGAGGCATACCTGCATGTCCCTATCAGACAAAGTTGCAGAAGATTCCTCCGTTTCATTGCAGGTTCAACCCATTACCAATTCTCTGTACTGCCCTTTGGCTTATCCACTGCGCCCAGGGTCTTCACAAAATGCCTGGCACCAGTAATTGCATACTGCAGACAAAGAGGAATTCAAATATACCCATACCTGGACGACTGCCTCATCCAAGCAGAAAGTAAGGACATCCTCTTACAACATCTGGCTTTTGTAAAACATCTTCTAAGTTGCCTGGGGTACACAGTAAATGAAAAGAAATCAAAACTAGTACCTTCACAAAATATGACATTCCTGGGTGCCAGCTTGAATACAACGGCCCAGAAGGCTTATCTGACGCCAGACAAACGACTACAACTGACTCAATATTTCAAAACAATGGCAACAAAGACCCAACTCCCTGCAAGAAAAATTCTGCAGGCCTTGAGCTTCATGGCATCTTGCATACTACTAATACCATTTGCAAAGCTGCATATGAGGAAATTACAGTGGTACCTAAAAAGCGTATGGTCTCAACACAGCCACAGCTTGGACACAATGATATCTCTCATTCCCTGCCTTCAACAAGAGTTTCTATGGTGGTCACAGGCATGTCACCTCAACAAGGGTCAGCCTTTCACCTTGCTCCCAGCCAGGCAAACTATGACAACAGATGCATCGGACTATGCCTGGGGGGCACACGTGACAGGACAGTGCGTTCAAGGCATATGGACTGCAGATCAAAGGAATCTGCACATCAATCAAAAAGAGATGCTAGCTGTACAGAATGCTCTGACAGCCTTCAAGAACCTATTACATCCAGGACAACTTACAATAAGGACGGACAACACAGTAATGTGGTACATAAACAAACAAGGGGGTACACACTCCTACCCTCTATGCAGGCAAGCAATGACCTTGTGGAACACAGCACTGGCTTACCAAGTTCAGTTACAAGCTCAATTCCTGCCAGGAAAAAAGAACACATTGGCAGACGACCTCAGCAGAAACATCATGGATCCCCACGAGTGGAAACTGGATCCACAAGTATTTGCAATGATAACTCAAAAATGGGGCCTCCCAGACATAGACCTGTTTGCCAGCCCCCAAAACTATCAGCTAACAAAATTTTGTACAAGGACACTTCACCATCAAGCTTGGAAAGTGGACGCACTCTCATTCAGTTGGAAAAACCTGACAGTATATGCCTTCCTTCCATTGCCTCTTCTCAATAAGGTGCTTCTGAAAGTCAGAAAGGAGAGACCACGACTGATACTCATAGCCCCAGACTGGCCACGCCAGCACTGGTACCCACTATTAAGGAATATGGCCCAGGGCCCACCTTGGATTTTACCACAAATTGCCCATTTGCTCGCACAGCAAAACAATCAGATTCTACACAGCCAGCTCAAAACCTTAAATTTGGCTGCATGGAAAATCACCTAAGCATCCAGCCAGCTCCTCTTCCTCAAGCAGTTATGGATGTTATTCTGGAAGCTAGGAGGCCCAGCACCAGGAAGGCTTACTCGGACAAATGGAAAAGGTTTTGCGCCTGGAACCAAGCTAAAGGCCAAAATACCTTTCAGCCTCACATGCCTCAGATTCTACAGTATTTAACTGAGATGTTGCACAAAGGACTTTCTTTTTCTTCCATTAAAATCCACGCATCAGCTATTTCAGCCCATTACAACACGGATCCACCCTTATTTTCACATCCACTTCTAAGGCAGTTCCTCAGAGGGGCAAAAAACATTAGGCCCCCCAGGAGAGCACCTACACCAACATGGGACCTCAATTTTGTTCTGGAAAAACTTACGCTACCTCTCTTTGAACCAGCTTTCTCTGCTGATCTAAAGTTTATATCATGGAAGACTGCCCTGCTGCTAGCAATAACTTCAGCCAGAAGAGTCTCAGAGCTGCAGGCAGTAATGGCAGTGGAACCTTTCCTCATTTTCCATCAAGACAGAGTTTCTCTACGAACTAATCCTTCCTTCATGCCTAAGGTGGTATCCAGTGTGGCTTTAAATCAAACCATCCACTTACCCACCTTCTTTCCAAATCCACAGAACAAAGGAGAAAGACTCCTGCATTCCTTGGAAATTCACAGGCAACTTCATTACTACTTGGATAAAACTAAGGTTTTCAGAAAATCTGACCAGCTCTTTGTATCCTATGCTACATCTTCGCAAGGGAAGGCTATATCAAAACAGACCATTTCCAAATGGATAGGACATTGCATTCATTTTTGCTATACCCATCATGGAAAACCAGTTCCTTCTACCATAAGGCCCCACTCTACCAGGTTAACAGCTACATCTATAGCCTTCCTCAGGGGGGGTCCCAACCAAGGAGATTTTGGAAGCTGCAACTTGGAGTTCAGTACACACCTTCACCAAACACTACCACTTACCACTTTACCTCTAAGACTAGAGCTGGCTTTGCCACTGCAGTTCTGCAGGGCCTTCTAGCCTCCTCTAACCCTCTTTGACTCCTCCTCCCATCCTTAGCTTTGGGATTCTACCCAAGTGTGATGACTGCAGCAGGGTAACACGATGAACATAGTACAGTTTTGTACCTACCATAAGTGTAGATGTTAGAGTGTACACCCTGCTGCAGTCCAGGTTACCCTCTCTCCATCCTCTCTGATCTAACTGACTAAATCTTTACAATACCTTCCTGATGTATTTGCTTATAGCTGGAGGGATGTTGTGTTTGTGCTAAATTTCTTAAATTGGTACTAATTACTGACCACCTTTTTGGGGGCACCTGACATCTGGGGCAAGAAAAACTGAAGAAAATGGCGTTGGATGCATTATATATACCCCTGGCACACTGACTTCAGGGAAGAAGCAACAGCAACTGATGCCGGACCAAGACTTTGGAATTCAGGCCGACTGCGGGACCACCTGACGACAAGATAACCCAAGTGTGATGACTGCAGCAGGGTGTACACTCGAACATCTACATTTATGGTAGGTACAAAACTGTACTTTGCAAATAGATGCCGATCAGAATGTACAAAAGCTGTGATCCTACCAGAGAAACGATAATTTGTGCTTTTCTGTTAAGTATGCTGTTCTCGGCATATCTGCTATGTGTAGTTCCTTGCTTTGCTATGTTTTGACTTTCAGATCATACTTTCATAAATCAAGTAATATCCTCTGAAGTTTCAAAAGTGTTTTTGTGAATGGACTTTCTGGATGTGCTTTGCAAGGTGTTATGGTCTTGATTCACCTGAATTTCTTTAGTCCGTACACTATTTCTAACAGTTCCTTTCCTATATGAGCATAAATCCCTTTTGTGCAACTGTGTGGCTGTGAGCTGTAGCTCTTGTGGTACAGGGTTTGATTCCATCTGCCCTCATCTGCCTGATGTGTGATCCTGAGCAAGTCGTTTAACCCCACATTGCTCCCAGGTCACACCTGAAAAGGGATTGTGTGTCTGTTGGGCCTACCTAGTTAACAGATATTATTGTTATTATTAAATGTTCTTGACAATTGACAGTTCTTTTCTTTTATAGGATCACAGTTTCTAAACCATTCTGACTGTCATCTGTTTGGCACACAACAGGGTTGTTTACTTATTATTATTATTATTGTCATTATTATTATTATTATTAAATGTTTTTGACCATTGACAGCTCTTTTTTCTTATAAGATCACAGCTGTTTGGAACACAACAGGCTTATTTACATCATAGTATTTTAATGCTAGTAAATCTACAGTGAGTTTAATTATTTCAAAATTCTTTTATTTACAGCTTCTTCCACACTACATCTTGCTCAAATAGCCTTCTTATAGACATGTTACTTCTGATGTATTAGGTACTGATTGAATAAGGTACTACATTGATGCCCTTTTATTCTCATGTTGCAGTATTTGTAACTGTGGGGAGGTTGCTGTCTGCAGCATCAGACATCCAGCCAATATACCAAAGTCTTAGGAGCAGGGGTACGTGTGACATTTGATGTCAGAGCCATAAACTGACATTGGCTATAAAGGTGATGTCTGCACGTACCCCCTTCAGAACTTTTCTACCGCAGTGTTTTTCGGACCTTTGATCATCAGCTTCGGGAAGCAGTTCGCTCGTTTGACGGCTGTCCGCTACAGATAAGTGCATTTTGGGTTTTTTGTTATCTATTCCTTAGCTTTTCAGACATACAGGTCAGCTAGAAAGGGGAAGTGTGCTTGTGAAAGACAAATTCCACACAAGGACACATATGATAAGTACTTGTATTGTCTAGGAGAGGCCCACGATCATACATCTTGTGACATTTAATTGTTTGTGCCTAAAACTCTTTGCAGCCGTCAATCTCGAGAATCAGAGACTCTGGCATCTAGCATTAGGTATGGAGGGTGGTGGGGTAGGTACTTCTGACGAGCTGCCTAGGAAGAAGGCCAAAGAAGTTAGGCCTGACGCCCATGCTGCACCTCGGGAGTCCTATGAGACTCAGATGTTAGCCCAGTGTCCCATCAGACGTCTGTTTCTCAGCTGGATCCTGGAACCATAATGGAAGCCAGCCCAAGGGAAATGCTGAGTGCATCTACTGAGGTTGAACAGCCATCAGTCTCTAATGGCAAGGGGGAACCACGTCCCGTGGCATCTAAGGAGCCTACTCCTGCTCTGCAAACCCCCATATGTTGGCTTCTAAATCCACCCATCCTTTAATCCCTCTGAAGAGAAAACAAAAATTAAAACATACAGAACAGCAATCTGCCCCTGGATGGAAAGTTTTTTCCCAAAATCTTTTCAGGGCATTCCAGGCCCTATAATCACAGGTACCTCCACCTGCTCCTACTCCTGTGCAGGCCTTAGAAGAGTCAGATGAAGAATACTCATCCTCTGAAGACTCCTTTACTTACTGCTGTCAAACTGAATCCCCCAAGGACTTCATCACCCCCTAAGAAGAGGATTTTGTCATTCCTGAATCTCCAGGGGAAGAATTTTTTTTTGGAGATACCATCTCTCTCATGTGAGAACACTTCAAATGGCAGGCCTCAGATGTCTCAGAAACTAAAAAAAGGTATTTTCTGAATTACTTCAGATGGATCAACCCTCACCATCTGCAGTCCCTCCTTTGCTTCCAGCCTTTCAATATGCCTTTTTGGCAGCTTCACAGGCCCCTGATTCTCAACCCCCAGCTTCAAAGCACGCAGACAGGTTCTGTAAAGTTCCTCAGGATACCCGTACCTGTTTAAGAACCCCCTGCTTACCATGCAGTCATAGCAGTCTTAGCTGACAAATCCTTTAGGCAGCTGTCTTCTACCTCCTTATTCCCTACTGACAAGGATAGATCTGAAGGACATCTACCTTCACATTCTTATTCACTCCTGCTACAGGAAAGTCCTATGATTCTCCATAGGTTCTTTGCATTTTCAATTTTCTGCATTGCCTTTCAAGCTCTCCACAGCCCCCAGGGTGTTCATAAAGTGTCTAGCCAAGTGATTGCCCACTGTAGAACACAAGGCATTCTAATATACCCATATCTAGATGCCCTGTTAATACTTCACCAAGACCTTCCCACCCTGCAGCATCACCTACTCCTGGTGACCAGAACCCTGGCAGATCTGGGGCTGTGAACCACGAGAAGTCCCACATGATCCCTACAAAAGACCTAGTCTTTCTAGGGTGCAGGATACGAAACAACAAGATGGTAGCATTCATCCCCTGTCAGAAGGTAAAAGACCTCTCTCTTTACCTTCAGAAGCTTCTCTGTCTTCAAACACTTTCAGCCAGAGAATTTGAGAGTCCTGGGCCACATGACATCCTTGATACCAATGCTCCCTCTGGCAAGGCTACATATGAGGAAGATCTAGTGGGTACGAAAGACTCATTGGAATCAACATTCTTATCCTCTGCATATCTCCCTCTCATTACTACCATACCTGAAAAAAGAGTTGGAATGATGGATTACAGCCATCAATCTCAGCCAGAGCATACCTCCACCCTCACAGCAAATCTTCACAGATGCTTCAGAACTGGGTTTGGGGGCAGTTTTATAACACCAGCAAAAACTTAGCAAAGTGCAGAGAGAGTGGTCTCTGCTCAGGCAAAGGGATCACATCAACATCAAAGAGATGAGGGCCCTTTACTTAGCACTACATATCTTCCAACCAGCCCTCCTACCAGACACCTTGAAAGTAGTCACAAACGATATGACTGCCTTGTGGTACATAAACAAGTGGGGGGGGGGGCAAAATCTAACCCTCTTTGCAGCCTAACTATTCAGATTTGGTCTCTAGCCTCAACTCTGCATATGTACCTTCAAGCAGTGTACATTCCTTCAGCAGAGATTGCAATGGCAGACACTATCAGCAGAACTTTTTTACCCTCTCACAAATGAATGCTTCACAAAGAGGTGTCCCTAGATTTTATACACAAGTGGAATATTCCTCAGACAGACCTGTTTGCCTCCTCCCAGAACAGGCAGATGCCTCTGTTTTGTATGAAGGATCCACATCCCCAGGCCTGAAAAGTGGATGCCTTCTCTTTCTCTTGGGTGGAGGAGATGTATCTTTATGTCTTCTCCCCTTCATGCTGATTCAGAAGGCCCTCCTGAAGATTCACAAGGACAAACCAAAAACCTGCTGGTGACTCCCTTCTGGCCAAGACAGCATTGGTTTCCCCTTCTTCACCTTTTAGCTAAGGGCAATCACCACAGGTTACGCCACCATCTATACCTATTGCACAAGACAAGGGGGTACCTAATACACCTTCAGGTGAGCAATCTCAGACTCACTTTATGGGTGATATGGTTCTGATCCCCTTCAGGCACCTATACTCAGAGGATGTATGTACTCAATGTTTTGCAGGAGGACAGGAAACCCAGTACCAGGAGAAATTATATGGCAAAATGGAAAAGATTCTCCAGGTGGTGTCGTAAGAATTAACCAGGACTCTTTACTCAGTCCTGTACCCATGGTCCTTTCTTACTTGTGTGAGCTTCTGCATTCAGGACTAACATACTCTTCTGTTAAGGTCCACTTGTCTGACATTTCTGGTAGTCTTCCTTTGGTACTTCCTCTGGCATCCAGATTAGAGGTTAAGCTCTTTTTAAGAGGGGTCCTCCATATGAGACCCCCCCTCGTAAGCCAATACCTCCTACATGGGACCTTACTTTTTTCCTGGAGAAACCCACATTACCTCCTTTTGAGCCAGCCCACTCTGCTTCAATGAAGCTATGTACCTATGAAACAGTACTGCTGGTGGCCCTTATATCTACCAGGAGAGTATCAGAAATCCAAGCCCTGATGGCCATCCCTCCTTACCTCATCTTCCATAAAGACAGGCTCTCCCTCAGGACTAATCCTTCCTTCATGTCTAAGGTGGTTAATGAGCTATCGTTGAATCAGACCATTAACCTTCCTGTCCTCTTCCCTCAACCTCAAAATTCCTCTGAAAGAACTCTACATTCCCTAGATGTCCACAGACAACTCCGGTATTATATGGACAAGACCAAACCCATTAGATTGTCTGACTAGCTGTTTGTCTCCTTTCACCCAAGGGCCTTGGGGAAGGCAGTTTCTAAACAGAATATCTCTTCATGGATATCTAAGGCTATCTCTACGTGTTAGTTCTTTCATGGTAAAACACCATCTGAAAGTGTGAGGGCTCATTCCACTAGGGCAGCTGCCACCTCAGCGGCTTCTTTCAAGGGGGTAGACTATGCTTCTATCCTAGAAGCTGCTACCTGGTCATCAATCTGTACCTGTACCAGACATTACAAACTAGATTTGGTTTCTAGGGCAAGATGTGGGTTTGCTAGGTCCATTCTACATGGCCTTATAGACTAGGGACCTTATCCCTCCTCCCAGGCTCTTACCCAAAGCTTTGGCACTCTTCCTCAGCTATGAGTACTGCAACATAGAATAGCTGTGTAAGAACTTACCATAACCTTAGATGTCCTTCTCTTCCATGTTGCAGTATTCAGTCCCACCCTCCAACCCCCTCTTTCCCTGTTTAGCCTCCTGAGGGGACAGATTTCTCTACATCTACCAAACCTCCGCATTAGGCATATGCTTCCATGAGGCATCTTTTGGCCTGGTCTTACATGTGGGTCTGGAAAGCTTCCTCCTTCCTCTTCATTGCCTCCAAGGGTACTACTGTATGCAACAGTCCATTCTGAAGGGGGTACATGCAGACATCACCACGGTCTATATTGGATGATCGAACTTTCAAAAGTTCAACTGTCATGTGGTCGACACCATATGATCGAATTTTTGAAAGTTCAAACATTTTAACAGAGATCTCCGTACAGTGCAGAATGAGAAGATTTCCATTTTTTCCACTGTAGTGCGATCTCGGAGTTGGTATATTTAAAGAGCGGGGGTCTGGGGGTGCAGGGGGGCTTGATTGAAAAACATTCAGATAGGTTATTTGTGTAGTTAATTTTTTTTATTAGATTTTCAAACTTTTAAAAGTTCGATCATATTGTGTCGACCATATGACACTCAAACTTTTGAAAGTTCGATTATCTAATATAGACCCCATCACCTTTATAGCCAATGTCAGTTTATGGCTCTGACGTCAAACATCACATGTACCCCTGCTCCTAAGACTTTTGTATATTGGCCGGATGTCCGGTTCAGCAGACAGCAACATCTCCACGGTTATGAATACTGCAACATGGAAGAGAAGGACATCTAAGGTTATCACAAGTTCTTACATAACTATTCTTTCTACAAACTTGCCTGCTTGTCATCTGGATTTGGCATTTGCACAATTCTTCTGACCTTTTTCTGTTAAAAGGTTTCAGTATCTCTGATGGAACATGACCTATGTTATTTCAGGCTTCCAGCTCTTATTTTACATTTGCTCTTCTTTAACTTGACATGATATTGTCATAAGTGATGTAACTGTATTGTTTTCTTGTCACACGATCCTCCAGTAATAGGCCATTTATTATGTTTACAACATATTTAAATTCTCCAGTTACTTGTAGAAAAGCTCTTTGGAATACTTCTGGCGCTCATGAATGGAACAGCTCTTTGGACTATTTCTGGTGATGATGTACCAAATGATAGTTTAAGGAATATGTACGTTCTTAATGGCATATTAAATGTAGTCAGCTTGGATTTTTTTTTCATGCAGCATCATCTGCCAGACTCCCTGGTTTGCATCTAGTACTGAGAATAATATGGCATAGACAACACCACTTCTTCAGCTGTAAACAGTTGTTAATTCTCTCTTTTCAGATTATGTGGATCAATAAATGATTCTTGTTTTGCTTTGTGCTTGTCAGTAACCTTACTATTTATAAACTGGGTTTGCTCTAACTACTTTGAGTCTCCATGTACAGGGTTACATAACCCTGTCATTTCATTGCACCCTGCTAATCTAGAGGAAGCCTTGATGCTCCGCATCCTCAAAGGTCTGCAAATAAAAACAAAATACCATGGATGTTCACAAACTACTAATTATACTAAAAGGAATAAGAACTTGTGACTTTTTGATGATGTTTTTGTCTCAATGTCAGGAAAATTAAGGTAGAGAAAACTGAACCTCTTAATGTCCAGCGAGCTACATTACATTATGTTATAATTGTCATGATGAGATTCTAGTTGGTTAGATCACAGCATAGGAACAGCTTCTGGACTTGTAACCATCTTGAGAAATGTAGTAGCAAAGCAAGTGTTGCTCTTTGCTTTCCACCCAACAAGAGGAATATTAACTCATTAAAATCTGCTAGCAGTCGTTTAATTAGATGTCACATTCCTGGCCGTTAAGAGGCTGAACAGGAATCGTCAAGAGATGGGAATGAGAGTAAAAAAAAAGAATTAAATGTGAGAATATCTTACCACCTGAACAAGAAAATCAACCTTTTGTATTTCTTCTACAGCTGAAGGCATTGCTTTACTTTTAGCGTGCTGAATCGTGGCACTTAACTCATTGCATCCAGGTGCATCTACACTTAAGTCCTACTGACACCACTAGGCGTCAAATATTGTGTGTTCATATTTGCATCAATAATTCCAAAACCATGCCATATACAAGGTTTTTAAAAAAAAATCTTAAAGCTTACACAGTGGCAAATGTAACTGCATCAATATTGGACCTCTGTCTAGTGCAGGTGAATAGATATTAACTGGTGTTTATATGATATTAATTTATATAGATATAATTTTCATATTTTTTCTAACTATCTCAACAACCAGGTAACACAGACAGAACTCCTTAGCCTCATATGAAAACTCTCAGCTAGATGAATAAAATGCTGCTGACAGCACATGTGTTACTTGAGTAGTTGCTGAGATATTGTAAGTTGTTTACAAAATATTATAAATGTAATAGTTACTACGGTTTACTGTGATTATAACATTTGGATTAAGGCCTAGAACTTAAAGACTTGTTAGAACAAAACAAAAGCTTTCTATGTTGCCTAACTACCTTTCAAGTGCCATTAGCTTGAGTGGGACAAGACAGCCTACACAGCTAGCACTATAGGCATTACCAACAACACACTGCTGTCAGCTGTGATCAGTAGGTGTACTCTCTCACTCCTGATGCTCTAGGATGCTGGAGGCCAGAGAAACAAATGTTACTGCAAGGGCCTCTAGGGAATGTGGACTTCATATTCATAGGATGACAGGGGAGAGCAAAAAACTATATTTAAAAATATATCAGCACACAGCATCCACTTAAAACTTCTATTCACACCTTCTGCAAGCATTATAAGTTGGATGCTCAGAGTAGGACTTTTTGTGCCCTACAATCTGAAAACACATACCACCCATTTCTGGGGTTACATATCTTAACCAGTCTTTAGTACTCACTGACATTCATTTATGAATGTACTACAACAGTGATCCATGTTTAATTTGTCCAAGTCTTCTTGATTTCTAATACCAAGGCAGGAATGTACCTCATTCTTAAATATGGGTGTGATTAAAGGTTCTGAAATTAGTATTGTTTCAGTCTTTGATGTTAGCCAAAAGTACTTTTCGCAGCACTTGCAATGAGCTCTAATTTTGACTCCTTCCATAATTCAAACAGAGTTGCATGTATTAGTAGCAAATTTAAGTATGACTGTAAATTCTTTTTCATTGGACCTCTTGCTCTTATTACTTTTGGAACTGTCTGGGTACCTTTCGTCCACTTTGCTCTTGTTTATGCCTGCAAATCCTGGTACTTTATGATCTTGTGTATCTCTGTGTGTAAGATACTGTAATCACTGGGTGTAGCAGTTTCCATTGTCAATGCTACTTTTCTTTTTTCATGGACCACTATATCTGATTTTCCAACATCTGTTTTGTGAACTGCTTATAATGGGTGATCTCATGTGATATCATCTTCATCGTTCTCTATAATGATGACTATGGTATTGTTGGGTGAATATAGTCAACTTAACTAACAGAGGCTCAATTTACAGGATCATTACTACTCCTTCCATCCTAATTCCTTTTCCTTCATATAGATTCATAGGTGAATGCGAGGCAGTCAGTCTGCAAATTATTGCAAGCCTAGCAAGTAACCACACAGGCATCAATGCTGAGAATCAGACCCTTTACCCTCTGTCTGTGAGGTATTCACTTTAAACATTATGTGAACCCCCAACTCTCTTGTTAACCTGGTTTATATTCTTGAATAGAATATGTGTATGTGTTTTTAATTTGTGCTATGCTTGTGTACCCTAGGGGTTAGTTTAGGTGTGTGTTACTGTTTTTTTCCCCTGACTCAAGTTTTCTGATGCTGCTGGGAAAGACTAAGGGTTTAGGCATTCTTGATGGTAGTAATCAGTTCCAAAAATGAACTGAAGTCTAGGGAATGTCCATGTTCAATTACATTTTTCCCTGAAGACTAATGTCCACCTGCAGTCAGCAGCCATTTATTTATTAACTGCTGCAGTGTCTCCGTTATACAACCACCTATTTATGAAACATACTTTCACACAGCTGTACTTTTCATCCAAGTTATTGATTCAGATTTCCACTTAAGGAATTTAACTCTAGTGCAACTAGACACTGGTTTCTGTTGGCTTATATACAGAAACCACTCAGACGACTGCCTTCCCTATACCCCAAGGGTCAATTTAAGTAGATTTTACTGATGATGAGGCTTAGATACATTAGACAGATGAAGGCCACTGTTTGATTTTGGTTTGGTTCATAATGCAGCCTCAGCCAAATTGCTAAGTCTGAACATACCCACATGTCTGGAACTTTCCCTTCCCCTTCTGATTACAAATTTGTTGAAAAATATTTTGCCTTTATATCAAGCCATCCCTGCTGACTGTTTGACCCTGTGCCTGTCCTCATCGTGGATTGAAAGACAAATAAAGAGAGAAGGAGGATTATTAGGATCATATATCATCAAACCCACCTGGCCCAGTATGAGGGAGGTATCTTGCAGCAAAAAAAAAAAATAATAATAATTTAAGGCATTCTGGAAGCTTTCTTTGAAAGATAAAAAAAATACCTACAGATGTTCTTCGTGTTTCACTGTTGCAGTCATCACTTGTGGGTTATCCCTGCTGGGTAGCCCTCGGTCGGCCCGAATACCAGAGTCAAGCTTTTCCCCTGCGCCGGCTTCTGTCGCCTGTGGACTGACATCAGGTCATCAGTGGTATAAAGTAGAGACCTTTTTCTTGCACTAACCCATGTCGAAAATGTAAATAATTGTCTCCGCTGTGGAAAACAAATACCACACCTAGACGTCCATACCTTGCGCGTTACTTGTCTAGGCCCAGACCACAATGTCCCCCGTTGTCAGTTCTGCACACTTTTCAATTCTAGGACTATTCACCTTAGAGCTGAATTTGTAGCCAAGCATTTCTGAAGTAGTTCCTCGCATTATGAAATGGCATCTGTCGGTCAGCATCCAAACCTGCACACTATCAAACTTTCTGCATGGCTTATCCCCCAGGGACTGGGGATAACCCAGAGTTGAGCAATAGACATTATTAAGGAAGCCAGAAGGCCCAGCACGAGGAAACCTTACTCAGAGAAATGGAAAAGATTCAACTCCTGGTGCCTATCAAAAGGTCATAGCAGCTCCCAGCTATCCCTCTCACTTATTGTGGACTACCTAGTGGAGCTACTTAACAAGGGCCTCTCCTTTTCCTCCATTAAAGTCTATGCCTCAGCCATTTCAGCACACTTTCATGCTGAACAGCCTGTCTTCTCTCATCGTTTGATTAAGCAATTCCTCAGAGGTGTAGCTAACATTAGGCCCCCTAGAAGGGCACCCACTCCAGCATGGGACCTGAACTGTGTCTTAGAAAAACTGACATTGCCTCCCTTGAACCAGCTGCATCAGCAAACCTAAAACACCTATCCTGGAAGATTGCCTTCTTGGCTATTACTTCAGCTAGGAAGGTGTCAGAACTTCAAGCACTCATGGCCACTGAACCCTTAATTATCTTCCATGCAGACAGGGTGTCTCTCAGGACTAATCCCTCATTCATGCCAAAAGTAGTATCAGATGTGATCCTAAACCAGGCTATACATCTCCTCACCTTTTTTTTCCAAACCCTCAGAATAAAGGAGAGAGAATTCTGCACACACTGGATGTGCACAGACAGATGTTCTTCATCTCACATTGCTGCAGTCCTTACACTTGGGTAGTCCGCTGTCCTCGGTCGGCCCGAATATCAAAGTATAAGGCTGACGTCGGTCAAGGCGCATTTGACTGACATCAGGACGTCAGGGTACAAATGCGCATGACCGACGTCATATCCTTAGTCTTTTTTGCCGCATGGTCCGATGCAGAAGCAGCGTTGCAAGTGCCGTTCTGAAATTTTGAATTCGGAGTTTCAGACCGAGTCAAAGTTGGCTAAGTACCCGTTGGGAATATTTTGTTTTTCTTGCCTCAGTGGTTTACCGGATGTCAGAAAAAGTGAATAACTGTATTTCTTGTGGGAAACAGATACCGCATAGAGATTATCATACTTTGTGTATTCCTTGTTTAGGGCCTGAGCACGGCGTTGTTGGGTGTCGCTCTTGTGCTAGATTCAACAAGCGCACTATAAGAGAAGGTTAGATTGTGCCAGGTTAGTCTTTGGGAAGCGGTGCAATTACAAAATGCCGTCGGATGCTCCGGCCCGCTTCTTCAAGAAGCGCAAGGACAAAGCAGCTAAGCCTAGGCTAGAAGAACCGTCCTCGCGGGACGACGCGGTTCTTTAGAGGTCTCGGTGGAGCGGCGGTTCCACGGAGGTTTCTTTGGAGTCCCAGAGAGAGACTTTGTTATTGCAGGATGTGGCCTCCCAGGAGGCAGGTCAGGCTGAAGGGGCTTCTCAGGTTACTATACTCCCTCCCTTCCTAGGGTGGTTAGGCCCTCTCCTTCTGTTTCCAAGGCTTCTCCCAGAGGCAGGCCAGGTTTAGCTTCAGTTGGTGTCACCCCTAGTTCTTCAGGAACTGTGCCCAAGAAGCATATGCTTAAAATGGCAGAAAATTTGATTACTTTGATTAGAGGTTCTATGCCTCCTGATAAGAGACCTAGGGTGGAACCTGAGCTTGGGAGTTTTGAGCAGGCTTCGATGTTTCAGAGTCTTGCTGAAGACTTGCAGGAGTATTCTCCTTATTCTGATTCTGATGTGGATGATTCTACTCCTTCTGCCTCTCCTCCTGAGGATTTTTCTTTTTCAGAGACTCTTCATTCCATGAGGGAGCATTTTAAGTGGGAAGGTCAGGACTTCTCTGATTCCAGGAAAAGGCTTAGGGAATTTTTGTTTTTACCCCAGCATAGGCCTTTGGCTATACCTCCTGTTCTGGATGTGGTGGACGATGTTTTTGCAGAGGCTTCTCTTAATCCTGTTTCTTTGCCTCCTGCTCCTGTTAAACCGGATAGGTATTACAGGGTGCCTGAAGCTCATAAGTATCTTTTTAAGAGTCCTAGGGCAGACCCAGAAACTGTTAGTCAGGGGCCTAAAGGTGTTAAGGCTTCTGTTGTCAAGAATCCGGTTCCTCCAGATAAAGAGGCCAGGGCTTTGGATAGATGGGGTAAGAAAGTTTATACTTCTTCCACTCTAGCTATGAGGGCTTTGAATTGCCAGTTTCACATGTTGAAATACCAAAACTATCTCCTTTCACAATTGAAGTCTAAGGTAGATGCTCTGGCGGAAGGTATTGAGTGTAAAGAGTTACAAGATTTAGTACATGTTTCTGAACAGGTGGGTAAGCATTCTTTGCAATGTGATTTTGATGCTGTACAGGCCTCGTCTAGGGTGGCTGCCACTGGGTCAGTTCTTCAGGCACGCCTGGCTGAGGGATCAGAATTTATCTGACCATGTTAAGACAAGGATTTTAGATGCTCCTTTACAATCTGATGTGTTGTTTGGTACTCCTGTTGAGGCAGTCTTAAAGAAAATGGAAGACAAGGCTAAGTCTATGCAGACTGTTAAAGATTTTTGCAGGTTCAGCCTCCAAGTTTAGTAGAAATTGGCCTACCAAGGGGTGGACGTATCCTTCTTATGATTCCCAGTCTAGGGGTAGGTCTAGACGTGGTAGGGGCAGAGCTCAGGGCTCTTTCAGGCCTAGAACAGGGAGTTCATCTGCACAGTCTTCGGTGAGGGCAGGGGTCAGTCCTTTCGTAAACAGACCCAATGACCTACCTTTTCAGCTGCCAGAGCCTTCTGCCTGGCAGCACCTTTGGGAGGAAGGTTGGCACTTTTCAAGGAAAATTGGAATTTAATTACCCAAGACAGATGGGTATTGGACATCATACATCACGGTTACAGGTTTTATTTCCATACCTTGCCTCCTTTCAAAGGCATGCCAGACGTTCCTCCTCAGCAAAAAAGAGAGGCTCACAAACAAATTTTTCTGTTACTTCAAATAGGGGCCATACAGCCGGTTCCTATGCTAGAAGTGGGCCTAGGATTTTATTCTCGCCTGTTCCTAGTACCAAAGAAAGGGAACACGTGGAGACCAATTTTGGATTTATCTACCCTCAACACTTATCTGGACATTCCCAAGTTCAAAATGTTGACGTTACAACAGCTTTTACCTCTGCTGGGCAAAGATCATTGGATGGTAACTTTGGATCTCAAGGAGGCTTACCTTCATGTTCCTATCAGACTGAGTTGCAGGACGTATCTGCGTTTTCGGGCTGGGACTTCTCATTATCAGTTCTCTGCATTGCCCTTTGGCTTATCTACTGCGCCCAGAGTGTTCACCAAAGTTCTGGCTCCAGTGATAGCTTTCCTCAGGTTAAAAGGAATACAGATCTATCCTTATTTGGACGATTGCCTGATTCTGGCTCAAGGAAGGGACGAGCTTCTTCATCATTTGGAATATGTGATAGCAGTGCTAAGATGCCTGGGGTATTCTGTGAACGAAATAAAGTCCAGTCTAGTACCCTCTCAGGACATGTGCTTTCTGGGTGTAAGACTGAATACAGCATCCCAGATGGCCTTTTTGACCCCGGACAAACAAAAGATTCTTTCCCTTTACTTTCATCAATTGTCTCATCAGTCCAGGCTGACTGCAAGGACAGTCCTTCAAGCCTTGGGGTTCATGGCATCTTGTATTCTGGTGCTTCCCAATGCCAAACTGCATATGAGGAAGTTACAATGGTATCTCAAAATGTATGGACACAGCACTGCCAGGATCTGGACACTGTCATTCAAATAATACCTTGCATTCAAAAGGAATTGTTGTGGTGGGCTCAGGAATGTCACCTAAACAAGGGACTCTCTGTGACCCGGCCAGAGGCGAGTCAGATTCTAACGACAGATGCCTCAGACAAAGCTTGGGGAGCTCATCTGAATGGAAAGTGGATACAAGACAAGTGGCCTGCCAGACTACAACATCTACATATCAACTTGAAGGAGATGTTAGCAGTCCAGTTTGCATTAATAGCTTTCAAGGATTTACTTCTTCCAGGGCAGGTGTTGATTCTAACAGACAACACAACTGTCATGTGGTACATCAACAAGCAAGGGGGAACGCATTCTTATCCTCTATGCAGGCAAGCAATGAATTTGTGGGAGACTGCTCTCAGTTTACAGCTAAATCTTCAGGCAAGGTTTCTGCCGGGAGCACAGAACTCCTTAGCAGATGTGTTGAGCAGACAAATTATGGATCCCCACGAGTGGAAATTGGATCCTCATGTATTTCAGAAATTGACAGTGTCATGGGGAATTCCAGACATAGATCTGTTCGCTTCTCCACTAAACCACCAGCTGCCAAAGTTTTGCACGAAAAGGTTTCATCCCACAGCTTGGAAAGTGGATGCTCTTTCCTTCAATTGGAGCAATCTTCATGTGTATGCCTTTCCACCTCTGCCTCTCCTCCCAAAGGTACTACTAAAGGCCAGACAGGACAAGCCAAGGATGATTTTGATAGCTCCAGATTGGCCTCGACAGCATTGGTACCCATTACTGAGAAGCCTGGTAGGAGCCTCCATGGCCTTTGCCTTGATTCCACACCTGTTGTCTCAGGAGGACAGTCATTTGCTCAATGTCAAGCTTCACTCTCTTCACCTAACAGCCTGGCATATTCTGTTTTGAACCATAGTGGGTCTCAACTTCCACAGCAAGTTTTGAATGTTATTTTGGAAGCTAGAAGGCCTAGTACAAGGAAAGTGTCAGATAAATGGAAGAGATTTTTTATTTTGGAGTGCAGCAAAGGATTTTGATGTTTCTGAACCTAATTTAAGTGTGGCTCTTCAATATCTTACTGAGTTACTGGACAAGGGTTTGTCCTTCTCTTCTATTAAGGTTCATGCTGCAGCAATTTCCTCACTATGATTGTGACCCACCATTGTTTTCTCATCCTTTGTTCAAGCAATTTCTTAGAGGGCAAAGAATATAAGACCCCACGTAGAGCTCCTACTCCTGCTTGGGATCTCAATTTTGTGTTGGAGAAACTCACTCTACAACCTTTTGAGCCTGCAGCTACTGCTGAATTGAAATATTTATCATGGAAGACTGCTTTTTTGTTGGCCATTACCTCTGCAAGAAGGGTTTCTGAGTTGCAGGCCCTTATGGCGGTTGAGCCTTTCTTAATTTTCCATAAGGATAGGGTATCTTTACGTACTAATCCTTCCTTTATGCCTAAAGTGGTTTCTAGTGTGGCTTTAAACCAAACTATTCATTTGCCTACTTTTATGCAAATCCCCAAAATAAAGGGGAAAAGATTTTGCACACTTTAGATGTACACAGGCAATTGC
This sequence comes from Protopterus annectens, assembly GCF_019279795.1. Taxonomy (NCBI): domain Eukaryota; kingdom Metazoa; phylum Chordata; order Ceratodontiformes; family Protopteridae; genus Protopterus; species Protopterus annectens. The sequence continues at coordinate 1,140,518,788 of NC_056745.1, forward strand.
GATATTATTTGGACAGAACTAAAGGGTTCAGGCAGTCTCAGCAGTTATTTGTTTCTTTTGCTTTGAGTTCTCAGGGCAAGCCTGTGTCGAAACAAACTATTTCTAAGTGGATTGGGTTTTGCATTGCTTTCTGTTATTCCCATCATGGCAAGGAGATTCCAGCTGGGATTAGACCTCATTCCACTAGGGCTACTGCCACTTGACAGCTTTTTGAGGGGTGGCAACTAAAGATATTTTGGAGGCAGCTACTTGGAGTTCAGTGCATACTTTCTCTAGGCATTATCACCTTCCACTTTATTCTAAATCTAGGGCTGGTTTTGCCACTGCTATTTTGCAGGGCATTTTGGCAGCTCCTGCTTCCTTATAGTTTTGCCATCCTCCCTTACCTCTTCTTTGGGATTCTACCCAAGTGTAAGGACTGCAGCAATGTGAGATGAAGAACATAGTACAGTTTTGTACCTACCATAAATGTAGATGTTCAAGATCCACATTGCTGCAGTCAATTTACCTCCTTCCCTCTGTAGTTAGAGGCGGTTGTGTGGGTTGGGTTGTCAATATGGTGTATATTGTATATATTGTACATATTTTTAGTGCAAGGGTGATTGGTTGGTTGTTTGCTGTCTTTTGGTTTTGACCTTTCTTTTTAGGGTCTTCTGACATCTGGGGCAAGAAAAGACTGAGGATATGACGTCGGTCATGCGCATTTGTACCCTGACGTCCTGATGTCAGTCAAATGCGCCTTGACCGACGTCAGCCTTATACTTTGATATTCGGGCCGACCGAGAACAGCGGACTACCCAAGTGTAAGGACTGCAGCAATGTGGATCTTCGAACATCTACATTTATGGTAGGTACAAAACTGTACTTTAAGATACTACCTGGATAGAACAAAGTCCATTAGGAAGATGGATCAACTGTTGGTTGGCTTCGCCCCAGGAAAGAGGGGAAGCCCATCTCCAAACAGACAATTTCAAAATGGATATCTCACTGCATACAATTCTGCTACACTTTTCATGGAAAAGCTCCTCCTAAATCTATCAAAACACATTCCACTAGGGCAGCCTCTACTTCCACTCCGTTCCTTAGAGGAGTACCCACCAGGGACATCCTTGAAGCTGCCAATTGGACCTTAGTCCACACCTTCACCAAACACTACCACCTGCCTCTGTTCTCCAGGACTCGGGCAGGCTTTGCCTCTGCAGTCCTGCAAGGCATGCTAGCTCAATCCTAGGAATTTCATACTTCCATCCTCCCCTTCCTCAGCTTTAGGAATCCTCCCACAAGTGATGACTGCAACAGTGAAACACGAAGAACATAGTACAGTTGTGTGCACTTACCATAAATGTTGTTGTTCAAGTGTATTCACTGTTGCAATCCTATTTTCCCTCCCACCTTCCCCATTAATCCTATCATTTTTGGAGATTAACTGTCATTCTTGTGGCCTTGGGCCACTAGGGCCTCTTTATAACATTTCTGTCAATGGGCTCCTACAGGTTAGGGCAAGAAAAACTGATGTAATGGTGCCGGCTGCTCTCCTTTATACCACTGATGACCTGCTGTCAGTCCACAGGTGACAGCAGCCAGCACTGGGGAAAAGCTTGACTCTGGTATTCAGGCCGACCAAGGGCTACCCAACAGGGATATCCCACAAGTGATGACTGCAACAGTGAATACACTCGAACATCTACATTTATGGTAAGTGTACACAACTGTACTTTTTTCATGCAGCAGTTAAGATAGAAATGTGTAAAAATGTATTTATGACATCACAGGTGTTTACAGCATTGTTAGTGTCACCAATGTAATATGATACTACAGGTGTTTTCTTCATTGGCCAGTTTCACTAATACAATCCTTAAATAGTCCATCCTGGTTACTTATACACAAGGACATTAGGGGCCAACTTCCCTGCATCCCCTGAATAAATGAGCCATATCTGGAGCCCCTTTTGAGGAAATGAAATTAGAGAAGATTGGACTGGCCATGCTGTTAATGTTTCTCCCCACCCCTTATTTCCATTTATTCCAAAAAACGTCTGCCCTAGGCCAGGCCCTCTTACAGAGGCTAGCATGGAATGAATAAAAAAGAAAATGCAGGCAGTATAAGGATAGAAAAAATATCAGTCTTTGCACCACGGGCAGAGGTCAGGGGCACATCACCTCCCTTAAGTAAAATGGCACCAACTAGCTGTGACTCTGGGACACTTCCCACTAATCTTTCAGGCATTTTGGACAGGAGGATCTCTCTTGATGTTCACCATGTTACACTGCTGCAGTCATCACACTTGGGTTATCTGCCGTCAGGCGGTCCCGCAGTCGGCCAGAGTTCCAAAGTCTTGGTCCGGCATCAGTTGTGGTCGCTTCTTCCCTGACGTCAGTGCGACAGGGGTATAAAAGAGGCAGCCGACGCCATTTTCTTCAGTCTTTCTTGCCGCGCGGTGCCCAAAGCAGAAGCAGTTCGCAAGTGCCGGTCGGCCGACCCCTGAGATTTTCAAATCGAATTTCAGACTGAAGTCTTCAATAAAGCTAAGTACCCTGTTGGGGAACCTTTTCTTGCCTCAGACCGATGTCAGAAAAAGTTAATAATTGCATTTCTTGTGGGGAGCAAATACCTCATAAGGATTTTCATTCTTATTGTATCCCTTGCCTAGGCCCAGACCACGACGTCACAGGTTGTCGGTTTTGTGCTAGGTTTAACAAACGAACTATTAAACGTAGGTTTGATTTCGCCCGACATTATTTTGGTAGAAAATTTAATTATACCATGCCGTCGGAGCAACCGACGACCAGGATGCATAAAAAGCGCAAAGACAAGGACAGGCAGCCGAGACCCAAACCAGACACCGAGGCGTCTGCTAGGCCAGTCGCCGGTTCTCTGGTTTTCAGTGAGGTGCCTACGCAGCTCCTGACAACCGCTGATTTAGAACACCAGGCTGCATCAGACTCCCAAGCGGAGATTGCGGGGCCTCCAAAGCCTTTATCTTTAGGCCCTTCCGACTCCATGGCTGACGGGGATTCCGGTGCAGTTGAAAGGCCGTCAGTTGCTGAAGGTGCCTTCAGACCGACTACACTTACTATTAAATCCTATGCAAAGCTGAAAACTCCTTTAAAAGTAAGGAAGCCTGTACAGCAGTCTCCAGTACAAGGCTCCATGCCTAAGAAACAGATGCTTAAGATGGCTGAAGACTTAATTACCCTAATCAGGGGTGCCCATCCCTCTCCTGACAAAAGGCCTAGACAGGAGGAGGACTACGCTTCCTCTGACCAGGTTTCCATTTCCTCAGATTCTACTGAGGAACAGGAATACTCTTTCTCCCCTTATGAAGACTCTGATGCTGAAGAGTCTATTCCTTCAGCATCTCCCCCAGAAGACTACTCTTTTGGGGAACTTTGCATACCATGAGGGAACATTTTCACTGGGAAGGCTCCGAGAGTTCCTCTTATTACCCCAACACAGACCCCTTGCTATTCCACCTGTGTTAGACATTGTGGATGATGTCTATTCAGAATCTAGCCTTAACCCAGATTCCTTACCTCCTGCACTAGTCAAACCAGACAGATACTACAGAGTCCCTGACTCACATAAATTTCTATATAAAAGCCCTGTTGCTGACCCAGAAACCATTTTCCAGGGTCCCAAAGGGGTTAAGGCCTCTATTGCTAAAAATCCTGTACCTTCTGAAAGGGATTCTAGAGCACTAGATAGATGGGGAAAGAAAGTATATACCTCAGCTACTCTAGCTATGAGGGCCTTAAATTGCCAGTTTCACATGCTGAAATATCTGCAATATTTGATGTCTCAATTAAAACAAAAAATGAGCACACATACAGAGCAGCCTGATTACAAGGAAATGCAAGATTTGTTGCATGCAGCAGAACAAGTGGGAAAACATACTTTGCAATGTGGATTTGATTCATTGGAAGCTTCTTGTAGAGCAGCTGTAACAGGGTCTGTCATTCGTAGGCATGCTTGGTTAAAAGAACAAACTTTACCTGATCATGTTAAAGCAAAGTTATTGGATGCACCTTTACAGCAGGATGTTTTATTTCGTGTGAAAGCAGAAGAGGTTTTAAAGAAAATGGAGGATAAGGCAAAATCTATGCAGACGGTCAAGGATTTTTTACAGGTTCAACCCCCTCGATTCAGCAGAAATTGGCCAACCAAAAACTGGTCCTTTACAACTTCTGACAGACCACAGAGGGGCAAATACAGACGCCCAAGGGGCAGAGGTTAGCCACAAGGCTTTTACAAGCCACAACAATGGGGTGCCACAACCCAGAAAGGAGGAGAAGACAGGTCTCAAAGTATCAGAAGACAATCACAATCACTTGCCCCTCAGACTGCCAAGCAAATCACTCTTGGCAGCTCCCTTGGGAGGAAAATTTGCTCTTTTTGCAGACAATTGGCACATCATCACAAAAGACAAATGGGTCCTAAATATTGTATCTCAAGGATACAGGTTCCACTTTCACACTTTACCAAGGATAAAAGGAATGCCAAACCTGCCACCAAATCAATGGACAGAGGCTCAAAGACAAATTACAGCACTCATGGACATGAGAGCCATTCAACAGGTTCCTAAACAGGAGCAAGGACAAGGATTTTACTCAAGTCTCTTTCTGGTTCCCCGAAAGGACAAAGCCTGGAGACCCATTCTGGACCTTTCAATTCTAAACACATACCTGGAAGTACCCAAATTCAAGATGCTCACACTACAGCAACTTCTTCAAATGCTGGGCAAGAAGGCTTGGCTAGTAACGTTGGACCTCAAGGAGGCATACCTGCATGTCCCTATCAGACAAAATTGCAGAAGATACCTCCGATTTATAGCAGGTACAACTCATTACCAATTCTCTGCACTGCCCTTTGGCTTATCTATGGCACCCCGGGTCTTCACAAAATGCCTGGCACCAGTAATTGCATACTGCAGACAAAGAGGAATTCAAATATATCCTTACCTGGACAACTGTCTTATTCAAGCAGAAAGCAAGGACATTCTTTTAAAACATCTGGCGTTTGTAAAAAAAAACCTACTAAGTTGCCTAGGGTACACAGTAAATGAAAAGAAGTCAAAACTAGTGCCCTCACAAGACATAATATTCCTGGGTGCCAGCTTAAATACAAAGGCCCAGATGGCTTATCTCACACCAGACAAGCAAGGACAACTGACTCAATACTTCAAAATGATGTCAACAAAGACCCAACTCCCTGCAAGAAAAATTCTGCAGGCCTTGGGATTCATGGCATCTTGCATACTACTAATACCATATGCCAAACTGCATATGAGGAAATTACAATGGTACCTGAAAAGCGTATGAACTCAACACAGCCACAGCTTGGAAACAATAATACCACTAATTACCTGCCTTCAACAGGAGTTTCTATGGTGGGCTCAGGCATGTCACCTCAACAAGGGTCAGCCTTTCACCTTACCCACAGCCAGGCAAACAATAACAACAGATGCATCAGATTACGCCTGGGGAGCACACATGGCAGGACAGTGTATTCAGGGCAAATGGTCTGCAGATCAATTGCATCTCCACATCAATCAAAAAGAGATGCTAGCTGTACAAAATGCCCTAACAGCTTTCAAGGACCTTCTACATCCAGGACAACTTCTAATAAAGACAGACAACACCACAGTGATGTGGTACATAAACAAACAAGGGGGCACACATTCCTACCCCCTATGCAGGCAAGCAATGAACTTGTGGAACACAGCACCGACCTACCAAGTTCAACTACAAGCACAATTCCTGCCAGGAAAGAAAAATACATTGGCAGACGAACTAAGCAGAAATATCATGGATCCTCACAAGTGGAAACTAGACCCACAAGTATCCACAATGATAACTCAAAAGTGAGGGAGCCCAGACATAGATCTGTTTGCCTCCCCCCAAAACTACCAACTACAAAAGTTTTGCACAAGGACATACCACACACTAGCTTGGAAAGTGGACGCCCTCCCATTCAGTTGGAAAACACTAACAGTGTATGCCTTTCCTCCACTGCCTTATCTGGCAAAGGTACTGCTAAAAGCCAGATTAGAGAGGCCACAAATGGTACTCATTGCTCCAGACTGGCCACGCCAACACTGGTATCCAATATTAAGGAACATGGCTCAAGGCCCACCATGGATTTTACCTCAAATTCCTCACCTGCTGACTCAGCAAGACAATCAGATTCTACACAGCCAGCTCAAGACTTTAATTCTGGCTGCATGGCAGATTATCTAAACAACCAGTCAACACTTCTGTCTACAGCTGTTATGGATGTCATTCTGGAGGCCAGGAGACCTAGCACCAGGAAAACCTACTCAGACAAAGCAAAAGATTCTGCGCATGGAACCAGGCTAAAGGCTAAAATCCTCTTGTCCCAAATATTCCTCAGATTCTGCAATATTTAACTGAGATGTTGCACAAAGGCCTTTCCTTTTCATCTATAAAGATCCACGCTTCAGCTATTTCAGCTCATTACAACACGGATCCTCCTATTTTTTCACATCCATTACTAAAACAGTACCTCAGAGGGGCTAAGAACATAAGACCGCCCCGGAGAGCACCAACACCAAATTGGGACCTCAATTTTGTTTTGGAAAAACTTACACTACCACCCTTCGAACCAGCTTTTTCAGCCGATTTACAATTTTTTTCATGGAAAACTGCCCTGCTGCTAGCAATAACTTCAGCACGAAGGGTCTCAGAGCTACAGACCCTAATGGCAGTGGAGCCTTTCATCATTTTTCATCAAGGCAGTGTCTGTTTATGAACTAACCCTTCCTTTATGCCAAAGGTAATATCCAGTGTGGCTCTAAACCAAACCATTCATTTACCCACCTTTTATCCAAACCCCAAGAATGAAGGGGAAAGGCTCCTACATTCTTTGGACATTCACAGGCAATTACGTTTCTACTTGGATAAAACAAAGACTTTCAGAAAATCTGATCAGCTCTTTGTATCCTATGCTGCAGGATCTCAGGGAAAGCCGATCTCAAAACAGACCATTTCAAAATGGATAGGGCATTGCATCCGTTTCTGCTACACACACCATGGAAAACCTGTACCTGGTAACATTAGGCCTCATTCCACCAGGGCTACAGCAGCATCAGCAGTCTTCCTCAGAGGGGTACCAACCAAGGATATTTTGGAGGCTGCAACTTGGAGTTCAGTGCACACCTTCACCAAGCACTACCACTTACCACTATACTCAAAAAACAGAGCTGACTTTGCCACTGCTGTTCTGCAGGGCCTACTAGCTTCTCCAAACCCTGTTTAGTACCAACCGCCCAGCCTTAGCTTTGGGATTCAACCCAAGTGTGATGACTGCAGCAGTGTAACATGATAAACATAGTACAGTTTTGTACCTACCATAAATGTAGATGTTCGAGTGCTCACACTGCTGCAGTCCAGGTTACCCTCCCACCATCCCCTCTTCTTACCTGGGTTTTATCTATATCTCCCTTGTTATACAATCTCTGTGATTTGTTTCTATATGGTGTATTTGCTTACAGCTGTAGCTATTGTTTTCTACTTATGTAATTTGCTTAGGATTATGTATTGCCTTCCTATTTGGGGGCACCTGACATCTGGGGCAAGAAAAACTGAAGAAAATGGCGTCGGCTGCCTCTTTTATACCCCTGTAGCACTGACGTCAGGGAAGAAGTGACTGCAAATGACGCTGGACCAAGACTTTGGAACTCTGGCTGACTGCGGGACCGCCTGACGGCAGATAACCCAAGTGTGATGACTGCAGCAGTGTGAACACTCGAACATCTACATTTATGGTAGGTACAAAACTGTACTTTTCCAAGAATTTGGCTCCTCCTGACCTTGGACATATAGATAAGAGATGATAGACACGGCTTCCACTGTGCAATGCATTTGTTCATTCGCCCTATTTTGTAGGCATGTATCCTCTTCCTTAGTGCCAGTTACAGTTTGTACTGCCCGTTCAAAGGCAGTTGCTGGCATGTAGAACAGCAGAAAGAATTCTATTACAGTTCAGGGGAGAAAAGAGTTGTGCTCAATGCTTTATGGTACCTGAAAAAGAGGACATTTGGAGAGCTGTTCTGTGTTTGTCCAATCTAAACAAGTATGTTCGTAGGTTCATAGGTTGGTACTAGGCTATCGGCCCTAGGAGCTATACAAACCTAGCCATAACAATTCCCTGGCTATTTCTTCCCACACTATTTACTTCCTGGACCCCTATGTAGCAGGGCGACTGACGTGATCCCCGGGGTGAATTTCCTTTCTCCCATCCAATTGTCAAGGTTCCTTTTGAAGAGGGCCAAAGAGGCGCTCTGCTTGACATGTATGGGGAGTCTATTCCAGAGTCTGGGGAGTCTCTGGGTCAGGAACCTATCCCTCCAGCATGTTTTGTTTATTGTGATGACAAGGTTTAGATCCCTGGAGCGTGTGGCTCTGAGGGATTGGGATTTCTTTAAGTGTAGCATGTCCAGCAGCTCTGGGTTTGACATGGCCTTGTATGTTGAACAGAGATCGCCTCTGAGTAAATGATATGTGACAGAGTATAGCTGGAGTTTTTTAAGGCAGTCAGCATAGGGCATCTGCTTTAGGCATGTGATTCTTTTAGTGAGGTATTTCTGCAGCCTTTCCAGTTGTTGCAGGTGTCTTGAGAGGTACATACCAAATGGGGTGTTGTATTTTATAATGGGTCTAATGAGGGATGAGGGATGAGTACAGTGGGACAATGACCTCCTTTTTTCTGGATGAAAAGCCCTTAGTGATGAGGTGTGCCACATAAGAAGGATTTCCTGACTGTTGTGGCGATGTGGTTATCGAAGGTGAGACCACTGTCCACCTGTGTCCCTAAGTCTCTTATCACACTTTTGGTGTTTAGTGTACTACCACCTATGTGGTAATTCATGGGTACATGTTTTTTCCAAAGGGGATAACTGTACATTTCTTGGCATTGAGCTTGAGCCCATGGCTCTGGCACCAAGCATCTGTTTCTGTAAGGCCCTTTTGTAGAGTATCCACATCATTTGGAGATTCAGTAATGGCTCCCAGTTTGCAGTCATCTGCGAACTTTGTTAGCCAGAGTCCCTTAGTATTAGCCTGTACTTCAGAGAAGTAGATGCCAAACAATAGTGGTCCCAGGACTGAACCCTGAGGTACTCCACTTGTCTGGAGCTGGATTTGGAGTCAGCTACTTTTACATTGTGTGTTCTGTCAGTAAGTCAGTTGGTAACTCATCCAGTGATGTAGGGATTAATGCCCAGCTTAGTAAATTTATCTATGATTCCAGAGTGGGGGATGGTGTCAAAGGCCTTTGCGAGGTCCAGATAGGCTGTGTGGACTGTCTTACCCTCGTCCATGGCTCTGGAGACTGATTCGAAGAAGTCAATCAGGTTCAAGAGACAAGATTGGCCCTTCATGAACCCAAACTGGGTGGGGTCCAGTGTTTGAAGGTTGCCAATGTCTTTGTTTATAAGTTCCATGATAATACGCTCCATGGCCTTGCAGATCAGGCTCGCCAGTCTGATGGGGCGGTAGTTCCCAGGATCCAAGGTGAATCCCCCCTTGTGGAGTGGGATAACTGTAGCTATGCGCCACTCAGTGGGCATGAAGCCTGAGGTGAGGCTATGATTAAACATGGCACTTTGGTGAGGTACCAGTTCATTTTGTAGTTCATGTAGTACACAGCCCAGGAAGTCATCTGGTCCCATGGATGCTGTATTCTTAGCTTTGGAGAGTGTGTTTTTTACCTGTGTGGCCATTATTACTGGAATTTGACAATCTTCCAGTATTGAGATGGGCCATTTAGGGGGTGATAGGGGGTGAAGTTGGCATTGAATCGATCTGCCAGGATATTGGCAATATCCTTAGGATCAGTAAATTTAATGCCATTCTGTTGTAGCTCAGAGCAGATATGAGCATTGCCATTTAGATTCTTGACATAGTTATTGAATACCTTGTGGTTGTCTTTGGAATCTTTGGCAATTTTATTTTCATAACTAGCTTTAGAGGATTTTATGAGGGATCTCAGCTTCTTACTGAGGCTGGTAAGGGAGTTTGTTTGCATCCTGGGATTTTCCTTTTTTCTGCAACAGTTTCTAACTTTTGTTGTAAAGTTTGTTTATGACAGGGGACCACCAGATTTGCTTAATTTTTTTTTGCAGGAAAGCATCCTAGTTCTATTTGGGATGACACGATTCATGCGTGAGTGGATATGCTTGTACAGTGCCTTAGTGTAGGACCCAGCAGTTGAACTTTCAGTTCCCATCTGCATGGGTGTCATGAAGTTTGTCACTTCTGACTTGAGTAGCAAGAAGTTGGCTTTGTAGAAGTTTTTTATGGAGGTTTCCTTACTGGGGGGTGGGGTGGGATGTGGATGTTAAGGGTGATTAGCCTGTGGTCTGACCTGACCAACGAGGGGGTGGCCATCAGTGTGGAGCATCGATTTCCCATGTTGGTAATTACCAGGTCTAGGATATTGTAACCCCTGGTGGGACAATGGATTAGTTGATCCAGGGCGTTGGAATGTATGAATTCAAAGAACCATTGGGCAAAGGTGTTGGTACACAAGTAGTTTTCCCAATTAATGGCAGGGAGGTTGAAGTCACCCAGTATTAGGGTGTTTGGTTGTATCTTAATATTTTCCAGTATGTTTAGAAAGGTGTAGTGAGAATCTTGGGGCATGGTGGGGGATCTGTAGCAAGCTACAATTTAGATTGCAGTCTTACCTAGTGTTAGTTGCACCTGGATAATTTCAGACGCATTGTGTTGGGCAACTAGCCTGGTGGTGTGAATATCCTTGGTGAATATGGACACTTCTCCACCTTTAGTGTTTCGATCCTGGTTTGGTGGCCGAAAAGTGTGGTAAGAGTTGTAGCCTGGTATTGCAGGGGTGCTCTCTGGAGCCTTGAACCAGGTTTCAGTTACTGCACAGATATTGATGTTCTCCATTTTTAGGAGTGCCTTGAGAGAGTGTATTTTGAGGTTTAGACTTCTAGCATCGAGTAGCATTACCTTCAGATTTTGCATGCTTGTACCTGTGGTGGTTTTGTCCTTTGAACTTTGCCTACAAAAGGCACTGTAGGGGTGGCAAGAGCCTTGGCCAGTAACCTGAATACCAGGGGCAACAGGTGCAGACTATCTCTGGCAATAGCATCGTGGTCTTGTCGATCATGTCTTCCCAGGCAGACAGATACTGGATCCCCTTTGAATGACACCAGAAGCTTAGCCAATTGTTGAAGTCAATCATTTTGTCCTTATATTGTGGTATCATTCTGGGCGAAGGCAGGATGCCACTCAGGGCTAGGGTCATACCTGCCTGGACCACATGATCTGAGAGCTCTTTCATGTCTCTTTTCATGTAGTCCAGGGAGGTACATCTTAAGTCATTCACTCCAACATGGACAGTGACAGAGTCATATTTGTACTTGTGGAATGACTTGAGTGCATGTGTTATGTGGCGGATCCTGGCACCCGACAGGCAGCTGACTGTAATTTTCTCCTTGTTCAGCCTGTTGAGTGGGACATCAGTGTGCCTGACTATAGAGTCACCTATGACTAAAGTGTTAGGTACATTGCCTTGCCTTAGGGACTGTTGCTGGGTGGCACACTGGTGTTGTGAGCTATGTGACACTTTGGTTGTGATTAGTGTTTGTGTTTCTGCTTTGGAGGTCCTTGTTGCTTGGGCAGGTTACAGTTAAGGGCCTCCGCATATGTGGATTTAGTGTTGCTATGTGTGGGTATTGGTGGTGTGGGTTAGAAGGGCTATGTGTTGCTTGAGGTGTAGTGTGGGTGTTAACCTTCTCCTCTTGACTGTCTGGCACAATCTTGGGTGGAGAGAGCTTTGCTTCCAGTTTGGGTATGTAAGTGCATCTCTCACAGGTTGTAGTGTTTGGTGGTAGGAGGAGAGGGTTGTCTGTGTACATGAGACAATTGCTGCATTGCCCAGTATGCCCACATTCACCAGGTGGACAGCAGAAATCACTGGAAGCTGACCCCTTGAACATGCCTGGTTTGGTACTTTTTTAAAGTACAAGTGCTGTTTTCCCTTACCTTAGCAAACTACTTTGCAATTATAGGCTGTTTAGTGCCTATGATTAATTTCTCCTTATTAACAAGGAGAGTTGAGTGCTTGTATCAGTTTAAGGCTTCCTAGTGCTTTCCATCAGGTATTAGAGCAAGTGCTAGTCACAGGGATGCTTAAAGGTAAGATGAAAAAAAGATGTTTATCCTAAACACTGCAGTGTGCACTAGAGAAGTTAGATGTGAAAGTAGGTAACTTAAGTTTTACTTGTCTAAAAAGTTAAGTTTTAGTAGGGAGTCACTATTTTTAAAACAGCAAGATAGATTGAAAGGGTGTGGTCACTTTTGTATTCTGGTACTGTGGAATACAGTAGGATGGCCAGTAAATGTAAATAGTTGAAGGGGAGTGATTTCACAATATGATAATTTTGTGCTTACACAAGCCAGTGAAAGCAGAGAGGAAATGAGATATACGGTCAAATTAATATAAGAGGCAGGCAACTAGAAAGGCAGTGGTATTTAAGAACAGAATAGTAACGGGGTAGGCGGGTGGGGAAAAAAATTCTGCCTGACTCACAAGAGACAGAGCTGTGGTCTCTTTTGAAGTTTTAATATGCAGTTAAAGCAGACTACAAATAAAACACAAGGTAAAGAAAACAAATCACATTATTAAAATTATAAAAAGGCAATAAAGTAATACAAAATACAGCAAATAAAAAGCAAATTAACCTTTCCTTCACAGCAAAGTGTAGCAGAGTCTGGGTGAGCCTTTCCTAGTAAAGCTCTGAAATGTTTTATTTTACCCCTTAAATAGAATGTTTAATACCTAGCTCCACCCCCTCAGTTCACAAATGATTAACCTTAAGTGACCTCTTCTATCTTATGAGTCCTTAATTGATCAGTTCTAATTTCTGCCTGACTCACAAGAGACAGAGATGTAGTCTCTTTTGATGTTTTAATATGCAGTTAAAAGCAGACTACAAGTAAAACACAAGGTAAAGAAAACAAATCACAGTTTTCAAATTATAAAAAGGCAATAAAGTAATACAAAATGCAACAAATAAAAAGCAAACTAACCTTTCCTTCACAGCAAAGTGTAGCAGAGTCTGGCTGAGCCTTTCCTAGTAAAGCTCTGAAAAAATGTGGTACTGAAGAAATTTAGGTTTCTTACCCTGCAGACATGCTACCTTTTCCTTATTTTGATAACTGATGTTTTTTCTAGTTGCAGGGCGGCCATGGTGGTGCAGCAGTTAGCATTGTCGCCTCACAGCAAAAGGTTCTCTGGTTTGATCCTTGGCTGGGGTGCCTTCTGTGCAGAGTCTGCATGTCCTCCCTGTGGTCGTGTGGGTTTCTTCTGGGTGCTCCGGTTTCCTCCCACATCCCAAAGACATGATGTAGGTGGATTGGACACTGCAAATTGTCCCTAGGTGTGTGTGTGCACATGTGTGTGCCTTCTGTGGAAGGTAGGGCGTCGGGCTGGCAACTCAACACCATAAAACTCTACTGCCAATCATGAGCGGACAGGTGATCTGCTGTGGCAACCCCTAACCAGGAAAAGCCAAAAGAAGAAGAAGATGTTTTTCTAGTTGCACTAGCTATAAAAGCATAACATGAATTAGTTGATTGGATTTATCAGAATTATGTATGCTATGTACTAGTAGATCACCCAAGTCATTAAGACACTCACCTTGCTGTAATCATTATGTATTTCTGTATTTCTCAGATTTATAGAATTGTGGCTGCTCATTGTTCAAGCTATGTTAAACTGATTTGCTTGTTTGTTGATGGAATGATGACAGTGATGGAGGTTTACCTTTTTTTTCAAGTTAATTCCAATATTTTAGACTTCATTTGTAATATTTACATGTGTATTGAGATCAACTGTGGTTGCCTGCATGGTAACTTCCAAGATGGCTGCATGCTGGGTAGCAGCTTAATTTCAGCTCTTCCCAGTGTGAAAAGAGAAACTCAGAACAGAGAGCCAGTGAATTTGTCTTTTTGGGTACATTTCAATTACTGGCTAGTTAGTGCACTGCCCGGATGCTGGCAAAAAAGAAATTTAGAGAACTAGAAAGAAAATCAACCACAAAAGGTGAGGAGAAAACACTGGCTGGGAAGAATTCTGCAGCTGTTCAGCAAAAAGCAGTTCAAGCTCCAGCTTTGGTGCAAGACATAACTTCCATTAATCCAGAGGAAAAATAAGTCAAATGTGCTCAGAGTTGATTAAAATAAATGAAACACTGAAGGAGTAGATCAACTCAAATAACAAAAAGCTGGAAAAAATAGAAAAAGCTTTAAAGAAATATTCAGAATAGCTGATAAATCTGCAAAACTCAGAGGTCAAAATGAAGAAAAAGCTGTCTTGAGAAGAGATGCTTAAAAAAGGTAGAATGAGAGGACAGAGCATGTAGGAAAAAATGAGATTTTCTGCTGTACCAGAGAAACTGGACGGAACAGACTGTATGAAGTTTATGAAAGCACAAATAAGCAACTGGACTAGTTTTCCACAACAGTAGTTGTTAATTCAAAGGGCAGTTTGTGTGTATGCTCCAAACCTGGCCATGAGAAAGCAGCCAAGACCCCTAATAGTAAATATGCAATCCTGCCAACAGAAAGAGATGGGTCTGCCTTCTGTCACAGTTATCAGAATTATCTCTTTCTACCAGCACAAAGAGATGATTCTGACAACTGTGGTAGAAGGAACAAAGTACTAAAAGTTGGAGACAGTGGAGTGCTTGTGGAAAATGATTACTCACTGTACACCAGGCAGAAGAGGAGCAAATTTGTTAACAGCAATCAGTGAATGTCTAGAGGCAGGTATGAGATTCAAGTAGCTGTATCCAGCTATCTTCAGAATATTTTTCCTGGAGCGTCAAAAGTCATTTGTTGATGCAGGACATGCTAAGGAGGAAATATACCAAAAGTTTGTCAAACAAAAAGTGAGCTATCAAACAATGCTTTTTATTCTTCTGATAATAAAACTCATAGAGAGACTGTGACAGTGAAACCTCTTCCAGTGTTCCAGAGGAAAATGCTTGAGAGACAGAGAAAAACATGGGAGTTGACTAGAAGAACCAGGATTACATTGGAAATAAACCAGAGACTAGAGTTGGGAGATGATCAACAGGAAGAAAACCAGCAACTCAGAAATAAATGAATAGGTGTGGGATTACAGAGCATCATTCACATTTGTGAAATGTGGGGGAAAAAGAAAACCTGGAAACACTGGACTTTCTGATTTTGTTAAACTTGTAGGGTACTCCAAAGCATATGCCCTACATTATGTCATTAATGTTTGGAAGAAAATTAAAAAGATGAGAAGAGGAAGGAAACTGAGAACTGTAAGTAAAACAGTTTTTGTTCTTAATAGTATTTTTATAAAACATGACCTTTACTGCATGATGTCCTTCTATTCTCAGGTTGCAGTATTCATAACAGTAGGGTGGTCACTGCCTGCAGCACCGGACATCCAGCCAGTATACCAAAGTCTTCAGATAAGGGGAACATGTGATGTTGCATTTCAGAGCCATAAAACGACGTTGGCTATATATGTGACATCTCTGCCCTACTCCAAACATCTCTGCTGCAGTAATCTGCAGACCTCTGATCGCCAGCTCATGGAATTCAGTTGTTCAATTGCCTTCAGCTGTCCGCATTTCAACTAAGTACCCTTTTGGGATTTTTGATTATACCTTTTTTCTTGCATTCCAGATATACATGTCAGCTAGGAAGGGAAAGTGTGCTTGTGGAAGACAAATTCCATACAAGGACACGAACAAGTGTTTGTTTTGCTTAGGGGAAGGCCACGACTGCAAGTCTTGTGACATCTTCCAGTCCTTTGAACCCAAAACCTTGCAAAGTTGTCTGGCTGCTTTAAAATTATATTTAGAAAATCAAAGGCTGAGACATCTGATGTTAGGCATGGAGGGAGGAATAGGCACTTCTGAGGAGCCACCTCTGAAGAAGACCAAAAAAGTTAGGGCCAACGCACATGCTACACCTCAGGAGTCTGGTGAGACTCACAAGGCGGATGATAGCCCAGGGTCCCATTGGACATCGGTTTTGCCACTGGAACCGGGAACCATGGCGGAAGCCAGTTCAGGAGAAACCCAGAATACATCTGCTGAGGTTATTCAGCCAATAGGCCCTGATGGTGAGGGGGAACCACGGCTTGTGGTGTCAGAAGGGCCTACTGCTGCCTTACCATCCATCTGAACATCGGCTCCCAGACTATTTCTCCTGTTTCTCTAAAAAATAAACAAAAAGAAAAGCACAGAACTACAGAATCTGCACCTGGATGGGAAGCCTTTTCACAAAACTTGTTCAGAGCCTTCCAGGCCCTTCAGTCCCAGGTGTCCCAGCCAGTTCTACCCCCTGTGCAGCCCTTGGAAGAACTTTCTTCCTCAGATGAATCCCTGGCTTATTGTTCCCAACTTGAGTCCCCCAAGGACTTTGCTACCCCCAAAGAAGAGGACACTATTAGGCCTGATTCTCATGGGATAAAATGTTCTTTTGGGGACACCATTACATTAATGAGAGAACATTTTAAATGGGAGGTTTCTGATGTGTCTGAGACAAAAAAGAGGTATTTTGAACTCCTGCAGATTCTCCATTTGCAGTTCCTCCTTTGCCTCCAGCTTTCCTGGATGCCTTTCAGGCTGCATCTCAGGCCCAAGACTCTCAGCCTCCAGCTTCTAAGTGACCTGATATATTTTGCAAGGTCCCCCAACAGGCATAATTCTTGTTAAAGAATCCTCCTGCAGACCCAGCGGTTATTGGTGCATCAGCAAACAAATCTTTCAGACAGTTACCCTCTACTTTGTTTCCTATGTATAAAGATAGCAAGTTCATGGACAGACAGGGGAAGAAAATCTATACTTTTTCCATTCTGGCCATTAGGGCTATTAATTATCAAACCCACATGGCTAGATTTGTCCTAGATACCTTGTCTAAGTCTACTGCCCTAATATCTGCCAAGTCTCAGCTAACTGCCCTGCTCTCTACTGCCTCTTAGGTGACCAGGCATTCTAGTAAGTGCAGCTATGATGCTGTAGAAGCATCATCCAAGTCTGCAGCATCCAGTTTTGTCCTGAGAAGGTACTCCTGGCTGAGATTCCAACCTCTGCCGTTGGATGTTCAAGCCAAATTACTTGATGCTTCACTGGTTAATAAGGCCCTTTTTGGCACCGCTTCAGCTGAGCTCCTCAAGTCTCTCCAAGAAATGGGCAAAGAGCTGTAAAATTTGAAACATTTGCTCATCTTGCCCACTCCTAGACAGCATAGGAACTACCCACAAAAGACCAGTTTTGTAAGGAGGCAATTCTCTCACTCTACTGCAGCCCAATCTAAAGGGTGGAGACACCCTAGGAAGCAAACCACTCCTAGATCCACCACCACCTCAACCCCTATTCCCTTTCAGAGACAGCCTGACCCAGACAGAGCTTCTCCAATGTGACTCAAATCCCTTGCCCACATCCACCCCTGTCCCTCCATCTAACCCTTTCCCTAGCCCCCCCCCCCCCCGGCCGGAAAATCTCTT
The DNA here is from genome assembly GCF_019279795.1 of Protopterus annectens. NCBI lineage: Eukaryota > Metazoa > Chordata > Ceratodontiformes > Protopteridae > Protopterus > Protopterus annectens. Next base: position 1,140,536,326 of record NC_056745.1, read on the forward strand.
CAGAGACTTGGGTCCTTTCTATCATCTAAAATGGTTGTTTTCCAACTTGATGGGCGATTTCCCCCTTCCAGGGGACCCCTCAACCTCCTTCAAATCAGCTTCACCTTTTTCCTCCAATTCTGGATCCGCTCTTATCTCAGGGCACAATAGACCATGTCTCTTGGGATCAGACAGCCAAGGGATTTTATTCCAGAATGTTTTGGTCCCAAGAAAGGATGGTCCTTGGAGACCAATTCTGAATTTGTCTGTCCTGAATCTATATCTCAAGGTGCCTACCTTCAAGATGCTCACCTTACAACATCTCTTACCTCTTATCCCCCACCAAGCCTTTATGGTATTCCTGGATCTGAAGGATGCTTACCTTCACATCCCCATTCACCCCAATTGCAGGAAATTCCTACTTCTCAGTTGGTTCTTTACATTTTCAGTTTTCTGCATTGCCGTTTGGGCTCTCTACAGCTCCAAGAGTGTTCACAAAGTGTCTAGCCCCGGTTATCGCCCATTGCAAAATGCAGGGCAAACAAATCTACCCCTACCTAGATGACCTGTTAATTCTGCACTAGGAGTTCCACTCCATATCCCATCACCTACACATGGTGTGCAGAAACTTGGAGGACTTAGGTTTCACAGTGAATCAACAAAAATTCTTAATTTTGTGCTAGAAAACTCACATTACTTCCCTTTGACACCAACTCAAGACCTTGTTTTCTTGGGGGACAGAATAAGAATGAACATGTCAGCCTTCACCCCCTGCCAGAAGGTGGAAACCCTCACCCACTACTTCCTCTCCCAGCCATCTCCGTCAGGGAATTCCTGTGGGTCCTGGGCCACATGGCCTCCATGATTGCCATGCTTCCCTTTGCCAGGCTGCATATGAGGAAATTCCAGTGGGTCTTGAAGAATTTGTGGAACCAGCACACCCATCCTCAGGATGTTACACTCCGTCTTCTCCCATGCTTTTAAAAAGGAACTGTTATGGTGGATTTCATCCATCAACCTCAATCGGGGCGTACCCCTGCAGATCCCTCCTCCTGTACAACACCTTTACACAGCTGCATCAGATCTGGGTTGGTGAGCCATTCTGGAAAGCAACAACAGCCAGAGCAAAGTTCAGGGGGGAGTGGTCCACCCAGAGACAAAGGGACCACATCAGTATCAAAGAACTGAGGGCCCTTCTGTTGGCACTACAGACCTTCCCACAGATTCTCCTACCAGGCACCTTGAAAGTAATCACAGACAATATGACTGTCCTGTGGTATGTCAACAAGCAGGTGAGGGGGGGGGGGCAAGGTCCTATCCACTTTGCACCCTGGTAATTCAAATTATGGTCCCTAGCAGTAAAACTACACATACACCTGCAAGCTGTATACATTCCTTCAGCAGTGAATGTGATGGCAGCCACCCTCAGCAGAACCATAGCACTCTCTCATGAGTGGATACTTCAGAGGGAGGTGTTTTGGGTTTTATTCACAGGTGGGGTATTCCACAGGCAGATCTGTTTGCCTCCTCCCAGAACAGACAGATGCATCTGTTTTGCATGAGAATGCCACATCCACAGGCTTGGAAGGTGGACACCTTCTCTTTTTCATGGGTGGGGATGTTTCTTTATGCCCCCCCCCTTCACACTGATTCAAAAAGTCCTTCTTAAGATTCAAAGAGAGAAACCAAAAATCTTGCTGGTGACCCCCTTTTGGCCAAGACAGTATTAGTTTCCCCTACTATTTCTGTTAGCCAAGGGCAATCACTACAGGCTGCCTCACCGATTCAACCTACTCACAAAAGACAGGGGATCCCTCAGCCACCCTCAGGTGTTCAACCTTAAACTGATCTCATGGCTGATAGAATATTAATCCCCTTTAGACACCTGTATTCAGAGAATGTACTCAGTGTCCTGCAGGACACCAGGAAACCTAGTGCCAGGAGAAATTACTTATCTAAATGGAAAAGATTCTCCAGGTGGTGTTTCAGGAGCAAACAGGACCATTTTCTTGCTCCAGTACCTATGTTCCTTTCTTATTTGTGTGAGCTGCTTCATTCAGGACTGACGTATTCTTCTGTAAAAGTGCATTTGTCAGCCATTTCCATCTGTCGTCCTTTGGTACCCAGGCTAGAAGTAAAACTCTTCTTAAAAGCGGTCCTCCATATCAGACCTCCTTGTAAGCCTATTCCTCCATCCTGGGATCTTAATTTTGTGCTAGAAAACTCACATTACTTCCCTTTGAACCAGCTAATTAAGCTTTGTACCTGGAAAACAGTCTTGCTGGTGGGCCTTACCTCTGCCAGGAGGGTCTCTGAAATTCAAGACCTTATGTCCACTCCTCCTTACCTTATCTTCCATAAAGATAGGATCTCCCTCAGGGCCAAGCCTTCCTTCATGCCTAAGGTGGTTAATGAGCTCTCCTTGAATCAGACCATTAATCTACCTGTTTTTTCCCTTGGCCTCAGAACTCCTCAGAAAGGATTTTGTATTCCCTGGATGTTCATAGGCAACTGAGGTATTATCTGGACAAGACCAAACCCATTATAAAGTCTGACCAGATTTTTGTCTCCTTTCATCCTAGGGCCTTGGGGTAGGTGGTGTCAAAGCAGACAGTTGCCTCATGGATTTCTAAGGCAATATCATTTTGCTATTTCTTTCATGGAAAAGAATTAAACCTCAATGTGAGAGCTCATTCTACTAGAGCAGCTGCCTCTTCGGCAGCCTTTTTCAGGGGTGTTGACTACGCTTCCATCCTGGAAGTGGCCACTTGATCTTCTGTACATACATTCCAAACATTACCAGCTAGACTTTATTTTTAGAGCCAGGGTTGGATTGTCAGGTCACTTTTGCAGGGTCTCATCAACTTTGTCTTCCAACCTACCTCCCAGGCTCCTACCTAAAGCTTTGGTACTCTCCCTACTGTTATGAATACTGCAACATGAGAATAGAAGGACATAGAATAGTTGTGTAAGAACTTCCCATAACCATAGATGTCCTTCTCTTCCATGTTACAGTAATCAACCCCCCCCCATCAAACCCCCTTTTTCCTTGTTGGGGGTTTTGGTTCTTGGCATTCCAAAAAAGGGTATAAGAGCTACAACACAGCTCTACAGCTTGAATACTTCTTTGACTGGTGATATGTGTGGGTCTGGAAAGTCTCATTTCTTCTAGCTCCCAGGAGTACTACTGTATGCAGCAGTCCATTCTGAGTTGGGTACTTGCAGACGTCACATACATAGCCGACCTTGTTTTATGGCTTGTGTCATGCAACGTCGCACGTAACTCTTATCGAAAGACTTTGGTATACTGGCCGGATGTCCGGTGCTGCAGGCAGTGACCTCCCTACTGTTATGAATACTGCAACATGGAAGAGAAGGACATCTATAGTTATGGTAAGTTCTTACACAACTATTCTTTATATAGTAAGGCATTTTCAGTCATTTTTTATTTTATAAGGATTCAAAAGTAAACAGGTGCCCCCTTTTTTCCTTTTTCTTCTAGTTTGGTTTTAAGAAATGTAGGCACTGGAATGTAAAAAGAGAAGAAAGCCTGGGTGAAAAGCATGTTTAAGATGATAAGCTGTTATCTTACATTGTTGACATGAGAGATGAATTGTAAAAGTCTACAGAGCATGATACAAGTAAAATTTGTATGCTTTTTCTTACTTTTGCATAAGTGAATGACTGGATTAAGGCTGTTGGCTTGATCTAACAAGTTTTATGTGGAAAGAAGTAAATAAAAGAACATTGAATGTAATGAAAATTTTTCCTTTAGCAAATAAATGTTCACAGTGCAACATGAGAAGCTTGTACCTGAAGGCAACGGTGTACCTGGTTCTCATATTTCTGTGGAGACAAGCTGATAATAGGGCAATAAAAGCAGAATACTTGTATTCTTTCAGTGGCTAAAATATAATGTTTTCTGAAAGCATTCAAGTTGATTTTGTACATCTGGTAGAGGAATAAAGGTAAGACAAAAACAGCACTTCATTATAGACTAATTTAAAGCCTTTGAGTGTAGCTATCACTCTAGGATAATTGTTCTTGTTAGGAGAGTTAAGCTTCATTATTTGAAGATGTGCATAGCTTTGTGTTTATATTAAGTTAATAGATGATGGGGGTGTTCTGGGTGTGTTTATTTTTTCTTGTTTGAGGGTTTTCATTGAAACAAAAAGTCTATTAAGATATGACATAGGTTCAAATGGATATTACAAGAAACAGCTGTATGAAAAATCAACCTACCAAACATAAATGTATGCATGTAACACAAAAGCTAAAACTGGATATTAAAAAAAGCTGATGATCTTCGTGTTTCAAAGTCATCTCCTGTGGGTTATCTCTGCTGTGGTAGCCCTCAGCCGGCCCGAATACCAGAGTCAATGTTTTTCTGCATCGGCTGCAGTCGCCTGTAGTCTGACGTCAGGTCATCAGTGCTATAAAGCAAGGCAGCCGTCATTACATCAGTCTTTCTTGCCATAGAGCCCGTAGCAGAAGCAGTTCACATGAGTGCCGGTCGGTCACTACCAGAGTTTGAATTTCAGCTGAAAACATCTAAAGCCAAGTACCCCATTGGGGACCCTTTTTTCTTGCACTAACCGATGTCCAAAAAAGTTCACCAAGACTTCCATTCGTACTGCGTCACTTGTTTAGGCCCAGACCACGATATCCACCATTGCCGATTCTGTGCCCTGTTTAACGCACGAGCCATTGGCCGTAGAGCTCTTATTGTAGACAGTTATTTTCATGTTCCGTCTTCACATTCTGAAATGACGTCCCTCAGCCAACAATCCATGGACATTCTGAAAAAACGCAGAGATAAAGATAGAGACAGACCACACAAGGCTAAGCCTTCCGACGACTCTACCGCTAAGCAGGTCATCAGTTCTCCGGAATTCAGTGAGGTTCTTTCGCAGCCCCTGGTGCCCAATTCGATATCTATGCAGGCCTCTACTGAGACCTTTTCGGAGTCCGGTATGCTGCAGATATCTTCTTTGTCTTCCGAGCCTTCGGCTATCTCTGCCTTGGTTGGGTCCAGTGCCACAACACAGGCACCAGTTTCCATGGAGGCCCTTTGCACTACCGAATCTAGACAAAAACTGAAGTCTTCTCATCCGACTACCATTTCTCTCAGACTGACCGATTCTCTAAGGCATAGAAGCCAGGCCACTCCTATAAAAATCTGCTTCTAGCCACCATCTTGCTCCTGTTGCACCACCCCAAGCACAAATGCTTAAAATGGTGGAGGATCTCTTCTCCCTTATCCGGGGTAGTCAAGCCACAACTCCTAATAGGAAAAGGCACCCTTCTCCAGAAATTATGACAGAACAGGATTCTAGGAATCTAACTATTCAGATTTTGAAGAGGAACAGCAAGCTCTGACTGCTTATGAGGACTCAGACGCAGAGGAATCTATCCGTTCTGCCTCCCCTCCAGTGGACCTTTCCCTTGGGGAAACCCTTCACACCATCAGGGAACATTTCCAATGGGAATCTCAGGACTTCAACTAGTCTAAGAAAAGAATTGGAAAGTTTCTGGACCTGGCCTGGCACAGACCTCTGGCCACCCCCCCCCCCCACTTTAGAAGTGGTGGATAATGTTTTCCATGAACCCATCTTAGCCACTGATGCCCTCCCACCTGCTCCCAGTAAACCTGACAGGTATTACAGAGTACTGGATTGTCACAAATACCTGTACAGAAATCCTGCTGCAGACCCCGAGGTCATTATACAGAGACCTAAAGGAGCTAAGACTTGTTCTGCCAAGAATCCTGTTCCTTCTGACAAGGATTCCAGAGCTCTGGACAGATGGGTTAAAAAAGTATATCTCTCTTCAACCTTAGCTATCAGAGCACTCAACTGTCAGTTCCATGTGTTAAAATATCAACAGCACACTTCGGAACTATTAAAACAAAAGATTTCTACCTTTCCTGACTGTGCCAATTCAAAAGAGTTAGGAGATTTACTGCACTCTGCTTGTCAAGTGTCCAAACGCTCATTACACTGTGGATATGATGCTCTGGAAGAGCCTCTAATAGGTTCATAGGTTCATACTAGGCTATCTGCCCAAGGGCATTTATAAGCCTAGCCCATAGTTATGTGGCTTTCGCCACCCCTTTAGTTTGAATAAAACTATGCCTATTATTTTGCTGTGCCTCTGTCAAGCAGTGACACTGAAGTAATCCCTGGGGTATATCTGCGATCTCCCATCCATTGGTCAAGATTCCTCTTGAACAAGGCCAGTGAGGTGCTCTGCCTCACATGTACCGGGATTTTGTTCCACAGCATAGGGAGTCTCTGGGTGATGAATCTGTCCCTCCAGCACGTTCTATTAATAACCGTGTCAAGGTTTAAGTCTCCCCCTTGTGGTTCTGAGGGATCTAGATTTTTGAGGTGAAGCATATTCATCAAATCTGGGTTTGACATGGCCTTATATGTCAGGCACAGGTCACCTCTGAGCAAGCGGTATGAGACTGAATAGAGCTGGAGTTCTTTCAGTCGGGCAGCATAAGACATATTTTCGAGACCCTTTATCCTTTTGGTGAGGAACTTTTGGGGCCTTTCCAGCTGCTGCAGGTGTCGGGTCAGATACATTCCGAATGGGGCATTGTACTCAATCATAGGTCTAATGAGTGATGAGTACAGGGGGACGATGACCTCCCTTGATCTAGATGTGAATCCCTTCATGATCAGGTGGGCAATGTAGAAGGTTTTCCTAACTACTTTAGCAACATGAGTGTCAAACGAAAGGCTACTGTCAACCTGGGTCCCCAGATCCCTGATGACTTCTTCTGTGCTCAGTGGATTGCCACCTATATGGTAGCTAGGGGTAACCTTGCTTTTCCCGAAGGGTATGACTATGCATTTCTTGGCGTTTAACTTTAGGGCAGCACTTTAATAGGGCAGCACTGTCTGGATCTGTCATTAGGAGACATGCATGGCTGAAGGAACAACCTCTCCCTGATCATGTCAAGTCTAAACTAATTAATGCACCCCTGGATAAGGGCCACTTGTTTGGAGTAAAAGCAGAAGAGGTGCTTAAAAAGATGGAAGACAAAACTAAATCTATGCAAACAGTAAAATATTTCTTTCAGGTTCAACCTTCCAGGTTCAGCAGGAACTTTCCTTCTAAGCACTGGTCCTTCCCTGCACCTAGCAGACAGGGCCAAGGTAAGCCCCGCAGGGACAGACCATCCAGGTCCCTATCCCAGGGCCAGCAGAGAAGCAAGCAGTGGATCACTTCCGCCCCAAAGGCAGGGAGTTCTAAGCCACCCTTCTATGGCAAAAACTCCTAGTGACTCCCCCTCCCCCCTCTGCCCTCCCTTCACTCACCAAAAGCTAGGAGGAAGGCATTCCCTCTTCAAAGAAAATTGGCTTTCTGTAACAAAGGACCAGTGGGTCTTGAAGATTATTTTTCAGGGATACAAATTTTCTTTCAGCAAGCTCCCAGTTCCAAGAGGATACCCAGACTTGCCTCCAAATCAGTGGGCAGAGGCATTGAAACAGATCCAAACTCTCATATCCCAGGGGGCAGTAGAACCTGTCACCTAAGATCAAACCGGCAAAGGCTTTTATTCCAGACTATCCCTTGTTCCCAGAAAAGAGGACACTTGGCACCCCATCCTGGATCTATCCATTCTGAACACTTCCCTGGTGGTCCCCAGATTCAAAATGCTAACTTTGGAGCAGCCACTGCCTATGGTGACAAAAAATGCCTGATTAGTGACCGTGGACCTAAAAGATGCCTACCTCCACATTCCCATAAGGGAAGCCTGCAGGAAATTTCTGCGCTTCAGAGCAGGATCACAATACTTTCAGGTCTCTGTGCTACCCTTTGGCTTATCTACTGCACCCAGAATATTCACCAAATGCTTAGCCCAGGCAGTAGCATTTTGCAGACAGAGAAATATACGGATTTACCCTTACCTGGAAAACTGCCTCATTCAGGCAGAGTGCAAAGAAAAGCTGCTCCAGGACCTTCTCTTTGTCAGATCCCTCCTAACGTCCCTACTTCCCTAGGGTTCACCGTCAACGAGAAGAAGTCAAAGCAAACACCCTCCAGGAAAATCATTTTCTTGGGAACATTGCTAGACACAGCATCCCAAATGGCCTTCCTATCCCCAGAAAAGCAAAGCTTCCTGCCTCTCTACTTTACCCAGCTGGCTTTCAAAATTCACCTCACTGTGAAGAAGTTCCTGCAAGCCCTGGGGTACATGGCATCTTACATCCTTCTAATTCCTCTGGCCAGGCTTCACATGAGAACACTTCAGTGGTATCTAAAGAACCTTTGGTGTCAACACTCTCAGTCTCTAGAGACCTCTCTCCCTCTGATCCGATGCATAAGGGTCAAGTTTCTCTGGTGAGTAGGGGCCTGTGCCAAGAACAAGGGCTTTCCCTTCATTCTGCATCCTACCGGCCAGACCACCGACACCTCAGATATTGCTTGGGGTGCTCACCTAGCAGGCAGGTGCACCCAAGGTCTTTGGGATGCCCAGCATCTTCCCTTACACATCAGTCAGAAAGAAATGATGGCAGTACAAAAGGCTCTGACATCCTTCAAACCCCGTCTCAGGCCAGGGGTTCTCCTTATAAAAACAGACCACACCACAGTAATGTGGTATATCAACAAACGGGGGGATCCAATCTTACCCTCTATGCAGGCTAGCCATGAACCTCTGTTTGACAGCTGCCTCCATGGTTCTACACCTAATTGCCCAATACCTACCAGGGGTCAACCACCTAAGGAAAACTTACTGGACCCCCACAAGTGGCAGCTCCACAGGAATATCTTTCTGCAAATCACTCAGGAGTGGGGGACTCTGGAGGTGGATATCTTTGCTTTGCACCTCAACCACCAGCTGCAAAAATTCTGTACCAGGAAGTATCACCTCCTAGCATGGAAGGTGGATGCCTTGACCTTCCCCTGGAACTCCCTAATCATGCATTCCCTCTTCTGCCTCTTATTCCCAAGGTACTGATCAAAATAATGGAGGAGAGACCAAAGGCCATCCTCATTGCTCCAGATTGGCCCAGACAACATCGGTACCCCTTACTGAGCAGCCTGAATTTACAGCCCCCCAAGCATCTTCCCCTGATATGATAACTCTTGACCCAGGTAGGGGGGGCGATACTGCACCCAGACTTGCAGACTCTCAGTCTTTCCACATTACTTTAAAAGCAAACAAGGGGTCCCTGTTAAGCAAACCGGTCCTAGACATTATCACAGAGGCTAGAAGGCCCAGCACCAGAAAATCTTACGCAGGGAAATGGAAAAGAGTTTGCTCCTGGAGCCAGTCCAGAGGGGCGAGTACCTCACATCCTTTCATTCCTCTTATCTTGGATTATCTAGCAGAGTTACTAAAAAGTGTCCTCTTCTTCTCTTCTATTAAAATCCATGCCTCAGCTGTTTCAGCCCATTACAATTCAGACCTACCTCTCTTCTCTCATCCTTTGATTAAACAATTCCTCAGAGGGGCTTCTAATGTCAGACCTCCCACGCCAGCCTGAGACCTGAATTATGTTTTAGACAAACTAACCTTACCTCCTTTCGAACCTGCTACTTCAACAAAATTGAAATACCTCTCCTGGAAGACTGCCTTCCTACTAGCTATCACCTCAGCCAGAAGGGTTTCAGAACTTCAGGCACTCATAGCTGTTGAGCCCTTCATCATTTTCCATACAGACAGGGTCGCCCTGAGGACTAACCCCTCCTTTGTGCCCAGGGTGGCATCTGATGTGGCCCGCAACCAGGCCATACACCTACCCACCTTCTTTCCCAACCCTCAAAACAAGGGGGAAATAATTCTGCACTTGCTAGACATGCACAGACAACTTGGATACTATCTGGACTGTACTAAACCCTTCAGAAAAACAGACCAGCTGCTTGTCAGCTTTGCCCCAGGGGCAGAGGGAAGCCCATTTCCAAATGGTTATCACACTGTATCCATTTCTGCTAAAGACTGAGACCCCCCCCCAGTCTGTCTGTACCCATTCCACTAGGGAAGCCTCCACTTCCACAGCTTTCCTCAGAGGCATCCCCACCAGGGACATCTTGGAAGCTGCCACCTGGACCTCTGTCCATACCTTTTACAAAGCATTACCACCTACCTCTTTTTTTCTAAGAATAGGGCAGGGTTTGATTCTACAGGGCTTGCTGACCCATGACTAGGGCTGTAACCTATCCTTCCACCCCTCACCTCAGCTTTGGGAATCCTCCCACAGGTGATGACTGCAACAGTGAAACACGAAGAACATAGTACAGTTGTGTACACTTACCATAAATGTAGATGTTCGAGTGTATTCAGTCCTGGTTTCCCTCCCTCCATTCCCCCTTATATCCTCTTTCCCTAGGGGGGCATAAGCTTCCCATGGTGGTTTGTAGCCACCATGAACACTTTACCTTATTTTCTTGTACTTCTGATGGGTTAGGGCAAGAAAAACTGATGTAATGACGTTGGCTGCCTTGCTTTATAGCACTGACAACCTGACATCAGACTACAGACGTCTGCAGCCGATGCAGAAAAACACTGACTCTGGTATTTGGGCCAGCCGAAGGCTACCCACAGCAGGGATGACCCACAGGAGATGACTGCAACATTTATGGTAAGTGTATGCAACTGTACTTTATACGTAATAGGTGGGAATAATAACTTCTTATCATCATGCAACATCATCAGCATCATATGCAACACTTTCCATATTGTCTTTGAACATGAATGGTCTGACAGGTATATACAAAAAAGAAATAGTAGTGAACAGAGTGCAAATAGCTATGCTGCAGGAGACACATTTGGAAAGAAATGAACGTGAATTTGATAAAAGATTTCAGGGTGGTTATTCAGCAGAATATGTGGGACAAAGGAAGAGGGGAGTACTTACATTGCTAGAGGAACTACAATAGTGATAGAAGAGTGAAAAAAGATAGTAATGGTAGATTTGTAGTAATGAGGGGCTACTGGCAAGGGAAGAGGATTACACTAGCCTGTACCTAAAACTGTTACAGTGGAGCTTAAAGTCCCGGGAGAAGTAATCAGCTTAAAACAGCAATATTACATATAGGTGGGGACTGGAATTTGATTTGCAACAGTGAGGATGTATCAGGAGGCCTAGAGGGGGAAAAATGTAACAAAATAGGGTAGATTTTTGAAGACATTTATGAAAATATTTGGTATGGAAGATGTGAATTCAGTAGTAGGAGTTAGGATTGAATTTAGAAATTGTTTCCTAAGGTACAAAAACTGGGCTAGGTACACAGCAATTGTAATTTCACAGGAACATGTGCATTTAATTGAAAATGTTGGTATATGTCCAATAACTACTTCCAATCACATGCTGAAAACAGCTAAAACAAAAGTGCAGGGTAATATAATAAAAATGAGACACTGGCACTTCTCCACCTGTTTGTTAAACAGAGAGGAATTTAAGGAATTGATAGTGTCAATTATTTGGGAGTTATTAGAGAATGTTAAAATTTCTTCAGAAAATATAGCTAGGGAGTGGGGTAAAATGGAGTTTAAAAATAGGGTAGAAATAAAAGAAAAAAGATATACTTAAGAAGTAACAATGATTATGTACAGGGACTAAGTATTGCAGAATGCAGGGAGAATCATACAGAACAAGAAGAGGCACAACTGCAGAGTGCTAAAGAGAAAATAAGGGACTACCCAGATAATATACACAAGTTTATAAAGACTGCTGTTAAGCAACTGTTTTTTTGATAGTAACTCCAGAGCACGAAAGCTTTTAGCACAACAGCTCAGGCAACAGAAGGTAGAAAGGGGTTGTTCTCAAGGTTAGGGAACCTATAACAAGGAAAATAACTGGGGATCCTTTAGAGAAAATATTTCAGGAAATTTTATGAAAATCTGTATAAAGCAGAAAAATGTCAAAATCAAGAAAAAGTACAAATGGATATGTTTATGGAGGAATTAAATATGCCAAGGTTAGAGATAGACGAGGATCGATTACTAGCAGTTAGTCTAGGAGGAGTTAAAAATAATGATGCATAAACCAATCTACATGAAAGTCTCCATGAATAGATGATATTTCTGTGGAAGTTTGGAAGCTAGTAGGGAAGAAATTGATAAAGATCTCAAAGATTTTGTTTAACAGTGTATTAAAAGAGGAGAAGCACCAGCGTCCTGAAAGCTTTGGTGGCTGTAATACCCAAAGATGGTAAAGACCTTCACTTAAGCCCATTTTGATTCTAAACTGTGATTATAAAGTCTTTATGTCTGTAATGGCTAAAAGAATGGCAAAGGTGATGCCAAAATTGATAGATATGGATCAGTGTGGTTTTGTGGAGGGGAGACAAACATTTGACATTAGTAGAACAGTGATGAGCCAGAAGGAAGAAGAATGTAAGAAAGTACCACTGTTAATGTTGGATCTTGATTCAGAGAAAGCATTGAAATTTTATGAGTAGGGCAATGGAAGCATTTGCATTCCCTGACACAATAAGGTTAATTAGGAAGCTACATGAGGGATCAGAGGAGAAAATTAAAGCAGTGGAGTTCCTCTATGATAAGTTCTGTTTGAACAGAGGAACCAGGCAGGGAGTCCTCTTTCCACTGTGTTTTCTGTGTTATATTTAAAACAATTGCAGAGAAAGTAAGGGACTCAGAAATTCAAGGATATAATTGGTATGGTAGTCTAAAAAAGCTGACTTTGTAGGTGATATTATTTTGTACCTGCTAAAACCAGAAAAGGACATTTCAGTGTCGCGGAACATTCTGAGACAGTTTCATGTCTTTTCAGAATACCAAATTAATGAAGATAAACAACGGCAATAGCTGTAAACTACGTACCCAAGCACAAATTGGTTCAGCAATACCCATATTTCTGGGGACATGATAAAATGAAGTACTTAGTAGTCTGGGTTAAAAGGGATTTTTTTATGGCAGCTAAAGATATGTGGGAAGAGACAAAACAAAAGATAATACAAAAGCTGAGAAACGTGAAGCTCTGTTTAATGGATATGGATAGCAAGATATAAGCAGTGAAAATGTTTTTAGTCCCTATGCACAGGTCAGGCATATTTTATCAACCAGAGAAGTTGTGGATAGCAATTAATAAAGAGCTGAAGGATTTTGTCTGGGAAGGGAAGAGGGCAAGAGTCAAGTAGGACAAGTTGATCTTTCTAATAGAACAAGGTGGATTGGGATTACCTGATTTGAAGGGATATTTCAGAACTACACACTTAAGGCTCCTGTACATAGCACAAACAAAAAGCTATAATTCAAATTGGAAATGGATGATAAAACAGCAGAAGCTCAAAAATTAATTAAAGACTGGAATTTTGGATGCAGATCCTGAAAGAGAATGATAATAACCATACAGAATATTGGGTACTTTTCCATTATCGGGGCAACACTTTCGGTCACTGAGTTCTGAATATAGTCTATTTTCATGTCTTTAAGGTGTTCATCTTAACGTGTGTATAAAAAGTAGAAGTCATTTCTTTCTTTTTGAAATAGTTTCCATACTACACATGCTTGTAGTAACCCCTTAAAGACACAAAGATACACTGCATTCGGAGCTCAGCAACCGCATGAGAAAAATGTTGATATAAAGCTTATGTCATCTACCAATCAACACTTTGCAGCAATCTTTGAAAGTGTCAATGGCTCAACTGTGCAGTAATAATATAGTTTATTTTTGGGTAAGTGTCCCTTATTTTCCTTCATCTCTGTATGATTCTTACTGCTATTTACAAGACAGGCCGGTGAGATGAATGTGTATGGCAGGACCGACAGAGGCTTCGCATGGAGGCTGTCTGTGACAGCCAGTCGGCTGATGAGTTGTGAACTGCATGCAGGACGTGTACAGCAATACACTTAACAGGGAAATAGTTCATTCTCATCTGTAATCTCGTATATATAAGGATGTTATGACAATGTTTAAAAAAAATGAAAATAAAACCATACAGTTTTCCGGAATTGCTGCATTTCTTTATGTTATTCTCCATTTCTCTGTACAGCAGTTCTCACAACATCACTTTCAGCTCGATCGTTCAGTTAAATCCAGGCGCTTGACACACCCGTTACCCAGAGCTGTGTACAACTAAGAAAGATAGCTTCATGTTTTTGTTACCAAATATTATTAATACAAATAATTTGTACACATTTCTGGTTAACATACATGTTACGGTTCATGATTTCAGCTGAACGATCGCATTGAAAGTGTTTCCCCCATAACGGAAAAGTACAGAATATTGTATTCATAAAGTAGCAGAAAGTATTCTAAGAACTAAGAACTGGAATGGAGAAAGAAGATTCTGCCAATAGAGATTACTGCAGTTAGGGGTATAGAGAATAGACAAGAGGGGCTTGAATTTACTGGAGAAAACTGGCAAAGGAACCAAGGTACTGGGAGCAAATAATAAGAGAAAGAAAGGTAATAGCATAGGAAAAGGCCAAGAATACATTTGGACTGCAGGCTAGAGATTGCCTTCCCTATCAAGGATTGATATCGGAGTATAGCAAAGATAAAGGAATGGGGTTCCTAAGTGAAAGATCAGCTTTGGTAAAGTTTTTAGTAGAGTCTAGAATAGAAGCCGCTGTTAAAAAGGGGATAATTAGTAGGGCATACTGCATGGTGATTATAGGAATCAGAGTAGGTTAGAAAGGTTTGAGAAGAGAGACTGGATACACAATTCACAAAGAAGCAATGGGAGGATATATGTATAGCTCTAAAATATGCAGCAATGTCTAGAAGATTAAGGATTTTTGCTTGGAAGTGTATGCATAGGTATTTTTTATACTCCAAGCAGACGCCAAATAATTTTTCCTTGGCTAGATTGCAAATGTTGGAGGTGTGATGGGGAAGAATGTCTTTAAAAATTCACTACAGGCTACTCTGTCAGAAATACTGGGTGAGCAAATTGGTGCAACTAAGGAAATTATTTTTAGAGCTGTGATTCAGAATTAATTGTCTAGACAGAGAAAGGCCTTGCTGAGTATTAATTCTGGTGGCTGCCAAAAAGCAGTTACTAGAAAATAGAAGTCAAATTCTAAGCCAACTGTACTAGAAGTACTGAGTCTAGTAACAGAGAGAACTGAAAGTGGGATCTTTTGAAAAGGGTAGGAGCAAATTACATAGAAAAAATGGGACTTGTGGGAACAATACTTGTAGAGTAATCTTTTGAAAAGGGAGTAAGGTTTAAGGGAAGGCAGGAATTGAATGAGCTCTGTAATGTTCAGTAGACAATGACTGCATAGATTATATGTGATGTATAGTGTTTGCAATTGAAAATATGTCAGTATGGTTTGTTTTCATTTATTGTAGATGTATGAGTGCCTGTGTCATAAATGATAATTCAATAAAGATGTTTCTTGTTTTAAAAAAAAATGGCTTAGGTTGTGAATGAAAAGGATATTTGCCTCAATCCACATACCTAGTTAAGAATATAATAAAGAAAGAATGATGGCCACATGCACATTGCAGTTTACAAAGCACAAAGAGAGTTCCTGTGGTGCCAAGTGTGAAACTCACTGTTAGTTTATTTCCTTGTCCTTTGTCTTCTCTTGTGTGGGCAGAGTTTCTGGGGAATGTATGGCTCCTTACTTCAGACTGAGATGGGAGTTCATGTTTAAACCTGCCCGGGTGGTTATCTCATTCAAGACACTTCACAGAGTAACTTCAGGTAGCCCTAGATCTCCCAATTCACTTCTTCCAAAGCTTTCAGTTTGTCCTTTAATACTCCAGAGTCCAGTCTTGTAACCCTACTAACAAAAGAAATTCCTGGCAGTTGAGTTTGTTTGCCAGAAGACAGGAACTAGCACATTAAGGACTTTTTCCATGTCATTTCCAGTTCTTAATCTACAAGCCGAGATCTTCCTCATGGCTCTGTGCTTCATGTTCTCCACAGTCCTGATATTCCCACTCACAGGATTACATACAAGAAAGATGCAGTGGTATGTAATGAGTTTTTGAGACCAGTAAAGCCAGTTTCTGGAATCTGGCCTACTGGTGACCCCAGATGTAATCCGAATTCAGATGAAGTGAGCAGGTGGCCATCAATGTAAGGCCATACCTCAACCTCTTAGCACAAGAAATCTGGACAAAGCCTAAAGTAATCAGGGGACAAAGGCCTAAAGTAATGACAGATTTTAAGTATTGCTGTTAGAAAGTTGCTAGAATAACAGGATTTGTATTAGCATACATTTTCTGAAGGATATGTAGTCTGAAACTCAAATGTAAGTCATTTTGAGACTTCAATCCCCAGAGATTTGCCAGAAAACCACAAATTTTATGAGGGACGGATAAAACATATAAGGCAAAAATCTGGGCATTCTGCAAAAATCTGAACATTTGAGAGGTATGCCTGGAGCTTCTCTTCAGCCTACTAAAAAGCAAACCTGTATGCAAATAAGGGTACACTGGATATGTTTGTAAAGCCCACTACCTTCATTTCATAATATAGGGCTGTTGGTTAAAAGGAGTAAAACAAGAAGCAAATTGTCATGTAGGAGTTGAAGGCTCCTCACAATGTCCTTTTGGCCTTTCAGTCAGTTCTGAGTCTGGGGACCTTGCGGGTTATTGCTGACAGCACAACGGTGTTGTGGTGCATTAACAAGTGGGGTCGCTTACTGTGCAGGTTATTTTCATGAAATCTACATACCCTGCCAAACTCTTTTGCAGTCTCAACATAGAAGTGTCGGCCTCACCTGAATGCTTGTTGAGACAGGACACCATTTCTAAAAAGCACAAGGAACTAATTGCCTGAATGTAGATCTGCTTTCCTTTCTAAAGAATTGCCATGTAAAAAGAATTTTGCACAAGGTAACCCTACAGAGCAGCTTTGGTGACCAGTGCTTTCACTGTCAAATAAAATCAGAGCCTATTGTGTACACCTTTTCTCCAGTCCACTCATTCCAAAGGTGCTACTAAAGGAAACTAGAAAGAGAGAGAGTGAGACAGACTCAGCCTAGTTGCCTCCCACCGAGCAGTACTGCTCTGTTTTCCCCAGCTGATTCAGATGGCCAGAGAAGATCTGCTTTTATGGCTTGCTCAGAGCTTGATGACATCTACTTGTTTGGCAAGGTTTTCAGATCTGAATGGAAAGTTTTTGTCATTTTCAATGGTACAGATCTCTGTTCTGATTATGTGTATCCAGAGTTATCCAGTCATTTCTATATATGTCAGTAATAAAGCAGCAAACAGTTTTTAATAACTCATAAAATAGCAGTATAGGAAGAAAGGCAGATATCAGCTTCATTATCATATCTTTAATGGTACAGCTGGCACACCAGACTCTGTACATTATGTGAGAGGTGGTTCTTAGAGACAGAGTTGTATTACACAACCATGGTTACATATATATATGTAAAAAGCTCTACACACTTTCTATTATCATAGAGAATTCTTTTACATTCTATGTAGTACTTTAAATAGATCTAAGATGTTCTTTGTGTTTCACTGTTGCAGTCATCACATTTGGGTTATCCCTGCCAGGGTACCCCTCAGCCGGCCCGAATACCAGAGGCTTAGTATTTCTTTGTTGGCTGCTGTCACTTCAGGACTGACGCCAGGTCATCAGTAGTATAAAGTAAGACAGCCGACGCCATTACATCAGTCTTTCTTGCTGTGGAGCCTGAAGCAGAAGAGGTTCGCATGAGTGCCGGTCGGCCGCTACCTGGGTTTCGTCTACTGAATTAAAGTTGAAGTCTTCTAAAGTGAAATACCCCATTAGGGATCCCTTTTTCTTGCACTGACCTATGTCAGAAAAAGTTAATAATTGTCTTGCCTGTGGAAAGCAAATACCAGACCGAGACTTCCATTCTTACTGTGTCACATGCTTAGGCCCAGACCACGACGTCCCCCATTGTCGCTTCTGTGCTTTGTTCAACGCCAGAACTATCCATTGTCAGGCCCTTATTATAGCCTGATATTTTCGCTTACACTCCTCGAATTCCGATATGGCTTTGGTAAGCCATCCGACAGCAGATCTTTCGAAAAAATGTAAAGATAAAGAAAGAGACAGACCACACAGGTCCAAACCTACCGACGACGCTTTCGTTAAGTTAGTCATCAGTTTTCTGGTCCTCAGTGAGGCGCTTTCGCAGCCCCTGATGCCCACTTCTGTGGATTCGCAGGCAGCTACTGAGACCCTTTCGGAGTCTGGTATGCTGCAGAACTCTTCTTCGACTAAAGATCCTGCGGTCGTCTCTACCTTGGATGGGTCTGGAGACGCTGCGTAGCACCGGCTTCCGAAGAAGTCCTTCGCACTATCGATTCTCGACACAAACCAATGTCTTCTTTCACGACTACTGTTCTTTCAAAAACGACCGAGTTTCTTAGGCCCAAGGTACGAACCACACCCAAGAAACTGACGACCCAGTCTCAGGCACCTGCTTCCTTACCATATTCTCAGATGCTTAAAATGGCGGTAGACCTTATCATGTTGATCAGGGGAAGCCAAGCTACCGCCTCCAAAAGGAAAATAGATCTGTCCCCTGTAGTTTTTGTCTGAACAAGAGTTAGATGAATCTGATGCATCTGAATATGAAGACAGACATGCAAACCCTCTCTACTTTTGAGGATTCTGATGCAGAGGATTCCATCTCTTCAGCCTCTCCCCCAGAGAATGTTTCCTTTGGGGAAACCCTGCATACCTTAAGGGAGCATTTCCAATGGGAAAGTCAAGACTACCCTCAGTCTAAAAAGAGACTCAGGGAATTCCTAGATCTTCCACAGCACAGACCCTTGGCCATCCCCCCAGTCCTAGATGTTGTGGAGGATGTTTTCCTGGAATCCAGCTTGATTCCTGACACCCTCCCTCCTGCGCCCAGAAAACCAGACCGGTACTATAGAGCCCCTGACTCACACAATTTTTTTTTTAAATCCTACTGCTGACCCTGAGGTAATTTCTCAAGGGCCTAAAGGGATTAAAGCAACCTCTGCTAAGAATCCCACCCCCACAGATAGGGATTCCCGAGCACTAGACAGATGGGGTAAAAAACTGTACACCTCAGCTACTCTTGCTATCAGGACACTGAATTGTCAGTTCCATATGCTAAAATGTCAGCAACATACCCTGGAACTCCTCAAACAGAAATGTCTTTCTTTCCTGCTTGGACAGAATCTAAAGAATTACAAGAGTTAATGCATTCTGCAACTCAAGTAACTAAACACACCTTCCACTGTGGTTCTGATGCCCTAGAAGTTTCTTGCAGGGCAGCAGTCACTGGATCTGTCAATAGAAGGCATGCATGGCTTAAGAAACCACCCCTGCCAGACCATGTCATATCTAAATTTTTGGATGCCCCCCTGCACAAAGACAACTTGTTTGGCACTAAGGCAGAAGAGGTCTTAAAAAGATGGAAGAAAAAGCAAAATCTATGCAAACAGTTAAGGATTTCTTACAGGTCCAGCCACCCAGGTTCAGCAGGCATTGTCCCACCAAACACTGGTCCTTTCATGCTCCCTCCAAGCCAGACCCCCCCAGATAGCAGCCACAGGGAATGCAGAGATCTAAGCAGTAGACTACCTCCACTTCAAAACTAGTGAGTTCTAAGCCACCCCCTTATGGTAAGAACTCACAATGACTCACTTCCCCCACCCCCTCCCTCTGCCCACCTTCACATACCCCTAGGAGGAAAACTCTCCTTTCATGCAAGCACCTGGGCCACCATTACCAACGACCACTGGGTTCTGAACATAGTGTCTCAGGGATACAAATTTTCCTTCCACACCCTTCCAACCCCAAAAGGATTCCCAGATCTACCTCCTAACCAGTGGGCAGAGGCTCAAAAGCAAATCCTTTCCCTGCTTTCTATGAGGGCAGTAGAGCACGTTCCTGCAGAACAGATAGGCCAAGGTTTCTACTCCAGACTTTTTCTGGTTCCCAGAAAAGAGGGCACCTGGTGCCCCATCCTCTATCTATCCATTCTAAACACCTTCTTGGTGATCCCAAAATTCAAAATGCTCACCCAACAGCAGCTGCTACCCATGCTGTCCACAGACGCTTGGCTAGCCACCCTGAATCTAAAAGAGGTTTACCTCCACATTCCTATCAGGGAATCATGCAGGAAATATCTCTGTTTCTGGGCAGGATCTCAAGACTTTCAGTTCTCTGTGCTTCCCTTTGGCTTATCTACTGCTCCCAGAGTTTTCATAAAATGTCTGGCTCCGGTCATTGCTGTCTGCAGACAAAGGAATATCCAGATTTACCCATACTTAGATGACTGCTTTATTCAAGCAGACAGCCAGGAAAAGCTGCTCAAGCACCTGGCCTTTGTAAAGACCCAACTAACCTCCCTAGGGTACACAATTAACAAAAAGAAATCCATACTGGACACAGCATCCCAGATGGCATTCCTTACACCAGAAAAACTAATTTTCCTGACAGCCTACTTCTCTCAACTAGCCACCAGGCCCCAGTTATCTGCAAGGAAGATCCTGCAAGCTCTGGGGTTCATGGCATCTTGAATACTACTCATTCCATATGCCAGACTGCATATGAGGAAACTTCAGTGGCACCTAAAAAGCCTTTGGTGTCAAAACTTTCAAGAATTGGAAATTCTTATACCTATAATTCCTTGCCTCAGAAAAGATTTTCTTTGGTGGGCAACAACATGCTTCCACAACAAGGGACTGTCTTTCTCACCACCCCCCACCATCCAGACCCTCACCACAGATGCATCAGACTATGCTTGGGGTGCACACCTGGACGGCAGGTGCATACAGGGCCAATGGAGCCCGCAGCAAATCCCTCTGCACATCAACCAAAAAGAGATGATGGCTGTCCAGCATGCCTTGATAGCTTTCAAACCTCTTCTCTCCCCAGGGGCTCCTGATCAAAACAGACAGCACCACTGTGATGTGGTATATCAACAAGCAGGGAGGGACTCCATCCTACCCTCTATGCAAGCTGGCCATGACCCTTTGGCACACAGCCTCTGCCATGCAACTGCACCTGTTAGCACAATTCCTACCAGGCTCTCTCAAATCTCTGCCAGACCAATTAAGCAGAAATCTTATGGACCCAGACGAATGGCAACTGCAACAGGAGAACCTTCACCCTAATAACTCAGAAATGGGGCACTCTAAAGGTTGGCCTCTTTGCCTCCCACACCAACCATCAGCTCAGCAAATTCTGCACCAGGGAGCATCACTGCATGGTTTAGAAAGTGGACGCCCTGTCCTTCCCCTGGGTCAATCTATTGGTCTATGCCTTTCCTCCACTACTTCTCATCCCCAGGGAACTGATGTTCATCGTGTTTCACTGTTGCAGTCATTACACTTGGGTTATCCTGCTGGCAGGCGACCCGTAGTCGGCCCGAGTTCCAAAGTCTTGGTCCGGCGTCTGTTGCTGTTACCTCTTCCCTGACGTCAGTGTGCCAGGAGTATAAAAGTTGCAACCGACGCCATTTTCTCCAGTCTTTCTTGCAGCATGGTGCCCGAAGCATAAGCAGTTCGCAAGTGCCGGTCAGTCGACTCCTGAGATTTTCAAAATTGAATTTCAGAACCGAAGTCTTCAATAAAGCTAAGTACCCCGTTGGGGAAACTTTTTCTTGCTCCAGACCGATGTCAGTAAAAGTTAATAATTGTATTTCTTGTGGGAAGCAAATACCTCATAAGGACTTCCACTCTTACTGCATTCCTTGCCCTAGGCCCTGACCACAACGTCACTAGTTGTCGATTTTGTGCTAGATTTAATAAACGCACTATTAAACGTCGGTTTGATTTTGCTTTACATTATTTTGGATGAAGATTTAATCACATAATGCCGTCAGAACAACCGACAACCGGAATGTATAAAAAATGCAAAGACAAAGAAAAAGGCATCTGAGGCCCAAAACCAACAACGAAGCCTCTTCAAGGCCAGTCACCGGTTCGCCGGTTCTCAGTGAGGCACTTTCGCAGCCCCTGACACCCGCTACCTCAGAGCCACAGGCCGCAACCGACAGTCATGTGGAGACACCGAGGTCCGTGGAAACTCAAGGTATTGGGCCTACGGAAAATATACCCTCTGATGGGTCTGGAGCCGCTGAGCAGGCACCGGCTTCTGAGGGTGTTTTCAGACCTTCACAACTAACAATTAAAGATATTACAGCAGCAAAGGCAAAGTCAAAAACACCATTAAAGACAAAGAAACAAGTACAGCATTCTCCAGAACAGTCATCCATGCCTAAGAAACAGATGCTTAAAATGGCCGAAGACCTTATTACTTTAACCAGGGGCTCCCATCCCCCTCCTGACAAAAGGCCTAGGCAAAACACTGATTATGATTCCTCTGATCAAGTTTCCATTTCTTCTGATTCTTCCTCTGACCAGGGCTATTCTCTCCCTCCCTATGAGGACTGTGATGCTGAAGAGTCCATTCCTTCAGCTCACCGCCTGAGGATTACTCTTTTGGGGGAAACCCTGCACACCATGAGGGAACATTTCCATTGGGAGAGCCAGGATTATTCAGAATCCAAGAAAAGGCTCAGAGATTTCCTTATATTGCCTCAGCACAGGCCCTTGGCTATCCCCCGTGTGCTTGATATTGTTGATGATGTTTTTTCTGAATCCAGTCTGTCTCCAGATTCTTTACCCCCTGCACCAGTTAAGCCAGACAGCTACTACAGGGTCCCTGTCTCTCATAAATTTCTTTACAAAAACCCCGCTGCGGACCCAGAAACTATTTCTCAGGGTCCAAAAGGGGTTAAAGCTTCCACTGCCAAAAATCCTGTCCCCTCAGATAGGGATTCCAGAGCGCTGGACAGATGGGGGGAAAAAGTTTACACTTCTGCTGCTTTAGCTGTAAGAGCTTTAAACTGTCAGTTTCACATGCTTAAATATCAGCAGTATCTCATGTCATTGTTAAAGCAGAAAATGGTTACAAATACAGAAAGTCCTGACTGTAAAGAAATGCAGGATTTATTGCATGCAGTTGAACAAGTGGGAAAGCATACTCTGCAATGTGGTCTTGATTCATTATAGGCTTCTTGTAGAGCCGCAGTTACAGGCTCAGTTATTCGAAGACATGCTTGATTGAAAAAACAAAGTTTACCTGACCATGTTAAAATGAAATTATTGGATGCTCCACTACAACATGATACTTTGTTTGGTGTTAAGGCAGAAGAGGTTTTAAAGAAAATGGAGGAAAAAGCAAAGTCAATGCAAACTGTGAAAGATTTCTTACAGGTTCAGCCACCCAGATTTAGCAGGAAGTGGCCTTCAAAAAATTGGTCCTTTCCAGTGTCAGACAGGCCACAAAGATGCAGGTACAGATGCCCAAGAGGCAGATCTCAGCCCCAAGGCTCCTACAGACCTAAACAATGGGTTTCTTCAGCCCCCAAAGGAGGAGAAGACAAATCTCAACCTTATAGAAAACAGTCACAATGACTTCCCTCTGCAAATGCCAAGCACTTACCAGTTCACAGCAGCCCTAGGGGGAAAGCTAGCACTTTTCTCAAAAAATTGGCACATGATCACCCAAGGCCAATGGGTGTTGAGTATAGTTTCTCAAGGGTACAGGTTCCACTTCCAAAACCAAAAGGTATGCCAAACCTGCCACAAAACCAATGGGCAGAGGCACAAAAACAGATTGCAGCTCTTATGGAAATGGGAGCCATTCAAAATGTTCCACGAGAAGAGCAGGGCCAAGGATTTTACTCACGACTTTTCCTAGTACCCAGAAAGGACAAAGCATGGAGACCAGTACTGGACCTGTCAATCCTAAATACTTTCCTGGATGTTCCAAAATTCAAAATGTTAACACTACAACAACTCTTGCCCATGCTGGACAAATAGGCTTGGCTAGTTACTTTGGATCTCAAGGAGGCATACCTGCATGTCCCAATCAGACAATCGTGCAGAAGATACCTCAGATTTATAGCAGGCTCAATGCATTATCAATTCTCTGCACTGCCCTTTGGCTTATCTACTGCGCCCAGGGTCTTCACAAAATGCCTGGCACCAGTAATTGCATTTTGCAGGCAAAAAGGAATTCAAATATATCCCTACTTGGACGACTGCCTTATTCAAGCAGAGAGCAAGGACATTCTTCTAAAGCACCTGGAGTTTGTAAAGAGATTACTAATTTGCCTAGGGTACACAGTAAACAAAAAGAAATCAAAAACTAGTGCCCTCTCAAGAGATAATATTCCTGGGTGCAAGCTTGAATACACCTACCCAGATGGCTTATCTCACACCAGACAAACAAAGGCAACTGACTCATTACTTTCAAATGATGGCAACAAAGACCCAGCTCCCTGCAAGAAAATTTCTGCAGGCCCTGGGTTTCATGGCATCTTGAATTCTACTAATTCCATATGCCAAACTGCATATGAGGAAACTACAGTAGTATCTAAAAAGTGTTTGGACTCAGCATTGTCACAGTCTAGAGACAATCATAACCTCGATTCCCTGCCTACAACAGGAGTTTTGATGGTGGTCACAGGCCTGTCACCACAACAAGGGACAGCCTTTCACCTTACCTACAGCCAGGCAGACAATAACAATGGATGCATCAGATTACGCCTGGGGAGCACATATGGCAGGAAAATCTATTCAGGGCACGTGGCCCAAGGAACAACTGCATCTTCACATCAATCAAAAAGAGATGCTAGCTGTACAGAATGCCCTGACAGCCTTCAAGGACATAATACATCCAGGACAATTATTAATAAAGACCCAATACCACAGTTATGTGGTACATAAACAAGCAAGGGGGCACACATTCCTAGCCCTTATGCAGACAAGCCATGACTTTGTGGAACACAGCACTGACTTACCAGGTACATCTGCAAGCATAATTCCTGCCAGGAACAAAAAATGCACTGGCAGACGAACTAAGCAGAAATCTCATGGATCCTCACGAATGGAAGCTAAATCCACAAGTGTTCAACATGATAACAAGGGAACGGGGATGCCCGGACATAGATCTATTTGCCTCCCCTCACAATTGCCAATTACGGAAATTTTGCACAAGGACTTATCACTCTCAAGCATGGAAAGTGGATGCTCTATCCTTCAACTGGAAAAATCTGACAGTCTATGCCTTCCCTCCGATGCCTCTTCTCACCAAGGTGCTTCTAAAAGTCAGACGAGAGGCCAAAAATTATCCTAATTGCACCAGACTGGCCACACCAGCACTGGTACCCAATCCTAAAGATTTTGTCCCAAGGCCCACCTTTGCCTCTACCTCAAATCCCTCATCTTCTGACACAGCAAAACAATCAGATTCTGCACAGTCAACTCAGAACCTTAAACCTGGCAACATGGCAGATAATGTAGCCACTCAGACTGCACCTCTCTCCAAAGCTGTTATGGATGTAATTTTGGAAGCCAGGAGACCCAGCACTAGGAAATCATATGCGGAAAAATGGAAGAGATTCTGTGCTTAGAACCAGGCACAAGGGCTCGACCGACTAGTCCCTAATATGCCTCAGATTTTACAATACCTGACTGAGATGTTGGACAAAGGCCTATCTTTTTCTTTTATTAAAATCCATGCCTCTGCCATTTCAGCTCATTACAATACGGATCCTCCTATTTTTTCACATCCTCTACTATGACAGTACCTCAGAAGGGCAAAGAATATAAGACCCCCTAGGAGAGCACCAGTACCTACTTGGGACCTCAACTTTGTCTTAGAAAAACTAACACTGCTTCCTTTTGAACCAGCCAGCACAGCTGATTTAAAATTCTTGTCATGGAAAACTGCAAGAAGAGTTTCAGAGCTACAGGCATTGATGGCTGTGGAACCTTTCCTCATTTTTCACCAGGACAGGGTTTCCCTAAGGACAAACCCAACATTCATGCCAAAAGTGGTCTCCAATGTGGCCTTAAATCAAACTATTCATTTGCCTACTTTCTACCCAAATCCCCAGAATAAAGGGGAAAGACTTCTGCACTCTTTGGATATTCACAGGCAGCTACGATTTTACTTGGACAAAACAAAAGCTTTCAGAAAAACTGAGCAACTGTTTGTAGCATATGCTGCAGGATCACAAGGAAAACCTATTACAAAGCAGACAATCTCCAAATGGATAGGACACTGCATCCGCTTCTGTTATGCACAACATGGCAAATCTGTGCCTAAGGGCATTAGGCCTCATTCTACCAGAGCAGCAGCCACTTCAGCAGCTTTCCTCAGAGGGGTACCAACCAAAGACATATTAGAAGCTGCAACCTGGAGCTCAGTGCACACTTTTACCAAGCACTACCACCTACCTCTCTACTCCAAATCCAGAGCAGGCTTTGCCACTGCATTTCTGCAGGGCTTTTTAGCCTTGCCTAATCCAATCTAGACCCAGCCACCCTGCCTAAGCTTTGGGATTCTACCCAAGTGTAATGACTGCAACAGTGAAACACAAACATAGTACAGTTGTGTACCTACCATAAATGTAGATGTTTGAGTGTATTCACTGTTGCAGTCCTGGTTACCCACCCACCATCCCCCTCTTTGCTGGGACTATTCTGTACTTCTCAACTCTATACAACCTATGTGGTATATTTGCTTTTAGACAAAGAAAATGTTTTTAGTGATATATGCATGGTTGTTTGGCATATTTTTATCTTTACAGCCTTCATATCTGGGGGCACCTGACATCTGGGGCAAGAAAAACTGAAGAAAATGGCGTTGGTTACAACTTTTATACCCCTGGCGCACTGACGTCAGGGAAGAGGTGACAGCAACCGATGCTGGACCAAGACTTTGGAACTCGGGCCGACTACGGGTTGGCTACCAGCAGGATAACCCAAGTGTAATGACTGCAACAGTGAATACACTTGAACATCTACATTTATGGTAGGTACACAACTGTACTTTCACAATAAAGGAGGAAAAACCAAGGATAGTTCTTATAACTCCAGACTGGCCTCGCCAGCACTGGTACCTCTTGCTGAACAGCCTGTCACCAATGCCACCATGGCATCTTCCTCAGATTCCAAACCTCCTGACCCAGAGGGAAGAGGAATTTATGCATCCCTAACTGCAGACACTCAGAAAGTCTTATGCTGACAAATGGAAAAAGTTCTTCACCTAGATCCAGGCTAAAGGAGCCAGTATGGGACAGCCCTCCCTCCCTCTCATGCTGGATTACTTAGCTGACCTACTACACAGTGGCCTCTCTTTCTCCTCTATAAAAATTCATGCCTTTGCTATTTCTGCTCATTTTCCCACTGAGCAGCCCCTTTTCTCACACCCTTTGATCAAACAGTTTCTAAGAGGGGCTAGCAACTTGAGGCAACCCAGAAGGGCACCAACCCCAGCTTGGGACCTTAACTATGTTTTGGGAAAGCTCACCTTGCCCCTTTTCAAACCAGCCTCTTCTGCAGAGCTAAAATCTCTCCCCTGAAAGACAGCATTCCTTCTGGCCATCACTTCAGCCAGAAGAGTCTCCGAGCTGCAAGCGCTCATGGCTGTGGAACCCTTCATCATCTTCCATGCTGACAGGGTATCCCTCAGAACTAATCCATCCTTCATGCCCAAGGTGGTGTCCAGTGTGGATCTCAGCCAATCCTTTCATTTGCCCACCTTTTCTCCTAATCCCCAGAACAAGGGGGAAAGGATTCTGCACTCTCTAGATGTGCACAGACAGCTCAGATTCTATCTAGACAGGACTAAATCCTTCAGAAAGTCTGATCAATTGCTGGTTAGCTTTGCAGCAGGGGCAGAAGGCAAAACCTTCTCCAAACAAACCATTTCCAAATGGATGGCACACTACATCCATTTCTGCTACAAACAACATGGAAAGCCTCCCCCCAAGGGGGTCAGGACTCACTCCACCAGAGCAGCCTCCACCTCTGCAGCTTTCCTCAGAGAAGTCCCCACCAGGGACATCCTGGAGGCTGCTACCTGGACATCTGTTCACACTTTTACCAAATATTACCACCTGCCTCTCTTCTCCAAATCCAGGGCAGGGTTTGCCTCTGCAGTCTTGCAGGGCATCCCAGCCAGCCCCTAGTTTCTTTGACTGCCTCCACCCTTTTCCTCAGCTTTGAGAATCAACCCAAATGTGATGACTGCAACAGTGAAACACGAAGAACATAGTACAGTTGTGTACACTTATCATAAATGTAGATGTTTGAGTGTATTCACTGTTGCAGTCCCGGTTTCCCTCCCTCCACCCCCCCCTTTTCTTCTCTTTCCTTTCTAAGGGACATATTTGGTATTTACTTTCTACCGGTGGGGTTCTTCCACCAGAACCGGGCTCCTACTTGGGGGCTTCTAACAGGTTAGGGCAAGAAAAACTGATGTAATGGCATCGGCTGCCTTCCTTTATACTACTGACAAACTGACGTCCGTCCTGAAGTGACAGCAGCCGATGCAGAAGTACTAAGCCTTTGGTATTTGGGCTGGCCGAGGGCTACCCTGGCAGGGATAACCCAAATGTGACGACTGCAACAGTGGATACACTCGAACATCTACATTTATGGTAAGTGTACACAACTGTACTTTTGTCTTGCTCCTCAGTTTTTCTCCTCATATTTTTATTATGTAAGTATTAAACAGCTTCCTAGTTACCAACCAAACAACCTCCTACTATTAACACACAAGAGAAGCAGTGCTGCCAAAGGTGTATATCTGACAGCATTAAAATTCAACCTCATGTTCATGATTGCAGGATCCTCCATCAGTTATAACGGGCAGCAAGCTTTATTAAAGAAGATCTGTAGAATTATGAATAACTCACTCTGCTTTGAGCACCAGCATCACTCAAGTAAATGTTTTATCAGTTTCACTAATGGGCAGAGTATTTTTACCTTCACACATTCCACATTAGGCTTCTTCCTTAAAAATGAAAATTTCATTTGATAGCTTCAATCATCAGATGTCAACCCTGCCCCAACTCTCATCCCAAGTTATTCAGTGGATTGGTTCACAAAACCATTTCTCCTTCTGGGGACATAATATATGGTACACATTTCCACTTAGCATGAACTGTTGAAGAGTCAGTAGGGACCACCACTTTCATGAGTTACTTATATGCTGCTTGCAGGATAAGTACATTTTCTACAGCCAGATTCAACTGCATGCTCTAACCCACTGATCAGAAGTTCATTGTATTAACTTCAGAACTACTCTGCATACCATTTTGTTTTAAATTGTCATTGTATTGGAACTGTACAGTTCAGTACTACTAATGCAACTACTACTGTTGTGTGTACATTTATTTATTTATCCTTTGTCGACTGGGTTTGTCCCACTATTCTAATACCCTCTTTATAGGGGAGACATGAGGTGGTATTGATTCTACTAGAGGAAATTTGGGTAGGGCATCAGGAAATATCCTCTACTCTTTTTCAATAGGTGCCCTGGAATCTTTTAAATCCATCAGAGCTACCACCAACTCACACAGATGGGACCTTGGTTTAATGTCTTATCCAAAAACAACACAGTCAGGCGTGCAGCACCCCCCCTTATGCTGCACTGCAGTGACAGTGATCCATGTACCTGGCGTGAGAACAGAACACAGAGCCTTTTGCACCAAAGGCAAGTGTGCTGCATGTTGCAGCACTAACACTACCGACATTACCACTTCAGTTTTAAAAGATTGTAGCAGAAAATGGGCCCTCAGGTTTATCTGCCTACCTACAGTAAATAGATGTCAATGTAATATACTTACAAACAGTAAATACGTAAGTAAATGTTACAGTAAACAAAATAGATTGTAAGCAAATAGTGTGTATGTTATTCAAAACAAAACATTGCAGCTTCAGTATATGTTTGTGTGTATACTGTCTTACATTTTGTGAAGGAACAGTTGAGCCAACCAAGGAAGCAGAAGATGGAATATTACTGATGGTTGGTTCAATAAAATAAAATAAAAATACAGGCTGAGCTGCAGTCTTCCAGCATAATGTTTTCTTAGCCCACTTTAGAGCTGTTACTCTGGCTAAAAGTACTTTCTCACCTTTATATGTAATAATGTCAGAGAGGTTACAAGAAAATTGTTTTATATATCTGGTAGTTAGTATTTTAATGCTCTTCTTCTAAGATATGGCACTTTCATGAATGGATTATGTAGTATTCAGTCATATTTTAAATGGGGCTGTAAATAATTGCCCCATGAAACACAGATACGAATAAACAGAAGTTATCAGTATTTTTTTTCTTTGAGGAGAAGTAAATTAATAAGTAGTTGCTTTCCTTTTCCATTTTTCCATGTGTAGTCATAATGAACCAAACTATAAGTATCAGTGAAACCAAGTTGTTCTGGTTTCCATTGCATTTGAGAATTTAATGTGCATGTTTCTTACATATTTTGCAGTTATGAATATCAAAGACCACTGAGAAAATGCTACAGCCTTCCTGTGTCTCAGCTGGAGCCTTCGTTCCTGAGTTCACCAGATTCACCCTGTTCTTCTACAGACCTTGCTAACTGGTACTTGGAGAGTCACAGACAGTCCACCCCTGCTCTCAAAAGTCATATATACAGTTTTGAGATGACTTTTGATAGTTCTGATTCCCAGCATCCTAGCTGTACTTGTACAGATGACTCAGGTGTAGATTTAAACCTTGCTGGTGATGTCCTCGTTTCACCAAGAAAGAGCTTTGTGGTAGGAGATGAAAGCAAAGAATGAAATTTTGAAAAGCATGGTAAAACAGGGATCCTTTCATCTACAATGTTTCATCAAATACTGTTTCTTGAAGGAAAGCAGCACCCACGTTATTCTTGTAAAGCACTAATTGCAAAGTTAATCTGTTATGTCAGAATTACTGCCCGGTTATTGAATGCCTTGTTCCGGTGTGATAGAATTAGAAAATAGTTCATTAAATAAACATAATATGTTTGCATTGTCCTTGTCTATTGCTGGTGCTATTAGTAAATCGGATACCTTTAATAGTATTTCAGTACCAAAATATTTTTTGTGTTTTCAGATATCTATGATATGTAAAGAAAATAGTTCTATCCTTGATAAATTATCTCTATATTCGAATATAATAATCCTTTATAAAATTTCTAAATGCTGAACATTATTAGCAAAGCACTATCATTGTTTTACACAGGTTTGTTACTCTAAAGTGCATTCTCAGTGTATCTTGTGTACTGTAACTTACATTAGGTGGAGGTGTGATGAAATGTAAGTAGCCATAATGATCTTAAATGTTATTGTTGTACTTCTGCCATCAAGTTATATTTAGTAAGTCATAATATTTCTGTCAAGAGAGTAGCACTGATAAAATAGTAGTTTGCCAGTAAAATACTTTTTACTGCTAATAAGGCTTGCATGGGTAGGCCTGTCTTCATCTTCCTCTTGCTGCTGCTTTCTTTCCAGAAAGTCAGTAGTAAAGTAGTAGTTGAGTTTGGGTGGGGTGAAGTAGTGTACTTTGTGGGCATGAGAGAAATGTGCATTGCCCATGGGTAGGAAGACCTTGATTTCTGCTGTTTAATGACAGTGTAAGATTATTTGTAAGAGAATTGCATACCGCATTGATCATGTGCACATAATTTCATAACGAGGAAGTCCTACAAAAATGTAGCTTATGATCTACTACAGAAGTAGTAATTCTACCTCCAACATATCACACACAGCTCAGCTGCTTCACCTTCATCAACAATAGCCCATATATTACTGCATCAAGACTGAAAACATCTTCTGTATCAGGAAGATGCACTTGGTGGTGATGTATGGAAATGTTGCACAATTTCAAGGCTTTTGTGTACATGAATCCTGAAGCTTCATTGTCAAGCACGGAGAAAGAAGTATTGCACCCTGGTGTCTGCTTAGTATAGGATATTTTACTGAAAACTGCTTTTGTCAAAACATAAACTACTTCAAAGGGAGAAAACAAAGGCTAACACGTTAATATGGGCATCACTCTTACACATTGCATTAAATAACACATAAGTTAAGATTATTTTGTTAATGTGTGCAAGCCTAGTAATGATAAAAACCACCATAGACATCCTGTACCGATGTGTTTGTATGGTCTGTGAGATGCCTGCCATGAACATCCTATATGAATGTGTTTGTACAGCAGTAACCCACAGCCTATTGCATCCACTAGCAGTAGTTTTGATGACAGTGAGATTAAAGAAATCAACCACAGCCATCAAAAACCTACCTGTTAAGGCTTGTAGAAGAACAAGAGGTGTATAAAGAAAAATCTTTGTTCTGTCGGCTGTACAGTGATGCTCAATTGCACTTTTGGGGACTATGTAGAGGAACCCCTGATGAAGAGCCAGTTGTAACCTATTGCATTCACTAGCAGTAGTTTTGATGACAGTGAGATTAAAGAAGTCAACCACAGCCATCAAAAACCTACCCTGTTAAGGCTTGTAGAAGAACAAGAGAGGTGTATAAAGAAAAATCTTTGTTCTGTCGGCTGTACAGTGATGCTCAATTGCACTTTTGGGGACTATGTAGAGGAACCCCTGATGAAGAGCCAATTGTAACCTGAAGAGTAACTGTTGGTTTTGAAGTTGTGATGTTTTAAAAAGAAACTCTTTGGGAATTCTTTTAATCCATTTGTCTGTTCTAAATACTTTTAAAAATTTCAGCCGAAAATATTAACTCGTTATCCAAGATTTTTTTTAATCTGTACCACTAATTTGCTACCAAGTGTGGCACAAATTTGGACTTTCAAAATACTATAGCAACAAAGCAAAGTAGTTAGGGAATAGCTGTAGCTCTATGCTACCTATGTCTACAATAGTTCTCACTTAAAAGTATTGCTCACACAGAGTCTGTTGTTTGCTGAGCAAGCTTGCTAAGATGCTGCCCACCTGGTAAAGGTACCAGAATCATGGGATTCTATGATCTGGCTGTCTGAATCCATTGTAGTTGTGAATGTTGTGATGGAATCGAGCATACATTTTTTTGCCATAAGAACCTACCAGCCACATGCATCTGGTAAGTGATTTGCCTCTTTTGGGAGAGGAGCCCCCACTGACTGGATAATGGAGGTTAGTTGTGGAAGATGAGGTAACCTTCATAATGTCCCACATGATTTGTAACAGACCTGCTGAAAAGTAGTTCTTTTTCTGGGACTCAAAGGAAGATGAGCTGTGGAAAAACATTAAGAAAAACAGTATTGGAAGAGTGCCATCTGTTATGCAGCAAGGGTCTTCAGGCTGAGACATGGCATGAAAGTTTGTACAAGCACACAAGAAGCACATTGTCATTAAAGGTTGCCCTTCACCAAGATGCACATTAATTACCAGGTGCTCTTTAGGAAGCTGTTAGACCATATGGATGTGCTGTGCATCAGGCAATGCAGATGTTATGCAAGTGTTGGGAAGTCTGCAATAATTACATTGTGACGATACATGCTGTGCATCAGGCCATATGCAAATTGTATACAAATTATATGTTAGTGTGGGAATCCCATACTAATAACGTCCTGATGGTACACACTGTGCATCAGGCCGTATCATCCAGCAAATCTGAGGAACAATGTGCAGACAATACTTGTGTTGTGATGCCCACATTAACACCATTCTAGTGGGTTGTGATAATTTCCTGCAAGTGTTCATATTGCATCATTTTCCTACCTTTCCATACCTTCAGCTTTAAGACTGCACTTAATGGAGCTGGTGACCTAATGGACGACACCAGAGACAGAAGACTGTTTCCACCTCAAGGCAAAAAGACAGTCTTAGTTACTGTCTTGAGAGTCAGTATCAGTTCTTTTATTAGATATGGATAGTAATGGGACCTAAGAGTAACTCCTTCTAAAAGGAAGGGTTTAACCCTGAGAAACATAGACCTTCTAAAAGAATTCTAATGACAGAGGCTAGAATGGGGCTGTCTGCTCTTCTCTGTAAACTTGTTTGCCAGGAAATTCAGAGGTTAAGTGGTTTTGTAGCACTGCCAGTATCCCAGTTTTAGCCAGTTTTGAAAAGAGTAGGGTATGTATGTCATTTAGCTGACCACACTTGACTCATCAAAGAGACTGTACACCACACTCTGTTCTGTGAGTGGTAGTGGTCAGCATTAAAACAGTATGACTACAATTCAGACATCCGAGGAACACCTTTGAAATTAAATGATCCCCAATGACCTCCTTAGCATAGATGGTTAGAATGCAGACATCCCATTGAAAAAGAAAAAAAAAAAAGACCAAGGTCTGAAGCACTGGATTCCAGCCATGTTATGGGATACTGGACCAAGTGGAGAGGATGTTATGGTGCACTCTCCTTTACATTTTTACATGCATGTTTCTAAGTTTGCAAAGCAGCCCTTATTGTGGTCAGCTTGGGGATAAGTCTAGCCTGCAAGTCCTAATGATTCCCAATACTAGTAGCAGTTCTGCTGCTTTTTGACTTAAAAGGGCCATAGTATTGATTACTCTAAGGGGAATCTGTTGACTCGTTCAAAATACTGCCATGTCATATGCCCATACTGTATTACCTGGGGCAATTTATGTCGGCTCCCCCATCATGTCCAAAGACATGTGTATACACAATTAATTTTATTTGTAGACACAATTAATTTTTTTACCTGATTATCTCTTGGTATAGATTTACAAATGAGTACATGAATTTCAGTATTGCATTTTATTTAAAAAAAAATGGCAGTCATGGTGACAAAAGTTTCACTAGAAACTTTCTTGGCATTCTGATATCTTCATATTTTGTAAATTTTGTGTAGAATGTACCACCAAAATAAAGGGTAGGCTTCAGTAAGTCATTTTGCTCACAAGTGCTGTCAATTTATCTGTACCTGTTCTTACTGTGACTCACTTAAGAACTGATCTTCATTTCTTCTGGTATTTATTTATTTATTTAAATATGTTGACTGAGGTAGAGCACTGATCTAGCAGGACCCATTTTTGGATCAGCCTTGGTACAAGGAAACAAGACAATCCGGTATAACATTTACAAAGAGCAGATGCTACATTCATACAGTTTACAAAATAGAAGAAAATGTCCATACTATAAAAGGTACAAGCAAAGCATTATCAAGTCGTTCATTTGACAGAGAATGGAAAGTTTTGTATGTGAAGCAAGTAATATCTAATGTACACATTTTATGTGCAGTTTATAATTATATTTATGTACAGAGGTAATCATGAGTCATAGAAAGTATCCACAGCAGTGTGTAAAAAATTAATGTTAATTACATCGAGTAAAGGAAAAAGCAAGTCAGGTTAAGGAGTAAATCCAAAGTGAGGGAGTGTGGGAGAGAAGTATGAGGTGTGCCATGGTGATTTTTGTAGGGGTTCATATTAAGCTTGTTTTATAGCCATTGTAGATGGTTGAGTTTGGGAATACCTTGAAAAATGTTTGTTAATCCAAATGTTGTTATACCAGTGACGTTCAACTGCTTTCTGTAATCATTGTTTGGGAAGTATTAGTGGAACTTGTTAAATTGTTCTTGGACTTCGTCATATTCCTTTGTTGTAGTGTCCTTTAGTTCATTGTGTCTGTTTTAATGATCTGTGTCCCAGCAAAACTCTTTGTATTAGTATGACTTGTTTTTGCCCCATTATAACACAGCTGTCATCTAACAAGTGCTGCAGAAATGAAGACAGGCATATATGAAGAATACTAGATTTAATATTAATGTACTGGCTAATAATATTGTGTTATGCAATCGCCAGAATGGGTACAGCTTGAGCATGTTGTAGATGTTCATCGTGTTTCACTGTTGCAGTCATTACACTTGGGTTATCCTGCTGGCAGGCTACCCGCAGTCGGCCTGAATTCCAAAGTCTAGGTCCGGCGTCGGTTGCTGTCGCCTCTTCGCTGACGTCAGTGCGCTAGGGGTATAAAAGATGCAGCCGACGCCATTTTCTTCAGTCTTTCTTGCGTGGTGCCCGAAGCAAAAGCAGTTCACAAGTGCCAGTCGGCCAACTCCTGAGATTCTCAAAAAACTAATTTCAGATCCGAAGTCTTCATTAAAGCTAAGTACCCCGTTGGGGAAGCTTTTTTCTTGCTCCAGTCCGATGTCAGAAAAAGTTAACAATTGTATTTCTTGTGGGAAGCAAATACCTCATAAGGATTTTCTTTCTTACTGTATTCCTTGCCTAGGCCCTGATCACAACGTTGCTAGCTGTCAGTTTTGTGCTAGATTTAACCAACGCACTATTAAGTGTCAGTACGATTTTGCCTTTCATTACTTTGGCCGAAGATTCAATTATATAATGCCGTCGGAACAGCCGACGGCCAGAGTTTATAAAAAGCACAAGGAAAAAGAAAAGGACAGGCATCCGAGGTCCAAAACCGATGACGAGGCTCCCGCTAAGCCAGTCGCCAGTTCGCCAATTCTCAGTCAGGCACTTTCGCAGCCCCCGACGCCCGCTACCTCAGAGCCACAGGCCGCTGACCACTCCCACATAGAGCCAGCTAGGCCTCTGGATACTCAAGGTATTGGACACTCGGAAACTATTCCCTCAGATGGGTCCAGAGCCGCTGAGCAGGCATCGGCTTCTGAGGGTGTTTTCAGACCTACACAGTTATATGTAAAGCCTACTTCAGCTTCCAAAGCCAAGACTAAAGCAGTTCTGAAGACAAAGAAACAAGTACATCATTCTCCTGGACAGACTACCATGCCTAAAAAACAGATGCTCAAAATGGCCGAAGACGTAATTACCTTGATCAGGGGTTCCCTTCCCCCTCTGACAAGAGGCCTAGGTAAGAGACAGAATATGAATCTTCAGATCAGGTTTCCATTTCCACTGACTCCTCTTCTGAACAGGAATAGTCTCTTCCTCCTTACGAGGATTCTGATGCTGAAGAATCTATCCCTTCAGCCTCAAAGCCTGAGGATTATTCTTTTGGGGAAACACTGCATAACATGAGGGAGCACTTCCACTGGGAGAGCCAAGAGTACTCAGAATCTAAGAAAAGGCTTAGAGATTTTTTTTTATTACCTCAGCACAGGCCTTTGGCTATTCCTCCTGTGTTAGACATTGTAGATGATGTATTTTCAGAGTCCGGGCTTTCTCCTGACTCTTTACCTCCTGCCCCTGTTAAACCAGATAGATACTACAGGGTTCCAGATTCACATAAATTTCTTTATAAAAACCCTGCTGCTGACCCAGAAACTATTTCTCAGGGTCCCAAAGGAGTCAAGGCTTCTACTGCAAAAAACCCTATCCCCTCTGATAGAGATTCAAGGGCACTAGTGGTCAGATGGGGAAAAAAGGTTTACACTTCTGCTACTTTGGCTGTGAGGGCTTTAAATTGTCAATTTCATATGCTTAAATAAGGAAATGCAGGATTTATTGCATGCAACTGAACAAGTGGGAAAAGCATACATTGCAATGTGGTTTTGATTCTCTGGAGGCGCAGTTATGGGTTCTGTCATTAGGGGGCGTGCTTGGTTAAAGGAACAGAATCTGCCTGATCATGTTAAAGCAAAATTATTAGATGCTCCATTACAGCGTGATACCTTATTTGGTGTTAAAGCAGAGGAGGTGTTGAAGAAAATGGAGGACAGAGCGAAATCTATGCAAACAGTAAAGGATTTCTTACAGGTACAGCCACCCAGATTTAGCAGGAACTGGCCTACAAAGAATTGGTCCTTTCCTGTGTCAGACAGGCCACAAAGAGGCAGATACAGATGCCCCAGAGGCAGATCCCCGCCCCAGGGCTCATACAAGCCTAAACAGTGGGGCACTTCTACCTCCAAAAGCAGAGAAGACAAATCACAGCCATACAGGAAACAGTCCCAATGACTTTCCTCTGCCAGCACAATGCACTTATCTTTTGGCAGCCCCCTTAGGGGGAAAATGCACTTTTTTCTCAAAATTGGCACATGATCACCTAGGACAAATGGGTCTTGAATATAGTGTCCCAGGGCTACAGGTTCCACTTTCACACCCTGCCAAGGTCAAAAGGTATGCCAGACCTGCCACTCAATCAATGGGCAGAGGCTCAAAAACAAGTTTCATCCCTCATGGACATGAGGGCCATTCAGCAAGTACCACAGCAAGAGCAGGGACAAGGATTTTACTCAAGACTTTTTTTGGTACCCAGAAAAGGCAAAGCCTGGAGACCAATACTGGACCTGTCTATTCTAAATACATTTCTGGACGTTCTAAAATTCAAAATGTTGACTCTGCAGCAGCTTCTGCCCATGCTGGGCAAGAATTCTTGGCTTGTAACTTTGGACCTAAAAGAGGCATACCTGCATATTCCAGTCTGACAATCTTGCAGAAGATACTTCAGATTCATAGCTGACTCAATGCACTACCAATTCTCTGCAGTGCCCTTTGGCTTATCTACTGCACCCAGGGTCTTCACAAAATGCCTGGCACCAGTAATTGCATTTTGCAGACAGAGAGGAATTCAAATATATCCTTACTTGGACAATTGCGTTATTCAAGCAGAGAACAAGGACATTCTACTAAAGCATCTGGCGTTTATAAAAAGATTACTAATTTGCCTAGGGCACACAGTAAACAAAAAGAAATCAAAACTAGTACCCTCTCAAGAGATAATATTCCTGGGTGCAAGCTTAAATACAACTGCCCAGGTGGCTTATCTCATGCCAGACAAACAAAGGCAACTGACTTCTTACTTCAAAATGTTGGCAACAAAGACCCAGTTATCTGCAAGAAAAAATTCTGCAGGCTTTGGGCTTCATGGCATCCTGCATTCTGCTAATTCCATATGCCAGACTGCATATGAGGAAACTACAATGGTATCTAAAAAGTGTTTGGACTCAACATTGTCACAGCCTGGAACCATTAATTACCCTCATTCCTTGTCTGCAACAGGAGTTTCGATGGTGGGCACAGGCCTGTCACCACAACAAGGGACAACCATTCACCCTACCCACAGCCAGGCAGTCAATAACAACAGATGCTTCAGATTATGCCTTGGGGGCCCACATGGCAGGAAAATGTATTCAGGCCACATGGCTTACAGGCCAAAGGCATCTTCATATCAATCAAAAAGAGATGCTAGCTGTTCAGAATGCCCTGACAGCTTTCAAGGATCTACTCCATACAGGCAACTACTGATAAGGACAGACAATACTACTGTCATGTGGTACATAAACAGGCAGGGAGGCACAGCATTGACTTATCAAGTACACCTGCAAGCACAATTCCTGCCAGGAAAGACAAATACTCTGGCTGGCAGATGAACTAAGCAGAAACCTCACGGATCCCCACGAGTGGAAACTGGATCCACAAGTCTTCAGCATGATGATAAAGAAATGGGGATGCCCAGACATAGATCTATTTGCCTCCCCTCACAACTGCCAACTACAGAGATTCTGCACAAGGACTTATCACAAGCAAGCATGGAAAGTGGATGCTCTATCATTCAGCTGGAAAACCGTAACAGTATATGCCTTTCCTTCTCTGCCTCTCCTCCCCAAGGTACTCCTAAAGGTCAGACAAAAGAAGCCAAAAATGATCCTGATTGCTCCAGACTGGCCCTGCCAGCACTGGTACCCAATCCTAAAGATCTTGTCTCAAGGCCCAGCCTGGACATTGCCTCTAATTCCTCATTTACTGACCCAATGAAA
The DNA here is from genome assembly GCF_019279795.1 of Protopterus annectens. NCBI lineage: Eukaryota > Metazoa > Chordata > Ceratodontiformes > Protopteridae > Protopterus > Protopterus annectens. The sequence continues at coordinate 1,140,575,670 of NC_056745.1, forward strand.
CAATCAGATCCTGCACAGCCAACTCAGAACCCTAAATCTGGCAGCATGGTGGATAATATAGCCATTCAGAACACACCTCTCTCTAAAGCAGTGATGGATGTTATTTTGGAGGCCAGGAGGCCCAGTACCAGAAAATCTTATGCAGAAAAATGGAAAAGATTCTGTGCTTGGAACCGGGCACAAGGAATTGACACGTTTGTACCAAATATTCCTCAGATTTTACAATACCTATCTGATATTCCGGACAAAGGCATATCCTTCTCATCAATTAAAATCCATGCCTCTGCCTTTTCAGCTCATTACAATACGGAACCACCAATTTTTTCACATCCGCAGCTAAGACAGTACCTCAGAGGGGCCAGAAACATAAGACCTCCAAGGAGAGCACCAATACCTGCATGGGACCTCAATTATGTCTTGGAAAAACTCACACTGCCACCTTTTGAGCCAGTCAATACAGCTGAAATAAACTTATCTTGGAAAACAGCTCTGCTCCTGGTAATAACCTCTGCAAGACGAGTCTCAGAGTTACAGGCACTCATGGCTGTAGAACCTTTTATCATTTTCCATCCAGACAGGGTTTCTCTGAGGATGAACCTGACATTTATGCCTAAGGTAATGTCCAGTGTGGCCCTTAACCAAACCATTCATTTGCCTACTTTTTATCCAAACCCACAGAATAAGGGTGAGAGACTCCTGCATTCTATGGACATACACAGCTACGCTTATACTTGGACAGAACTAAAGCTTTCAGAAAGACTGAGCAACTCTTAGTAGCATATGCTGCAGGATCACAAGGAAAGGCTATCTCAAAGCAGACTATTTCAAAATGGATAGGCCACTGCATTCGTTTCTGCTATTCACAACATGGCAAGCAGTGCCTAAGGGCATTAGGCCACATTCAACCAGAGCGGCAGCCACTTCAGCAGCCTTCCTCAGGGGAGTACCAACCAAAGACATTTTGGAGGCTGCAACTTGGAGTTCAGTGCACACTTTTACCAAGCACTACCACTTGCCTCTCTACTCTAAATCCAGAGCAAGCTTTGCCACTGCAGTTCTGCAGGGCCTTATAGCTTCTCCTAATTCTGTTTAGACCCAGCCACCCAACCTCAGCTTTGGGATTCAACCAAAGTGTGATGACTGCAACAATGTCGGCTGCATCTGGCGCACTGACGTCAGCGAAGAGGCAGCAGCAACCGACGCCAGACCTAGACTTTGGAATTCAGGCCGACTGCGGGTAGCCTGCCAGCAGGATAACCCAAGTGTAATGACTGCAACAGTGAATACACTCGAACATCTACATTTATGGTAGGTACACAACTGTACTTTCTGTTACTTTATATTCCTCATTTCTTTTAGTAGTGTAGATCAGTCCTTGCCACTTGTGCCTTACTGTACTGTGGTGCTTTGTCGGATAGTAAATCTTGCCTTTGTTAGTTATGTTCACAAACATAGGTATTATAAACAGGGATGCAAATAAGATGTCACATTTTGTAGCTTTATCTGTTATAAAATGTATTTAAAAAGGGGGCAGACAGTAATTATTGGAAAGTTAAATATTTCAGGACCATAATGTTTTCATGTGTTACCTCTCTGCTTTTAGTTGCTTTTGTATTTTCTACTGAAAAATATGCTGCTATATTTCTTTGTAATGGTTTCGATAAAATGTGGTTTTAATTGATTTGAAAAAAAGAAAAAATCTAGGAACATTTGTTCAAACTTGCTGCTTAATCTAATATGTATATTGTAATAAAAATGAGTGTGCTGTATTTTATATGGCATCACCTTTTGTAATGTTGTACAAGTTCCCTTTAATGCATATTAGTTCCTATACTGTCCGCAAATGGAAGATTTGAACTTAATTTATTATATAAAAGTATCTCTGTTTAAATGTGAAGTTTTATGTGTATTCTGTACCTGCCATCAACAGAACAGAATAGTAAAAACTGTAATAAATTGTGGTACCCTTCAAGAAAATTTGCTGGTGTCCTTTTCTTATTTTTCATCTTTTTTTAAACACCTTTATTAAGTTATCACTTAAGACATAGGCAAACATACATTAACAGAAAAGAAAAACAATTTTAACACTTTTTCCATTTAAATACAATATACATTACATATATTTTCTTTGCTACTGTCATCAGTCCAACATTACAAAAAATTGCTGGATTCCTGCCTTCCCTTAAACCTCACTCCTCCTGAACATTATTATGCCTGTATTGTTCCAACAGTTGCATTTACTTCTATGTAATTTGCTCCTTCCATTTTTCTAAAGGTCTCTCTTCCAGTTCCTGTATCTCTTTTACAATATTCAATACCCGAAATACAGTTGGTGTAGACTCTCATTTCCACTTTCTAACAGTTGCTTTTTTGGCAGCCAACAGAATAAAACTTAATAAGGCCTTGCTATGTCTAGGCCTTTTAGATCTTGTAACCCAGTTCAAAAGAATAATTTCCTTACTTACAGCCATTTGCTCACCCAATATTTCTGATCAAGTCCTCTGTAGGGAATTTTTAAAATGTGCCAAATTTTATACAAATTTTACAGTCCTAAAAGATATGTTTCCAGTTTCTCTTTCTTCATCACATTTTCAACATTTTCTGTCTACCTGAGGGAAAATTCTTTGAAGTCTGCTTGGGGTATAAAATACCTATGTAAACACTTCCAAGCAAAGATCCTAAACCTTCTGGACTTGGCTGCATACTTGAGAGCCATACATATGTCTTACCATTATTTTCAAGTAAATTGCTTTTCCAGTCTCTCTTCCCAATCTTTTCTAAACTTCTGTGATCGAGTCTTATAGTTATTGTGCAATATTTTATATTCTGTAGTAATTATCCCTTTTTAACAGCTGCTTTCTCTTCTAGATTCAACTAAAAATTCTACCAGAGCAGGTTTTCCACTTAAAATCCCCCTATAACTTTATGTTTGCTGTACTCTGAGATCAAACCTGGTAGTGAAGGCAGTCTGTAACCTGCATTCCAGTGTATTTTTGGCATTATCCCACTCTATTACTTTTCCTACTTGATTTATTTGCAACCAATATCTAGGTTCCTTTGCCAGCTTTATCCAGTCAATTCCATCCCCCTCTTGCCTATTTTCTGTACACATGCTTGCAGTCATCCCTATTGGCAAAACCTCTTTTCTCCATTCTTATATGGGCCTAGTTCTTGGATACTTTCTGTTGATTTATGAATATAATATTTTGTATGGTTGTTATTATTCTCCTTAAGGATCTGGATACAAAATCCTACTCTCTCTCTATTTCTTGAACTTCCCTTTTACTTCATCATCATCATCATCATCCCTTTCTACTTTAAATTATAACCTTCTGCTTGTGTAGCTCTAAAATATCCATTCAGTTCAGGTAAACCTAAAACACCTTGTTCTATTGGAAGGACCAATTTAACTCCTGCCCTGTTTCCCTCCCATATAAATTCTTTCAATTCCTTATTAATTATTGTCCACAATTTCTCTTTGGGTTGATAAAAGTATGCCTGACCAGTATAAATGATTAAAGGGACCAAAAACATTTTCACTGCTTGTATTTTGCTATCCATATCCATAAATAAGTGTTTCCAGTTTCTCAATTTTTGTATTATCATTTGTTTAGTCTTTTCCCACATATCCTTAGCTGCCATAGCAAAAGCCCTTTTAATCAATACTCCTAAATACTTCATCTTATAATTTCCCCTAAAATATAAGTATTGCTGAACCATTAAGTGTATGTTGGTACATAATTTACAGCTATATCCTTTGCTTTTTCTTTATTAAATTTATATCCCAAAAAGACTTGAAACAGTCTCAAAATGTTCCGCAACACTGAGATGTCTGGATTTGTTAGATACAAAATAATATCATCTGCAAATAAAGCCAACTTTTCTTGATTACCATACCAATTATATATACAGTGGGTATAAAAAGTGTACATACCCCTGTTAAAATGCCAGGTTTTTATGATATTAAAAAACCCACAATAAATCATTTCAAAACTTTTCCCACCTTTAATGTGACCTATAACCTGTACAATTCATTTGAAAAACAAATGTGTTAGGGGAAAAATATAAAAAAATAAAAAAAGTACAATAAGCTGGTTGCATAAGTGTGCACACCCGTAAACTAATACTTTGTTGAAACACCTTTGTATTTAATTACAGCTTTCAGTCTTCTTGGGTAGGAGTCTGTCAGCATGGTACATCTTGACTTGGCAATATTTGCCCACTCTTCCTTGCAAAAGCGCTCCAAATCTGTCAGATTACGAGGGCATCTCTTGTGCACAGCCCTCTTCAGGTTACCCCACACATTTTCTATTGGATTTAGGACTGGGCTCTGGCTGGGCCATTCCAAAACTTTAATTTTCTGCTGGTGAAGCCATTCTTTTGTTGATTTGGATGTATGCTTGGGTCATTGTTATGTTGAAAAGTGAAATTGCTCTTCATCTTCAGCTTTCTAGCAGATGCCTGAAGGTTTTGGGCCAAAAGTGACTGGTATTTGGAACTGTTCATAATTCCCTCCATCTTGACTAAAGCCCAAGTTCCAGCTGAAGAAAAGCAACCTGAAAGCATGATACTGCCACCACCATGCTTCACTGTGGGGAATGATGTTCTTTTGGTGATGTGAAGTGTTATTTTTGTGCCACACGTACCTTTTGGAATTGTGGCCAACAAGTTCAACCTTGGTCTCATCAGACCATAACACATTTCCCACATGCTTTTGGGAGACTTGATGTATTGTTTTGCAAATTTTAGCCGGGCCTGGATGTTTTTCTGTGTAAGAAAAGGCTTCTGTCTTGCAACCCTACCCCATAGTACAGACATATGGAGAATGCAGGAGATGTTGTCACATGTAGTACACAACCAGTACTTGCCAGAAATCCCTGCAGCTCCTTCAATGTTGCTATAGGTCTCTTGGGAGCCTCCCTGACCAGTTTTCATCTTGTCTTGTCATCAATTTTGGAGGGCCATCCATTTCTTTGCAATGTCACTATTGTCCCATATTTTCTCCACTTTTTGATGACTGTCTTCACTGTATTCCATGGTATATCCAATGCTGTGGAAATTTTTTGTACCCGTATCCTGACTGATACCTTTCAACAATATCCCTTTGATGCTTTGTAAGCTTTCTGCGAACTATGGCTTTTGCTGTAGCAGGCAACTGAGTATATGTCAGGAAAATCCTACTTGGACAGCTGAACTTTATTTGGGGTTAATCAGAGTCTCTGTTGGTAGGTGTGTACCCAAGAAGACTGAATGCAGTAATTAAATCAAAAGGTGCTTCAACAAAGTATTAGTTTAAGGGTATGCACACTTATGCAACCAGCTTATTGTACATTTTATATTTTTCCCCTAACAGATTGTTTTTCAGTTGAACTGTAACGGTTATATGTCACATTAAAGGTGGGAAAAGTTTTGAAATGATTTGTTGTGGTCTCCTTTTTTTGCATCACAAAAACCTGGCATTTTAACAGGGTTGTGTACACTTTTTATATCCACTGTACCAATTATATCTATGTATTTCTGAGTCCCTTATCTTTGCCAGTGGCTCTAAATATAAAACAACCAATTACATCCATGTGTTTCTGAGTCCCTTATTATCTTTGCCAGTGGCTGTAAATATAAAGCAAATAACAAAGGGTAAAGAAGACACCCCTGCCTGGTTTCTCTGTTCAAATACAGTTTATCTAGGAAGAACCCTCCCACTTTAATTCTTGCCTCCAAACCTTCATATATCCTTCTAATTATCCTTATTATTGTATCAGGGAATGCAAATGCTTCCAATGCACTAGTCATAATATCCCAGCTTACTCAGTCAAATGCTTTCTCTGCATCAAGACCCACCAACAACAGAATTATTTTCTTACATTCTGCTTCCTTCTGGATTATCATTGTCATAGTAATGCTCTGAAATGTTTGCCACCCCTCCACAAAAGCACACTGTCCATGTCTATCAATTTTGGAAACACCTTTGCCATTGTTTTGGCTAATATAGACAAAAACACTAAAATTGTGGTTTAAAATCAAAATATGTATATACGAAGCTGGTTATCAAGGGTCTTTGCCATCTTGAGGTAACACAGCCACCACAGCTTTCTTCCAAAATGTTGGTACTTCCCCTCCTTTTAAGATGCTGTTAAAATCTTCCAGATCTTTGTCACTTTCTTTTCTTTTAATTTCCAGACTTCCACAGGAGTACCATCAGTTCGTGTAGAGTTTCCTGAAGATTGATTATGCATCTTATTTCATCATCTCCTCTCTTAACTGATAGTTGTTGAGCTTCAACTACCTCTAAACATGGCATAATTAAGTCTTCCATAAATATTTCTATTTGTACTCTCTTGATTTTCACATTTCTCTGCTTTATACAAATTTTCATAAAATTTCTGGAATATCTCTAAAATCCCTACAGGATCTGACGTTATTTTTCTTGTTATGGGTTCCCTAAGTTTAGTAACAACCTTTCAACATTCTGTTGCCTAAGTTGCGCTAAAAGTTTTGGTGCTATCAAAAAATAGTTCACTGCAAAGTTTCTAAATTCATACATATTATCCGGATACTGTCTTATTTTCTGTTTAGCACTCTGCATTTGCTCCTCTACTTGTTCTGTGAGATTCGTCTTATTCTGCACTCTAACCTTTGTCAGTCCCTCTAAATAATTTCTGTTACTTCTTAATCATATCTTTTTCTCATTTATTTCAACTGTATTTTTAAACTTCATTTTCATTTTATCCTAGTTACTAGCTATAACTTTTGAAGATATTTCTGTCTTCCCTAATAACTCTCAAATAATTTCAACTACCCATTCCTTACATTTTTCTCTTTGTAATGGATAGGTGGGAAAGCACCAAGATCTTATTTTTACTTCATTACCCTGCATTTTTAACTTAGTTTTTATTGGTGCATAATCAGAAATAGTTATTGGGTGTGAGTTTATGCTTTCAATTAAATGCACATGTTGTTGTGAAGTATAATTTCTGTCTAGTCTAGCCCAGTTGTACCATGGGGAATAATATGTAAAGTCTGATAGACTTCTTACTATTGAATTCACTTATTCTGTACCAAATATTTTCATAAATTTCTTCAGAATTCTATCCTGTGTTCTTATACTGTCCCTTCTAGGTTCCCCTGATACATCGTCACTATTGCAAATCAAATTCCAGTCCCCATTTATTAATATTCCCTGCTGATTTTTTTATTTAACAAACATTTTCTTAAGCTCCATAATAGCAGTTTTTGGTGGAATAGAAGTTCATGCTATTGTAACCCTCCTCCCTTGCCAAAAAACCCTTGCTACCACAAATCTGCCATTTTTGTCTTCCCCCCTCCCATCTATCACTATTGGAGCACCTCTAGCAATTAGTATAATTACATCACTTTTCCTCTGTCCCTGATATTCTGCTGAATATCCATTCTGAAATTCTCTCTTTGTCAAATGCATATTTTAATTTCTTTCAAATGTGCCTGCTGCAGCGTTATTTGCACTCTGCATTTCTTAATATAATTCAGTACACTTTCCTGTACCTGTAAGGCCACTCACATTCTAGGATAATATGGACAGCATAGCCATCATGATAAAAAGCTATTATTCTCACCTGTTATACTTGACAGTTTTTTGAATGTGTATTTCAAGCTTTTGTGTTACGTGCATATACTAATGTTTGGCAGGCAGATCATTTGTACAGTTGTTTCTTCTCATCTCCATTTGAACGTTTGTCACATTTTTCAAGACTTTTTGTTTTAATGAAACCCTCAAAAAAAAAACTAATTATAAAACACCCCTATCCCCTATTAACTTGGAACAAGCACACACAACTATGTACATTTTCAAAACATGGTGTACCCCCCCCCCAGAAGGGTACAGTTGCCCCAAATTGATGGCTCCTCTTTTAGACATTATCTAACATAAAATTAAGGTTACCCATGCTGAAGCGCATGCAACAGCCCATGCGTCCACTTATACAGATTGTTGGCTGCTCTTTTCTTATCTATCCCCTCTCAGATATGATAAACAGTGTGTATGCTTTCAAAAAAACATTAACCTTTAGTCCCAAGAAAAAGTACACTGGCTATCTTTAAATATAACTAAATTGTACACTGTTCTATTAACTGCATTAAAGTATTAGGGCTGCTAGGGAGGTTGTTACCTCTTAGTCACATCCCGTAATTTCAAACTTAATTTTTTCACTGAACCGCTTGCCATTGTACCTTTAAAGTTTTCATTTCCCTCGGTAGAAAGTACTCCAGATTCTCAAGATTAACTGCTTGCATCTGCAGACAGCTTGTATCCAAGGAAATGTACTCCGCAACGAGTTTTTATAAATTTCACTCAGAAAAGAATGCACAGCTGACCTTAACTGCAGACATCTCAACACCACTGAACACTTGCCAATGGAAAACAAACAAGCTCATATCTTTGCATTTGTAAAAAGCTTAGCCTTTTCATGGCTTTTATCATTTTGTCTTATTTTGAAGCTTGCATGCTTACAAAAACACCTGTTTACAGCTTACAAAAACACCTGTTTACAGCTTAAGCCAAAGGTAGTAGTCTAGGCATTCACCCTTGTAAAATAAAAATAGGAAATGTCCTAATTCTACATATAATATCATTAGTTCACTTTTACACCCTACCTCCACCCCAGCAGCCCAAGATCATATCATATGAACATTAAACTTGCTTTTGCCCAACCTTTTTACTCTTTATACTGTTAAACCTGTATTTCTCACAACTAAAATAGTTTTTTTTTACTTTAATATCCTTAACACTTACAACAGTTACTGAAAAAAATCCTCCCATATTTAAAATACCCAACTGCATACTACGCAAAACTGTTTTACTGTATAGAACATGTATCAACTCTTTCTGCTGGTATGTTTGCATATTTACCAGTTCTTGGTTGCTTACTCATGGCCAGGTTTGGAGCATACACTCGATATGCACTTTCAATTAAACTCTCCTGTGGAACACCAGTCCATTTGCTTATTTGTGTTTTCATAAAATTAATATAGTCTATTCCTTCCAGTTTCTCTGGTACAGCAGAAAATCTCAGGTTTTCTCTGTGTGCTTTTCTAAATATACTATTTTTTTAAACAGTTCTGCTTGAGAAACCTTGTATTCAACCAGCTTTTTCTCCATGTCACACTGATTTTTGCAGTTTTATCAGTACATCTAAAACTTCCTGTGGTGTTTGAATTGATATGTTACTTCAATGTTTCATTAATTTTAATTGCATCTGAATATATTTGATCTATTTTCTCTTCTAAATTACTGGAAGCCATCTTTTGAACCAAATATGAATCTTGAACTGCTTTTTAATGAAAAGTTGCAGAATCCTTCCCAGAGTGAGTTTTCTGTTAACCTTTTCTGGTTGATTTTTCTTTCAGGTTTTCCACATTTCTTTGCTGGCATCCAGGCAATGCATTTACTAGCCAGTAACCGAATTTTACCAAAATCTTTTTCAATGGCACTCCTTTTTCTCAGTTTCTGTTTCCACACTGGGAGAGCTGAAGCTATGCTGTTGATCAGTGTTCAGCCATCTTGGAAGTCTTCTGATTTTTCATCTTTTTTTTTAACACCTTTATTACATTATCACTTGTGACACAGGCACATTTACATTTGTATAAAAGTAATCAAACTGTATTAATAAGTTCACATTTACAAACATTATACTTCACATATACTGCTATATATTATATAACCTAAGCAGCATTACATAAGTTATTCAATTCCTGCCTTTTATTAAACCATCACTTATGACATAGGCAATTATACATTTATATAAACAAAAACAGACCACACTGACACAACCCTGGTTCCAAGCATTTTGCATCACAAACCATACTGACACACTCTGAGTTGCAAACATTATACATCACTTATAATGTTCCCAATCGTTTTCACTCAGACATTACATAGTTCAATTAAGTCCTGCCTTCTTTTAAACATCATTCCTCCCCTGTATGTATTGCTCCCACAATTCCCATTTTTCCTATATACTCTGATTTTTCATCTTATCCAGTTTGCAAAACAAGTGAGTTTTAATACAGAAAATGGAGAGATTGTTGTCACATGTAGTACACAACCAGTACTTGCTAGAAATTCCTGCAGCTCCTTCATTGTTGCTGTAGGTCTCTTGGCAGCCTACGTGACCAGTTTTTGTCTTGTCTTTTCATCAATTTTGGAGGGACATCCAGATATTTGCAACGTCACTGGTCCATATTTTCTCCACTTTTTGATTACTGTCTTCATTATATTCCATGGTATATCCAATGCTGTGGAAATTTTTTTGTACCCTTCTCCTGACTGATACCTTTCAACAATGAGATCTCTTTGATGCTTTGTAAGTTCTCTGCAAACCATGGCTTTTGCTGTAGGAAGAAGCTGAGTAAATGTCCGGGAAATCCTACTAGGACAGCTGAACAAGGAGAAGGTTACTGTTAGCTGCCTGTCGGGTGCCAGGATCCGCCACATAACACAAGCACTCAGTTCACTCCAGAACAAGTACAAATATGGCTCTGTCATTGTCCATGTTGGTGTGAATAACCTGAGATGTACCTCCATGGACTACATGAAAAGAGACATGGAGGAGCTCTCTGATCACATAGCTCAGGCTGGTATGACCCTGAGTAGCATCCTGCCCTCACCAAGAATGATACCACGGTATAGAGAAAAAATTATCAATTTCAACAATTGGCTAAGCTTCTGGTGTCATTCAAAGGGGATCCAGTGTCTGTCAGCCTGGGATGACATGCTCGACAAGCCATGCTGCTTCGCTAGTGATGGCTTGCTCCTGTCACCTTTAGGCTTTCGAATGCTGGCCAAGGCTCTTGCCACCACCATAGTGCCTTTTTTAGGTAAGGCTGAAAAGACAAACCCACTACCGTAAATAGCGCAAGTAACAAAAAACTGAAGGTAATGCTACTCAATGCCAGAAGTCTAAACCTCAAAATGCACGCACTCGAGGCACTCCTCAGTATGGAGAAAATTGATATATGTGCAGTAACAGAAACCTGGTTTAGGGCTCCAGAGAGCACCCCAGCACTACCAAGCTACAACTCATACCATACATTTCGGCCACAAAACCCGGACCGAAATACAAAAGGCGGGGGAGTATCCATATTCTTCAAGGATACCCACACCTCCAGGTTAGTGGCACAGCACGATGCTTCAGAGATCATCCACGTGCAACTAACAACGGGCAAAACTGCTATTCAAATTATAGCTTGCTACACAGATCACCCACCATGTCCCAGGACCCCCACTCCACATTTATGGAAACACTGGGAAACATAAAGGTCCTACCAAACACCCTGATATTCAGTGATTTCAATTACCCAAACATTAACTGGGAGAACTACTCAAGTACAAACCCCCTTGCCCAACATTTCCTAGAATTTATAAACTCAAACTCTCTGGATCAACTGGTCAACACCCCCACCAGAGATGACAACGTATTGGATCTGGTCATCACTAACATGGGCGACCAGTGTTCCACACCGGAAGTCAACCCCTCGGTTAGAGCTGACCATAAACTAATCACTCTGGATATCCACATTCTGCCACCACCCCCGGTCAAAGAAACCACCGTGAAAAACTTTTCAAAAGCAAACTTCAAGTTACTTAAAACTGAGGTGGGAAGTTTCAAAGCCCCCCATGCTAAAGGATAACGCTGTCCAAGCTGCAAAATCCTTTACTAATGCACTCTACGGGCACCTACAAGAATGCATGGATCGTGCTATCCCAAACAAAACCAAGACTCACTCCTCCAAGAAAAGGAAACCAGTCTGATGGACCCCCGCCATAAACAAGCTATACAATAGAAGGAGGAAACTAGTACAGAAAAGAGTAAAATCCCAAGAAGTGAAGACATCCCTGATCAGTATCAGCAAGAAACTACATTCCCTCATTAAATCATCCAAGGCTAGCTTCGAAAGAAAAATTGCCATAGACTCCAAAGATAACCAAAAGGCATTCTTTAGCTATGTCAAGAATTTAAATGGCAATTCTCAGATCTGCTCGGAGTTAGTGCAGAATGGCACAAAATACAATGAACCGACCGATATAGCCAACATCCTGGCAGACAGGTTCAGTGCAAACTTCACCACCCTTTCACCCCCAAAAAGGGCCCATAACTTTACCAAAAGAATGTAGTGGCCCTGAAATCACAGGCACTCAGGTTAAAACAGCCCTCTCCAAAGCCAAAAACACAGCATCAATAGGACCGGACGGTGTCCCAGGCTGCATCCTACACGAGCTCAAAGATGAACTAACCCCTCACCTAAACACATTGTTTAAACTCAGCCTCTCCACAGGCTTTGTGCCCACAGAGTGGCACACAGCAATGGTTATTCCACTCCACAAAGGTGGGGCCACAATGGACCCCGAGAACTATCGCCCTATAAGCCTGACTAGCTTGGTCTGCAAAGCTATGGAGCGCACCATCATGGATCTCATTAACAGAGACATTGAGAACCTCCAAACACAGGACCCTACCCAATTCAGCTTTGTTAAGGGCAGATCATGCTTCCTAAACCTGGTGGACTTCTTTGAGATGGTTACCAAGGCTATAGATGAGGGAAAGGTGGTCCACACAGACTACCTAGACCTCGCAAAGGCCTTCAACACCATTTCCCACTCAGGTATTATAGTCAAGCTCACCAGCCTGAACATAAACCCCTACGTCACGAGATGGATTGCCAACTGGCTCACGAACAGTACCCACATGGTAAGAGTTGTGGGAGCTAGGTCTGACTCTAAACCGGTTACAAGTGGCGTTCCTCAGGGCTTAGTCCTAGGACCCCTCCTGTTCAGCATATACTTCTCAGAGGTACAGGCAAGCACAGGAGGACTCTGGCTGACCATGTTCGCAGACAACTGCAAACTAGGGGCTATAATTGACTGTCCAGCTGACACAGACATCCTTCAAAAGGGTCTCACTGAGACAGATACCTGGTGTCAAAACCATGGCCTCAGGCTTAAATGCTAAAAAGTGCGTAGTCATCCCCTTTGGAAAAAACAAAGTACCCACAAACTATCACATAGGTGGTAGCCCTGTAAATACAGAAGATGTAATAAGGGATCTGGGGACCCAAGTAGATAGTAACCTCTCATTTGATAATCACATTGCCATAGTGGTTCGAAAATCCTTCTATGTGGCCCACCTAATCACAAAAAGGTTTGCATCCAGATCGAAAGAGGTCATTGGGCCCCTGTACGCATCACTTATCAGATCCATCATATTGTACAATGCCCCATTTGGGGTGTACCTTACAAGACACCTGCAACAACTGGAAAGACCACAGAAGTACCTCACCAAGAGGATCACTGGCCTCAAGCAGATGCTAACCAGAACATAAAACAGGGACCAGCACTTGACTCTGTGAAACACAACCAACCACAAACGAATTTACCTAGGTTTCATCTTTAATCAGACTTCTTCAGAATACAAATGACTAATAAAACCAAGTACAACCTTACACACTTAAATAGAACAAGACATGACATCATTAATTAATTGATGAGTTAATTACCATTCAATTTACTTAAAGTGAACTAAACACACTAATACAATACTATAAAAAGTACTGGATAGTTGATCATATACAGTACTGATTTAAAAACAACAATATATAAACATACATTAATAAATGCATAAATTATAAGCCCTTTATCCAAGAATATGCCTTAATTTTAAAATAGGGGCAATAGTGATATAATCATTAATGCCAGGAAATACCATGGCATTCAATTTCAATTGCCACCTCATTTCACTAATGTCAAGGTGAAGATCAGATGCCCTATGTAGCTCGACTGAAGAAACTCCAGCTGTACTCAGTTGCATACCACCTACTCAGAGGTGATCTCTGCCTGACATGCAAGGCTATGTCCAACCCAGAATTGATGGACATGCTCCACCTAAAGAAAACCATATCCCCTCGAGCCACATGCTCCAGGGATCTAAACCTCACCACAATAATAAATAGGACATGCTGGAGGAATAGATTCCTGTCCCAGAGACTTCCCATGCTCTGGAACAAGATTCCAGTCTACATTAGGCAGAGCTCATCGCTAACCCTCGTCAAGGTAAACCTTGACAAGTGGATGGGAAACAGAAAGTTCACCCCAGGGATCACTTCAATGGCTCTGCAGGACAATGGCACAGGGAACTAATCTAAGGGGGCAGCAAAAGCCAACACATTCTGGCTAGGCTTATAAATGCCTTCGAGCAGATAGCCTAGTACCTACCTATGAACCTATGAACTTTATTTGGGGTTAATCAGTCTCTTTAATTGATGGCAAGTGTGTACCCAAGAAGACTGAATGCAGTAATTAAATCAAAAGGTGCTTCAACAAAGTATTAGTTTAAGGGTATGCACACAAATGCAACCAGCATAGTGTACTTTTTTATTTTTATATTTTTCTCCTAACAGATTTGTTTGTTTTTCAATTGAAGTCTACAGGTTATAGGTCACATTAAAGGTGAGAAAAGTTTTGAAATTATTTATTACGGTCTCATTTTTTTATATCACAAAAACCTGGCATTTTAGCAGGGGTGTGTACACGTTTTATATCCAATGTACATTTGTTTTTCTTTATTTTTTTCCACCATGATAAACAGGGCTTTTTAAGCCACATTTGACAAGGGAAAAGTAAAACAAGTACTTTTTCTGCCGGTTGAGTTTTTTTTTTCATTTATTTTTTTATTTTTATTTACTTGTGTGAGTTCTGAACTCATCAAGATGTGTGGACAAATGATTTCTCACATCCAGGACCTCAAAATCAAGTTGCTCATTGTTATTCTGTTATGTATTTTTTTTCTGGGTGATCTGGATAAAGTATCAGCAGGATAAAGATGTTTGATTTTTGTATAAACTGGAGCTGTATGCATAGGCTTTCTCAAAACAGTAACTAAAGGTTGGTGGTCAGTTTTGATCTGGATAGGTCAAGCATAAATGTAATCATGGAACTTCTAACATGCAAACACAATTGCCAAACCCTCTCTCTCGATCTTGGCATATTGCATCTCAGTCTGGGTAAGAGTTCTCAATGCATAGGCTAGTCTACTCTTGAAGAATGACTTAGAAGCATCACAGGAAAGAGTAACTTGTTTCTGAACATCACAGTAGTTAAGAGTTGGTGGGTTAGCAATTTTCTGTTTCAAGACATTGAATGCTCTTTGCTGCTGTTCTGACCATGGCTTAAATCTGGAATGAACTTGCCTAGATAGTTGACCATGCCAAGAAAACATTGTAGGGCTTGGACTCTATCTGGAGCTGGCATCTTAAGAATTGATGTTTGCTTACAAGGATCTGGTTGTAAACCTGAACTGGTAAACAAGTGACCAACATAAGTAACTTCTTGTGGCCTGAACTTGCACTTATGGGGATTCAGCTTAAGATTCACTTTATGTGCTCTTTCCAGAACTTTCTTGAGGTTTCTATCATGCTCGACTTCACTATTCCCTCCTAGAGAATGTCACCTACTATAACAGCACACGGATAGCCAGAACAAATTTGGTCCATTGCACGTTGAAAGACTTCACCGGCAGAATTTATCCCAAATGGCATTCTCAAAAATCTGTATCTTCCAAATGGTGTTCCGAATGTGGTTAACAATGAAGATTTCCGGTCAAGCAAAATTTGCCAAAATTAACTTTTTGTATCTAAGACAAAAAAAAAACAGTGGCATTTGGCATGAGGGCAGCAACCTCTTTGACTGTGCACATTGGATAATGAGGCCTTTTCAATAAAACTGTCTTTCGGCTTTTTCCAGTTAGTGGTCGCCACAACGGAACTAAGGTCCACTAATGATTGGCAGTAGATTTTTATGTGCTGGCTTGCCAGGCCTAATGCACAACCTTCAACGAAGGAACGCCCATTCACGCATGTCGGCACACAAAAGACGCTCTAACTGAGAATCGAACGTGCAACGTCTAACTGTGAGGCGACAACACTACCGGAGCACCACCACCACAGTCTAATGAGGCCTTTTCAATACTTTGTTCAAACCTCTTGGATCAATACATATTCTGATATCATCTGTGCTTTTCTTATGAGCTACAACCATGGAGGATACCCATTCAGTAGGTTCTTCTATTGGACAAATTAGCCCTAGCTGCACCATTCTGTGTAGCTCAGCTTTGACTGTGCTCTGCATAGCTACTGGAACTTTCTGTGCTGGTCTGATAACTGGGCTGACCTCTGGGTCTAACTTCATAAACTACACAACTGGTAGTTTGCCTAGTTTTTTTCTGAAAAAAAATATCAGCATACTCGGAAAAAGCAGCCTGTATGAAAATATTGTATTCCTGCTCAAACACACTCCAATTTTCTGCAATAGTGTCATCAAAGACAAGCAGTACAGGTTTGAGAAAACCTTCTTCCATGCCCACAAATTATTGTAAAACACAATGCAAAATGTCCCTTGCAATTATGTACAAAAATGCACACACACAGGATACTTGTAATAATAGTCAAATGCACAATAAACTCAAATACTGTACTCTGTGAAATATGCATTGAAATAATTGTACTTTGCTAGATATTCGTTGAAACAACTTTATTTTGTGAAATAACTACACTGTAATACTGCACACATTTGCAAATATTTTGCACACTTCAGATACTTTGAATAGCTGTAGTTAATATGAAAAAGTAGCACATAGTGAAAAAATGCTGTCGTTTTCTGCTTTTTTGTACATTTTATGCAATTTTGATATAGTTTCAAATGTTTTTGTAATTATTTTTAATATTTTTACCAATATGTCACAGTTTCAGACATTTCATTTAATAAAAAATTTATTTTGAGTGTTCCAATTGCTTTGTTTTATATTTATAAAAGAAATCATTTAAGAAAGTTTTAGTAGCTGGAATTTGTTTCTGACCTGTTTTGTGAATTGTTTGTGCAGTGGGGATGATCCATTCCTATATATTCCTCCACCTCTAACCAGTTCCCTCATGCCTGTAACTCTGGATCCCATTCTGACATCATGTCACTCTTCTTATGTGCATTAAGAAGAGATTGAGGCTTGGATGGTCATTTAAGTAGTTTATTAATAAATACAAATACATCAAGATAGATGGCAGGAACATTAAACTTGAATGAACTTACTGACTATGTACTTGCATGCTCTCACTCTGGCTGCTCACTCAAAATGGCAGTGTTGCTTGCATGTGCTCAGTACTTATATGCATGTCCTGACTCACTGTAAAGCTTCTTAAAGGTATATCACACACTCTGATCTACATATCAGGAGGGTTAAACTTCATTATATGCAGATAGCATAGTTTTGTGGGTTTATTTTAAATTAATAGGTTATGGGGCATTCTAGGGATGTTTGTGAGGGGTTTTCAATAAAAGAAAAAATATTGTTAAATGTATCATAAGTTCACAAGGAGCTGGCAAAAACAACTATATAAAAAACTGTCATATATAATAGGTGGGAATAATAATTTCTTACACTGGCTACACTAAACATATTATTTTGGAATGTGAATGGCCTCATGGGTATAGACATAAAGGTAAGAGCACTGAATTATATTAAGAAATGCAGAGTGCAAATAGCAATGCTATGGGAGACACATTTGGAAAGATGTGAGCATGTGAATTTGACAAAAATGGATCTCAGGATGGATATTCAGCACAAAATTAAGGATAAAGGAAAAGGGGAGTACCTGTACTAATTCCTAGGGGAGTTCCACTAGGGATATAACAGGGAAAAATATAGTAATGGTAGATTTGCCATAGTAAATGACTACTAGTAAGGGAAGAGGATTATGGTGGCATCTATTTATACCTCTAAAACTGCTATTATGGAGCTTAAGAAAATTTGGGTGGGGAATAATCAGCTTTCAGGTGGAAATATTACTTATGTGTGGTTATTATAAATTGGTTTGCAACAAAGAGGCTGCATCTGGAAGACCTAGAAGGAAAATATAATAAAAAGGTTCAATTTCTGAAGAAATCTATAAAAAATATTTGGTACATATTCCCAAAGGTACCGTAACTGGGGTAGACTAGACAGACATTATATTTCACAGGAACCTATGCATTTAATTAAAAGCTTTGACACACATCCAGTAACTATTTCAGATCATATGCTAATAACAACTAAGATAAAAACACAGGGTAATGAAGTAAAAACGAGACATTAGCACTTCCCGACATACCTGTTAAAAAGAGAGGAATTTAAGTAATAGGTATGAAAATTATTCAAGAGTTATTATTCTTCAGAAATTATACCTAATGAGTGGGTAAGGTGGATTTTAAAAATTGGGTAGAAATAAAAAGAAAAGTATGTAGTTATATGTTACAAGAATTATGTAGAGGGACTGATGAGTTAAAGTATTGAAGAATAAGGAGAATCAAGAATTGGTGCAAATGCAGAGTGCTAAAAAGAAAATAATGAAGCAATTGGATAATATGCATGAGTTTAGAAAAAATTCTGTTAAGGAATTGTTTTTTTGATAACTCCAGAGCACAAAGCACAAAAACTCTTAGCACAATGACTTAGGCAACAGAAAGTAGAAATGGTTATTGCCAAACTTAGGGAGCCTATAACTAGAAAAATAAACAGCAATCCTGTAGAGGTGTGAAAATTTTTATAATGCACAAGAATATAGAAATCAAGAAAAAAACACAAATGGAAATATTTATGGAAGGCTTAAGTATTACGTTTGAAGTAGATGAGGCTCAACAATTAAGAGTTAAGATAGGAAGAAGCGAAATAAAAATGGTGATGTATAATCAATCTGCAGGAAAGTCTACAAGAATAGATGAAATTCCTTTAGAAGTTTGTAAGCTAGGTAGGAAGAAAATGATAAAGATCTGGAGGGTTTTGTTTAACAATATTTTAAAAGGAGGGGAAGCACCAACATCCTGGAAGAATGTTGTGGTAGCTGTAATACCTAAAGACAGTAAAGACCCATCATACCCAGCTTTGTACAGACCCATTTCAATTTTAAACCATGATTATACAATGTTTAGGTTTATAATAGGTAGAAGAATGGGAAAGATGTCACCAAGCTTGATAGATATGCATCAATGTGGTTTTGTGGACTAGAGGCAAACATCTGACATTAATAGAACAATTATGATCCAGAGGGAAGCAGAATGTAAGAAAATACTGCTATTCCCTGTGAGTTTTGATGCAGAGAGGAAGTTCCCTTGCTTACCAGTGGGAGTGGGAAGCATTGAGCTGCCTATTGGTCCAGTTTTGTGAGGTTTCAGCCAGTAACTTGTAGTCTATTGGTCATTTTGGGCCAGTTCCTAGCTTCTTTCAGCCCCCTGATATAAAACACGCTAAACGCGCGTTAGCGCGGAGTTGCCACTGTTGCACACAAGAGCAGCGGCGGTTAAACAAGGTTAAACTATTCGGGCCACCTAAATTCCACTCTTCAAATTTTCCCTTAAAACTACCTTCCTCGAGCTGTACTGCTGATCTAACCAGCGTATCCTATAACTAAAAAGTTCATCTCTACTTGATTCCCAAGTAGACTATTCTCTATCTGTAAAGCCTAGCACTTACTCCTACAGTACTTGAACCTTGATAAAACACTCTTATAATAGATACCCCACCAGCCTAAAACCCACATCCCCCGGAGTCCTTTGAAAGTCTTTTCATCTATTACTCTAGTATGTCAAGAGATCAGTTGCTAGTGTCCTCTCCTGCTCAACTGGTGAACCTGAGAATATTGAGGCAATGCTACAATTGCCTCATGTACACAGACAATCCTCTCCTTCTCCCACAAAACACAAATACATGCGAGAGATGCAACTATACGGCCAAACTGGAGGCTGAGCTCTCTCAACATAGGACTGGCAAGACCAGACAGGAGGAGAAGGTAACCACACACAAGACATACCCAGTCACACATAGTACCATCACAACTTCAAAGCATACACATAATCACACAAAGACATACTCGGAGGCTCTGATCAAAAATCTACCAAAACAGCAGAGGCCACCAAAGTAGACACCCAAACAACTACCACCTCAGGACCCAACACATGCATCACATAGACCACACAGTCAGAGTGTCAAACAGTCACAGCCCTTAAGGCCAAACACAATGCCAGACACACTCGTCATTGGTGACTCCATAGTCAGACACACTGACGTCCCGCTCACCAGACTAAGGAGAGGGTCACAGTAGGCTGCCTGTCGGGTGCTAGAATCCGCCACATAACGCAAGCACTCAGGTCTCTCAACAGCAGGTACAAGTACGACTCAGTCATTGTCCACGCTGGTGTCAACGACCTGAGACGTACCTCCTTGGACTACATGAAAAGGGAAATCAAGGAGCTCTCTGATTATGTAGCCCAGGCAGGTATGACCCTGACCTTGAGCAGTATCCTACCTTCACCTAGAATGATGCCACAATACAGTGATAAGATGATCAGCTTTAATAATTGGCTTAAATTCTGGTGTCATTCAAAGGGGATCCAATGTCTGTCTGCCTGGGATGACATGCTGGACAAGCCATGCTGCTTCAAGGGACGGCTTGCACCTGTCACCCTGGGCTTCGGATATTGGCAAAGGCTCTTGCCACCCCCATAGTGCCTTTTTTAGGCAATGCTCAAATTCTAAACCTACCACCCTAGAACACAAAAAAGGAAAAAAACTAAGGGTAATGCTGCTCAATGCCAGAAGTCTCAATCTCAAGATGCACGCACTCGAGGCCCTTCTCAATATGGAGAACATCGATGTCTGTGCTGTGACGGAAACCTGGTTCAAGGCTCCTGAGAGCACCCCAGCACTATCAGGTTTCACCTCATATCATGCGTTCCGGCCCCAAAATCCGGACAACACCAAGAAAGGAGGGGGGGTGTCCATATTCATAAAGGACACCCACACCTCAAGGTTGGTGGCAACGCACGATGCATCGGAGACCATCCAGGTGCAATTAACCATAGCAAGACTGCTCTGCAATTTGTAGCATGTTGCAGGCCACCCTCTCAAACTCAGGAACCTCACATGGCCTTCCTGAAAACATTGGAGGGGATAAATGTATCTCCAAACACCATCATACTAGGTGACTTCAACTACCCTAATATAGACTGCGAACACTACTCAAGCCCAAACACTCTAACCCAAAGATTCCTGGAGTTCATAAACTCAAATGCCATGGAACAACTAGTCACCATCCCCACAAGAGGTTGATCTCATCATCACGAACATGGGATCAAAATGTTCAACACCGGATGTATACCCCTCACTGGTGAGATCAGATCATAAACTAATCTCGCTGGAGGTCCTCATCCCGCCCCCACCTGAAATAAAAAAGACCACAGTGAAAAACTTCTCAAAAGCCGACTTCACACTTCTAAAAACTAGTGTGGTCTCCTTTAAGGCCCCTGAGCCAGTGGTAAACATTACTCAAACTGCTGAATCATTTACAAATGCCTTCTACCAGCACCTACAGGACTGCATGGATCAGGCAATCCCAAACAAAACTAAGACTCTCTGCACCAAAGGCAAGCATCCGGTATGGTGGACCCCAGCCATAAACAAGCTCTACAACAAAAGGAGGAAGCTACTACAAGATAGAGCAAAATCCTTGAAAGGTAAGACACCTTTGATCATTATAAGTAAAAAACTAAGAGCTCTCATAAAATCATCCAAGGCAAATTTTGAGAGAAAAATCGTCAAGGACTCAAAAGACAATCATAAGGCCTTCTTTAGCTATGTTAGAAACCTAGGAGGAAACTCCCAGATATGCTCAGAATTAGTTCAAAATGATGTGAAGATTACTGAACCTACACACATTGCCAACATACTGGCTGACAGGTTCAGTGCAAACTTCTCCCCCCCCCCCCAAAAGGAGAGATATTTATACCAGAGGATTGTAGCCCCCCAAACATCTCCAACGCCCAGGTGAGAACTGCCCTCACAAAGGCAAAAAACACAGCATCCATGGGACCGGATGGTGTCCCCGGCTGTATGCTCCACGAACTCAATGAGGAATTAAACCCACAGTTAGGACAGCTGTTTAATTTTAGTCTCACCTCAGGATACATCCCCAAGGAGTGGCGCATGGCGACTGTGGTCCCACTTCACAAGGGTGGTGCCTCCACCGACCCTGAAAATTACCGCCCCATCAGCTTGACAAGCCTTATCTGCAAAGCCATGGAGAGGATCATAATGGAACTCATAAATGAAGACATAGGGAACTTGCAGACTTTGGATCCAACCCAGTTTGGCTTTGTCAAAGGCAGATCATGCCTCTTAAACTTGGTTGACTTTTTCGAGACAGTCACCAAGGCCATTGATGAGGGAAAGGCAGTCCATACAGCCTACCTCGACCTGGCAAAGGCCTTCGACACAATACCCCACTCAGGTATCATCGAAAAACTCATCAGCTTGAATGTGAACCCATACATCACAAGATGGGTTGCAAACTGGCTAAGTGACAGAATCCACTGGGTCAGAGTTGCTGGAGCCATGTCAGACACAAAGCCTGTCACAAGTGGTGTCCCACAGGGCTCAGTCCTGGGTCCACTCTTGTTCGGCATCTACTTTTCTGAAGTACAAGCAAACACAGGAGGGTTATGGCTGACAAAGTTTGCAGATGACTGCAAACTGGGCGCCATAGTCGAAAACACATCTGACACAGATATCCTTCAGAAGGGCCTCACAGAAACGGAAAACTGGTGCCAGAGCCATGGCCTGAAGTTAAACGCCAAGAAATGCATAGTCATACCCTTCGGGAAAAACAAGGTTAAACCTAGCTACCATATAGGTGGCAATCCACTGAGCACAGAAGAAGTCATCAGGGATCTGGGGACCCAGGTTGACAGTAGCCTATCGTTTGACACTCATGTTGCTAAAGTAGTTAGGAAAACCTTCTATATTGCCCACCTGATCATGAAGGGATTCACATCTAGATCAAGGGAGGTCGTCGTCCCCCTGTACTCATCACTCATTAGACCTATGATTGAGTACAATGCCCCGTTCAGAATGTATCTGACCCGACACCTGCTGCAGCTTGAAAGACCCCAAAAGTTCCTCACCAAAAGGATAAAGGGTCTCAAAAATATGTCTTATGCTGCCCGACTGAAAGAACTCCAGCTCTATTCAGTCTCATACCGCTTGCTCAGAGGTGACCTGTGCCTGACATATAAGGCCATGTCAAACCCAGATTTGATGAATATGCTTCACCTCAAACAATCTAGATCCCTCAGAACCACAAGGGCGGGAGACTTAAACCTTGACATGGTTATTAATAGAACGTGCTGGAGGGACAGATTCATCACCCAGAGACTCCCTATGCTATGGAACAAAATCCCGGTACATGTGAGGCAGAGCACCTCGCTGGCCTTGTTCAAGAGGAATCTTGACCAATGGATGGGAGATCGCAGATATACCCCAGGGATTACTTCAGTGTCACTGCTTGACAGAGGCACAGCAAAATAATAGGCATAGTTTTATTCAAACTAAAGGGGTGGCGAAAGCCACATAACTATGGGCTAGGCTTATAAATGCCCTTGGGCAGATAGCCTAGTATGAACCTATGAACCTATGAGTAAGCTGGGATTTTATGAGTAGGGCAATGGAAAGATTTGTATTGTCTGATAATAATAATAATAAGGTTAATTAGGAGAATATATGAGGGATTGAAGGCAAAAATTAAAGTGGGAGGGTTCCTGTCTGATAAGTTGTATCTGAAAAGAGGAACCAGTTAGGGGTGTCCTCTTTCCTCTTTGTTATTTGTGTTATATTTAGAACCACTTGCAAAGAAAATAAGGGACTCAGAAATTCAAATATATAATTGGTAAGGCAATCAAGAAAAGTTGGCTTGCTTTGCCGACACATTATTTTGTACTGGCATTGGCTTCTGAAGGTGTTTTCAGGCCTACTCAACTTACCATTGTAACTACAGCCAAGACTAAACCTACATTAAAGACAAAGAAGCAAGTACAGCATTCACCTGGACAGGCCTCTATGCCTAAAAAACAGATGCTCAAAATGTCCGAAGACTTGATAACTCTGATCAGGGGTTCCCATCCCCCTCCTGAAAAAAGGCCAGGCAGGATACAGACTATGATTCCTCTGACCAGGTTTCAATATATTCTGATTCCTCTTCAGACCAGGGATATTCTTTATCCCCCCCCCACCCCACCCCACCCCATGAGGATTCTGATGCTGAAGAATCAATTCCTTCAGCCTCTCCTCCTGAGGATTACTCTTTTGGGGAAACTTTACATACCATGAGGGAGCATTTCCATTGGAAAGGCCAGGATTATTCAGAATCCAAGAAAAGGCTCAAGAGACCTTCTGTTACTGCCTCAGCACAGGCCCCTTGCTATTCCACCAGTGTTGGACATTGTGGATGATGTGTTCTCTGAATCTAGTTTAAATCCTGATTCTTTACCCCCAGCTCCAGTCAAGCCAGACAGGTACTCACAAATTTCTTTATAAAATCCCTGTTGCTGACCCAGAAACTATTTCCCAGGGTCCCAAAGGGGTTAAGGCTTCCACGGCTAAGAATCCAGTTCCCTCAGATAGGGACTCTAGAGCATTAAACAGATGGGGAAAGAAAGTTTACACCTCTGCAACTTTAGCAATGAGAGCTCTTAATTGCCAGTTTCACATGCTTAAATATCAACAATACTTACTGTCTCAATTAAAACAGAAAATTAGTACAAATGCAGAACAACCTGATCATAAGGAAATGCAGGATTTATTGCATGCAGCTGAACAAGTGGGGAAGCATACTTTGCAATGTGGTTTTGATTCATTAGAAGCTTCTTGTAGAGCAGCAGTTACAGGATCTGTGATTTGAAGGCATGCTTGGTTAAAAGAACAAAGTTTACCAGATCATGTTAAGGCAAAATTATTGGATGCTCCTTTGCAGCAAGATAATTTATTTGGTATTAAAGAAAATGGAGGATAAGGCAAAATCTATGCAAACAGTGAAGGATTTCTTACAGGTACAGCCACCATGATTTAGCAGAAATTGGCCTGCAAAGAATTGGTCCTTTCCAGTGTCAGACAGGCCACAAAGAGGCAGATACAGATACCCAAGAGGCAGATCTCGGCCACAAGGCTCTTACAGACCATGACAGTGGGGTGCTTCAAACCCAAAAGGAGGTGAGGACAAGTCACAACCTTACAGGAAACAGTCACAATGACTTCCCCCTTCCAATGCCAAACTCTTCCCTTGTGGTAGCTCCCTTGGGGGGAAACTAGCACTTTTTTCTCAAAACTGGCAAGCAATCACCCAAGACAAATGGGTGCTGAATATTGTGTCTCAAGGTTACATGTTCCACTTTCACACTTTTCTAAGGCTAAAAGGAATGCCAGACCTGCCACAAAAACAATGGGCAGAGGCACAGAAACAAATTACAGCACTCATGGACATGAGAGCTATTCAAAAAGTACCACAGCAGGAAAAAAGGACAAGGATTTTACTCAAGACTCTTCCTGCTACCCAGAAAGGACAAAGCCTGGAGACCCATTCTGTACCTTTCCACTCTAAATACTTACCTGGATGTTCCGAAATTCAAAATGCTGACACTTCAACAGCTCCTTCCCATGTTGGGCAAGATAGCTTGGCTTGTTACTCTGGACCTCAAAGAGGCATACCTGCATGTCCCTAGCAGACAAAATTGCAGAAGATACCTCAGATTCATAGCTGGTTCAATGCACTACCAATTTTCTGCACTGCCCTTTGGCTTATCTACTGCACCCAGGGTCTTTACCAAGTGCCTGGCACCAGTAATTGCATTTTGCAGACAAAAAGGAATTCAAATATATCCATATCTGGACGACTGCCTGATTCAAGCAGACAGCAAGGACATTCTTCTACAGCATCTGGCATTCGTAAAAAGATTGTTAAGTTGCCTACGGTACACAGTAAATGAAAAGAAATCAAAACTAGTGCCCTCACAAGAGATAATATTCCTGGGTGCCAGCTTAAATACAACAGCCCAGGTAGCTTATCTCATGCCAGACAAACAAGGATAACTGACTCAGTATTTTCAATTGATGGCAACAAAGTCCCAACTCTCTGCAAGAAAAATTCTGCAGGCCTTGGGATTCATGGCATCCTGCATACTACTAATTCCATATGCAAGACTGCATATGAGGAAATTACAATGGTACCTGAAAAGTGTTTGGTCTCAACATTCTCACAGCTTGGAGACAGTTGTTGTGTCTTTCAGCTTATCCTGGTTAGGGGTCACCACTCCCTGCCTACAACAGAAGTTTCGATGGTGGGCATAGGCATGTCACCTCAACAAGGGTCAGCCTTTCACTCTTCCCACAGCCAGGCAGATTTTAATAACAGATGCCTCGGATTACGCCTGGGGAGCACACATGGCAGGAAAATGTATTCAGGGCAAATGGACCACAGACCAAATCCATCTTCACATCAATCAAAAAGAGATGTTGGCTGTACAAAATGCCCTTAGAGCTTTCAAGGATCTTCTGCATCCAGGACAAATACTATTAAAGACAGACAACACCACAGTAATGTGGTACATAAACAAACAAGGGGGCACGCATTCTTACCCCCTCTGCAGACAAGCCATGACATTGTGGAACACAGCTCTAACCTATCAAGTTCATCTGCAAGCACAATTCCTGCCAGGAAAGAAAAACACTCTGGCAGACAACTTAAGCAGAAACATCATGGATCCTCATGAGTGGAAATTAAATCCACAAGTTTTCAGCATGATAATGCAAAAATGGGGGTGCCCGGATATAGATCATTTGCCTCACCACAGAATTACCAACTACAAAAATTCTGCACAAGGACTTATCACACACAAGCATGGAAATTGGATGCTCTTTTGTTCAGCTGGAAAAGTCTAAATGTTTATGCCTTCCCACCTCTGCCTCTCCTCTCAAAGGTACTCCTAAAGCCAGACAAGAAAAAACACAGATGATTCTGATTGCTCCAGACTGGCCACGCCAGCATTGGTACCCAATCTTAAAGAACTTAGCTCAAGGCCCACCTTGGATTTTGCCTCAAACTCCACACCTTCTGACAGCAAAACAATAAGATACTGCACAGTCAGCTCAAAACCTTAAACCTGGCTGCATGGCAGATTCATTAGCCAAACAGACAACTTCTCTCTCTAAAGCTGTTATGGATGTCATTTTGGAGGCCAGGAGGCCTAGCACCAGAAAATCTTATTCATAAAAGTGGAAGAGATTCTGTGCCTGGAACCAGACTCAAAACCTTGATCCTCTGGTCCCTAACATTCCTCAGATACTACAATACTTGACTGAGATGCTGGACAAAGGACTATCCTTCTCATCCATTAAGATTCACGCTTCTGCCATTTCGGCTCATTACAACACCGATCCTCCTATTTCTCTTACCCATTGCTAAAGCAGTACCTCAGAGGGGCTAAAAACTTAAGACTGCCCCAGAGAGCACCAACACCAACTTGGGACCTCAATTTCATTTTGGAAAAGCTCACTTTGCCTCCTTTTGAACCACCCAATTCAGCAGACTTAAAATATATATCATGGAAAACTGCTCTCCTTCTGGCAATAACCTCAGCACGAAGAGTCTCAGAACTGCAGGCACTAATGGCAGTGGAGCCTTTCATCATTTTCCACCAAGACAGGGTTTCTTTAAGAACAAACCCTTCATTTATGCCTAAGGTGGTATCCAGTGTGGCTCTTAACCAAACTATTCACTTGCCAACATTTTATCCAAATCCCCAGAATAAAGGGGAGAGACTTCTACATTCCTTGGACATACACAGGCAATTGCGCTTCTACTTGGACAAAACAAAAGCTTTCAGAAAATCTGAACAATCGTTTGTATCATATACTGCAGGATCACAGGGAAAGGCTATTTCAAAGCAGACCATTTCAAAGTGGATAGGACACTGTATCCGGTTCTGCTACACACAACATGGGAAACCTGTACCTAATAATATTAGACCACATTCCACCAGGGCAACTGCCACTTCCACTGCCTACCTTAGAGGAGTACCTACCAAAGATATCTTGGAAGCTGCAACTTGGAGTTCAGTGCACACCTTTACCAAGCATTACCATTTGCCGCTTTATTCTAGATCCAGAGCTGGCTTTGCCCACTGCAGTGCTGCAGGGCCTCATAGCCACACCTAATCCTCTATAGAGCCAGCCACCCAAACTCAGCTTTGGGATTCTACCCAAGTGTAATGACTGCAGCAGTGAAACACGATGAACATAATACAGTTTTGTACCTACCATAAATGTAGATGTTCGAGTGTCTTCACTGCTGCAGTCCAGGTTACCCACCCGCCAGCCCCTCTTTTTTATCTGGGACCAACCTATACTACCTATGTGGGTATTTGCTGGTTACTGAAGGTTTTATTTTTTCCTTTTGTATGTTTTATTAGCAATATGTATTGCCTACCATTTTTAGGGGCACCTGACATCTGGGGCAAGAAAAACTGAAGAAAATGGCGTCAGCTGATTCTTAAATACCCCTGGCGCACTAACGTCAGGGAAGAGGCGACAGCAACGAACGTCGGACCAAGACTTTGGAATTCAGGCCGATTGCAGGCCCGGCTGATGGCAAGATAACCCAAGTGTAATGACTGCAGCAGTGAAGACACTCGAACATCTAAATTTATGGTAGGTACAAAACTGTACTTTGCCTGTACGCATTAGGCTTTGTTGTAGTTATGGAACTATGCTTGCAAGTTTGAGAGATTTTATTGTTATATCCCCAGTACGTGTTAGAATTCTTTGTACTAAGTGGTGCAAGTAGCAATTTACTACTAGGAGCTACTACATTGTTTTTGATGTTACATTCTGGTTCATGCCATCTTACAGTCCCAGGGCTTTACTATTTATGTCAGTCATGTTGCTTTCAGTGTGTAACAGAGGAAATACACATTGCTGGAACCTATTTACTTAGGTAGTTACGTGTAACGTGCTGTTTTTTATGGATATAGTTCAACAGAACAAATAGGGTTCTACAGATAGGAGATAGCTAATTTATGCAAGTGTTATTACACTGATGGTATCAGCTGTTGTCAGTGTTATACGTTTCCTTGTCTGTCATATGGTATTTCGTGGTTTTGATGTTTCGTTATTGTGCACACTCATTGATTTGGTCTCGTTTGACTGTCGATCATGTGGTCTTTCAGTCTACTGAAGTAGACCCATATATATATATATATATATATATATATATATATATATGTGTGTGTGTGTGTGTGTGTGTATAGAGGCTATAATGAGAAAGTTATAGATAAAGAAGTACTTAAGCTATCTAACATGGAAAGAAATTTAACATCTGTATCTAAACATTATGAGGAAGGTGCAAGAGGAACAGTCCCTTTAAGATTTATTACCACATTTGGTACTAATACTTATAAATTACGTGGTATTATTAATAGTTACTGGCATATCCTGAAAAATGATCAATTTTTTGAAAGATATCTCACAGAATACTGCAAGTTTGGATATAGCAGGGGTAGAAATATAGGGGAATCACTTGCATGGTATAAAAAGATGGAAGATAAAAAATCAAAAATTAATATTATAAAAGGGTGCAATCCATGCGGTAATTGTATATATTGTAAGATTATTTTAAAAACAAAATCTTTTACCTCTATTAATACACCTAGGTTATATGATATACAACAGCTAATAACCTGTCGGACAGAATGGATGATTTATATGGCAGTATGTCAGTGCGGGGCTTTCTATATAGGTCAGATGTCAAGATCTTTTAAAAGTAGGGTGGCACTCCACCTAAGTGACATTAAATGTCAACGGGTGCGGAGTGCTCTTTACAAACATAAAATTGACCATATAACGGTACATTTTAGAGATTGATACAATCCATAATGTCAATTTGAATGAAAATAATAAACATAAAATGATGGATAAAAAGGAAAGGATGTGGATTTTAAATTTGGGGGCTTTGTATAGACCTGGTGTAAATGAGTGCCTTTGATAATATGAATAATGACAAAAATGGGTTAACTTGTTAGTTATTCATTTATTTAGGTTAATAGATAATGTGTTTCATAATAAATGAATAATTTTGGGCTGCATTGAGGTTTATATGCTTGTAATTTTCTGTATTTTTTATAATGTATGGTGCATATATTTAAAAATAGGGCTTGTACCTTTAAAGGAGAAATGTTTAAAGTGTTCTGTTGATGCACTTGGTATTTTCCACTGATGACGCCTAAAGGGAGAAACCGGTTTGGAGTCATGTTTTTCTGCGTTTATATCATGTTATCAAAAGATGAAAATAGTGAATGCTATTTCATCAGCCCCAAAACATCTAAACATGAAAATATCGAACATTCAGAACAGCAATTTTTTTCCCATGGAAAAAAATTGCTGCTCCGAAACACATACACACAACACAAGCACATCAAACAAACAGCAACCACACACATACACTTAAATTCCTACATCTAACGCTACACTAAACTAAACATACACTACTATCTACCCACTTACCTTAACCTAAACTATAACCCTAAGGTCCATCACTATCGCACACTTACCTAACCCGCGCCCTAACACTAACTCACTTAAACCGCCCCTAACCCTAAAGTCTGTCACTATCGCACACAAGCCTAACCCGTGCCCTAACCCTAGCTCACTTAATCCGCCCCAACCCTAATTTGCAAACAATGTCACACTTACCTGAACCCAACCCGTAACTTTCCACCACAGCGCTAAGAATAGCGAAGCCACAGAAACGGCCAACCAAATTCTTTCCTGAGGAAAGAATTTGCTGTTCTGCAACTTCGCTATTCTTAGCATTCGCTGAATAGTGTTCAATATCAGAACATTCAAAGTTTTAATACTTCAATGTTCTGATATAGACCCATTTTTCTCACTGTCTGCAAGCCAATAAAGTAATTTTGGCAATCTCTCTGCCTTTAAACTTTATTTATATTCACAATTGGCTGTGCTGGAATCATAGCTTTGTTGTTGTATGTTGGATTCTTCCGTGCACGCCTTGATGTTCGTACGAGCATTAGCTTCATTGTGGTATTATGTATTGAGGAGTGCTGTGTGCTGTCGTTTGTGGTAACCTGCATTAGTGGGTCAAGAATCATTAATGTTCATCGTGCATACAGCTGCAGTCATAACAGATGGGTTATCCTGCCGTCAGGCGGGTCCTCGGTCGGCCGAATTCCAAAGTCTAGGTCTGGCGTCGGTTGTCATCGCTTCTTCCCTGACGTCAGTGCAGCAGGGGTATAAAAGAGGCAGCCGATGCCATTTTCTTCAGTCTTTCTTGCCGCACGGTGCCTGAAGCAGAAGCAGTTCGCAAGTGCCGGTCGGCCAGCTCCTGAGATTTACGAAAGTATTTCAGCCGAAGTCTTCTTGAAAGCTAAGTACCCCATTGGGGAAACTTTTCTTGCCTCAGACCGATGTCAGACAAAGTTAATAATTGCATTTCATGTGGGAAGCAAATACTGCATAAGGATTTCTACTCTTTCTGTATACCTTGCTTAGGCCCAGACCACGACGTCTCGGCCTGCTGTTTTTGTGCTAGATTCAACAAACGCACTATTAAGCGTCGGGTGGAGTTCGCCCTTCACTTTTTTGGCAAAAAATTTAATTATATTATGTCGTCGGATACTCCGAATCCAGTTTTGAGAAAAAAACGCAAAGATAAGGACCAACATACGAGGTCCGCACCACCTTCTGAAACCACGCTAAGGCCGACTACGGGTTCTCTGGTACTCAGCGAGGCACCTACGCAGCCCCTGAGTACCGATGATAATGCATTACCAGTGTCTTCAGTACCCGAGGTCGCAGGCTCCTCAGCCCCCATTCCTACTACTGATACTGACGCCACTCCTGGCAGAGAAACTCAGAATTTAGACAGGCCTGCCATTTCTCAAGGGGTCTTCAGGCCTTCCTCCTTCTCTATTAAAGCCTTCACTAAATCTAAAACAGCCATGAAAACCAAAAAACAAGTTCCTCAGACCCCCTCTCAAGGCACCATGCCTAAAAAACAGATGCTTAAAATGGCTGAGGATTTGATTACTCTTATCAGGGGTTCTCAACCCCCCTCTATCAAAAGGCCCAGATTAGAGGAAGACTACCCTTCCCCAGATCAAGCTTCTATTACCTCAGAACTATCTGAGGACCAGGATTATGCCTATTCTCCATTCGAAGACTCTGATGCAGAGGAGTGTGTCCCCCCCCCCGAGGACTTCTCTTTTGGGGAAGCCCTGCATACATTGAGGGAACACTTTCACTGGGAAGGCCAAGATTACTCAGATTCAAA
This sequence comes from Protopterus annectens, assembly GCF_019279795.1. NCBI lineage: Eukaryota > Metazoa > Chordata > Ceratodontiformes > Protopteridae > Protopterus > Protopterus annectens. The sequence continues at coordinate 1,140,607,887 of NC_056745.1, forward strand.
GAAAAGGCTCAGGGAATTTCTTCTGCTCCCCCAGCATAGGCCTCTGGCTATCCCTCCTGTTTTAGATATATTGGATGATGTGTACACAGAAGCCAGCCTTAATCCTGATTCTTTGCCTCCAGCTCCTGTTAAACCAGACAGGTATTACCGGGTTCCTGATTCTCACCAGTTCCTATATAAAAGCCATACTGCTGACCCAGAAACTATTTCACAGGGCCCCAAGGGAATTAAGGCCTCTACTGCTAAAAACCCATTACCTTCAGAGAGAGATTCCAGAGCTTTAGAAAGGTGGGGGAAAAAGGTGTACACCTCGGCCACTTTAACCATTAGGGCATTAAACTGTCAGTTCCATATGTTAAAGTATCAACAGTTTTTGATATCTCAGCTGAAAAGCAAGATGACACAACCAGAACAACCAGTTTTAAAAGAGTTGCAGGATTTGTTGCATGGTGCAGAGCAAGTGAGTAAACATACCTTGCAGTGTGGTTTGGATGCTTTAGAGGCCTCATGTAGAGCTGCTGTTACAGGGTCTGTTATACGTAGGCATGCTTGGCTCAAAGAGCAAACCTTACCAGATCATGTCAAAGCTAAATTATTAGATGCACCTCTTCAAAAAGATGTATTGTTTGGTGTTAAAGCTGAGGAGGTGCTAAAGAAAATGGAGGAAAAAGCGAAATCAATGCAAACAGTGAAAGATTTCCTGCAGGTACAGCCTCCACGTTTCAGCAGAAACTGGCCTTCAAAAAATTGGTCCTTTCCAGCCACGGACAGACCTCAAAGGGGCAGATACAGGCATCCAAGAGATAGAGGGCAACCTCAAGGATCTTTCAGAGCCAGACAGTGGCAAGCACCAACCCCAAGAGGTGGAGAAGATAGATCACAATCTTTTAGAAAATAGACACAATGACTTCCCCCTACACCTGCCAAGCAAAGCTTTAATGTCAGCACCTTTGGGCGGAAAACTCACATTATTCTCAAAAAATTGGCATATTGTTACAAAAGACAAATGGATTCTGGACATTATAGACAGAGGCTACAGGTTCCACTTTCACACCCTTCCAAAAATGAGAGGCATGCCAAACCTGCCACAAAATCAAAGGGCAGAGGCACAAAAACAAATTTCAGCTCTCATGGACATGAAAGCAATTCAAGAGGTACCTGCAAAAGAACAAGGTCAAGGGTTTTATTCCAGACTATTCTTGGTACCAAGGAAAGACAAAGATTGGAGACCTATCTTAGACCTATCCATCCTAAACACATTTCTACAGGTGCCAAAATTCAAGATGCTCACATTACAGCAGCTTCTTCCCATGCTGGGCAAGGAGTCTTGGCTGGTAACACTGGACCTCAAGGTGGCATACCTGCATGTCCCTATCAGACAAGATTGCAGAAGATACCTCAGATTTCTTGCAGGTTCAACCCATTACCAATTCTCTGCATTGCCCTTTGGCTTATCTACTGCACCCAGAGTGTTTACAAAGTGCCTGGCATCAGTAATCGCCTTCTGCAGACTACAAGGGATTCAAATCTACCCATATCTGGACGACTGCCTGATCCAAGCGGACAGCAAGGACATACTACTGCAGCACCTGGCATTTGTAATAAAACTTGAACTTCCTGGGATACACAATCAACAAAAAGAAATCAAAACTAATACCCTCTCAACAAATAATTTTCCTGGGTGCCAGCTTGGATACAACCACCCAGATGGCCTACCTCACGCCAGACAAGCAAGGGCAACTGTCTCAATACTTCAGAAAAATGGCAACTTACACCAGGCTAACTGCAAGGAAAGTCCTGCAGGCTCTGGGATTCATGGCATCTTGCATCCTACTAATCCCATGTGCAAAGCTGCATATGAGGAAACTTCAATGGTACCTAAAAAACTTATGGTCTCAACACAGCCACAGCTTGGAAGCAATTATACCACTCATTCCATGCCTTCAAAAGGAATTTATGTGGTGGGCTCAAGCTTGCCAAAGAAACACAGGTCTTCCTTTCTCTGTACCTCAAGCAACTCAAATCATCACAACAGATGCCTCAGACTACACCTGGGGAGCACACATGACAGATCAGTGCATTCAGGGAAAATGGACCCAAAAAGAGAAGCAGCTTCACATCAACCAAAAGGAAATGCTCGCCGTGCAAAAGGATATTATGACCTTCAAAGACCTACTGCATCCAGGCCAGCTATTGATAAGGACAGACAACACCACAGTGATGTGGTACATAAACAAACAGGGGGTAACTCATTCATACCCCCTGTGCAGGCAAGTCATGACCCTATGGAACACAGCACTGGAATTGCAAATTCAACTACAGGCACAATTCCTGCCAGGGAAGGAAAGCACACTGGCAGACAACCTAAGCAGAAATATGACAGATCCACACGAATGGAAGTTGCATCCTCAAGTTTTCACAAAGATAACTCGCGCATGGGGACAGCCAGACATAGATCTCTTTGCTACCCACAGAAATTACCAGTTGAAAAAATTTTGTTCAAGGACCTATCATCCACAGGCCTGGAAAGTGGACGCACTTTCCTTCAATTGGGCAACATTGACAGTCTATGCCTTCCCGCCTCTTCCTCTGCTGCCCAAAGTTCTATTAAAAGCCAGAGCAGAGAGGCCGAAAATGATTCTCATTGCTCCAGACTGGCCAAGACAACACTGGTATCCGCTCCTGAAGAGCCTGACACATTCCCCACCATGGATCCTACCTCTAGTTCCTCTTCTGTTGTCCCAGCACAACTACAAAACTCTTCACAGCCATCTCAAAACTCTAAATCTAGCTGCATGGAGAATTCCTTGATTTCCCAACAGTTTCTCCTCTCCAAAGAGGTGCAGGATGTCATCTTGGAGGCCAGAAGACCTTCTACTAGAAAAGCCTACTCCGCCAAATGGAAACGATTTTGTGCCTGGAATCAAAAGAAGGGACAGAATCCTTGGGTAATAAATATACCTCAAATTTTACAGTACCTAGCTGAGATGTTAAACAATGGACTTTCCTTCTCCTCCATCAAGATCCACGCTTCAGCCATTTCTGCACAATACAACACAGATCCTCCTTTATTCTCTCATCCTCTCTTAAGGCAGTTCCTCAGAGGGGCAAAGAATATAAAACCCCCAAGGAAACCACCAGTCCCTGCTTGGGACCTCAACTTCATATTGGAAAAGCTGACCCTTCCTCCCTTTGAGCCAGCTTCTTCATCAGAGTTACAGTACTTGTCATGGAAAACAGCCTTTCTTCTGGCTATCACCTCAGCTCACAGGGTTTCGGAGCTACAGGCCCTCATGGCTGTGCAACCATTCATCATTTTCCATCAGGACAGAGTTTCCTTATGAACCAACCCTACCTTTATGCCAAAGGTAGTATCCAGTGCAGCTTTGAATCAGACTATCCACTTACCTACCTTTTATCCTAATTTACAAAACAAAGGGGAAAGACTACTACATTCCTTGGACATTCACAGACAACTCTGTTATTATTTGAACAGGACAAAGCCATTCAGGAAATCTGAGCAACTCTTTGTGTCCTATGCTACAGGTGCTCAAGGAAAGGCTATTTCCAAACAGACAATTTCAAAATGGATAGCCCACTGCATACGCTTTTGTTACTCATTTCATGGAAAAACTGTGCCTGCATGCATCAGATCCCACTCCACCAGAGCCACAGCTACCTCTGCAGCCTTCCTCAGGGGGGTCCCTACCAAGGACATTTTGGAAGCAGCCACCTGGAGTTCAGTGCACACTTTCTCCAAGCACTATCACCTCCCACTATACTCTAAATCTAGAGCGGGCTTTGCCACAGCAGTCCTGCAGGGCATCCTAGCCCCTCCTAGTTCCACTTAGTGCCTACCACCCTTACTTAGCTTTGGGATTCTACCCATCTGTTATGACTGCAGCTGTATGCACGATGAACATAGTACAGTTTTGTACCTACCATAAATGTAGATGTTCGAGTGCTCATACAGCTGCAGTCCAGGTTTCCCTCCCTCTATCCCTTCTTAGGACAGGCCTTATGACACACACTTTTCATATAACCTTTTTGGGGTATTCTTTTATGGTGTATTTGCTTGCAACTACTGATTTTGATTTATCAACATTGCATTTTTGCATAACATTATGTTTGCCTTCCTTCTGGGGGCACCTGACATCTGGGGCAAGAAAAACTGAAGAAAATGGCATTGGCTGCCTCTTTTATACCCCTGCCGCACTGACATCAGGGAAGAAGCGACGACAACCGACGCCAAACCTAGACTTTGGAATTCGGCCGACCGAGGACCCGCCTGACGGCAGGATAACCCATCTGTTATGATTGCAGCTGTATGAGCACTCGAACATCTACATTTATGGCAGGTACAAAACTGTACTTTTTTCTTATCCGAGTGGACTTATAGTGACTGGTTTATTTTCTGTAATGGCAGAAGGAGATTTGCGTAAATACATTGATATGCTAACTTTGGATAAAGAGGACAATACGTGGCTTGATGGCAGGTAGTGGGGCATTAAAAATGTGAGTAACACGGATGCAAGCAACTTTTCGCAAATGCAGCATGATTTTAAAGAACTATGTCAATATACTAAAATATTTTGCTCTATTGTGTAGCATATTAAACTTTTAAGGGCTTATTTGGATGCTGAGATAGCGCCAAGGGGCCTGCGTGTTTATGTAGAGCCAGGTGTAGGTAAAGAAAATGCAAGTTTTGTTGCTAAATGGTGTCTAATACAGAATACAGCTTCAAAACTTTTTATTGAACTGTTGATTTTGTTTTATGAAGCAAATTTAATGGATGTCAAATCAAAAGTCGATGGCTGTTTAGATGTGATACAAAAATACAATATGATGGAAGAATATAAGCACTTGTTTAATAAATATATGGAGGACATGAATACCTTTGAAAATGATGTAAAAACTAGAAAATTAAAGAAGTTCAATAGGGACATGAATGATGCCAAAAATGATAAAATCTACACCTGGAAACAAAATAAAAGAGCAGTTAGGTTCAGTGATACTAACAAACCAAGACGAACTAAACAGAAAAGAAATGTCTATTTTAAAATTCACTCGTGATATGGACAATTTTGAATCTAGTACATCAGAAATGTCATCGAATGCACCAACTACTGACACTGATTATGATGCAGGTGAATTAGCTGATGCACAATCATCGACACATAAAAGGGCCAAATATAAGGGTGGCCCTTTAGAAGAAGTGGCAAGAAACATCGGAAGGGAAGATCTGATAGAGATGGAAGAAAAGTTCAGGAGACTAGTGAAGGAAAAGTGAATGATGAGGTACTTATTGTGAATCTTACAGATTACCATCTAAATGATGAAAAAACAGTGTTGAATAAAGGATTTAATTATGTACCTTCTTTTTTCTTGTCTCAACATGATATGTGCATGGATGTTAAAAGTTTTTGTAGACACTTAAATTTAAAGTACTTTTTTCATACTAAGGGTGATTCTTCTGTAATAACATCTGAATTTAGATTTAAAAAGGGAACCTTTGTACCCCCTATCACCCAAGGGTGAAAATGTTTGAAGAAAGTGTACTACGTGAGTTACATAACAATCAAAGTAATATATTTGCTTCTAACACTTTTATCTTGCATTGTATCAGTTGTATATATTGTATTACTATTTTGTATTTTGCATTCTGTGTATTAAATCCAGTAACTAAAAAATCCAGCACCAAAGTCTCTATGCCAAAATCCTGAAGAAATCCAAAAAATATGTGAATGGCTAGAGACACCACGGCAGAGGCACACAATAAAATCAGTTGAACAAAGTATTTATTTAAAAGTAAGCACTTTCAGGCAAACACACCCTTCCTCAGACAATACACAGCAGTTAAAAAACAACATTTAAACATAACACTATCCAATCACATTCAGTAGTTTACCCTCCTTTTCCTCAAAACAGGTTTTAAAGGCACAGTTGCATTCAAACCAGGGCTCTTGTCCGCCCCTAATCTAATTATCCATTTGGTGTCATTGCACTCAGTTTCGTTGATTAAATCACCACCCCTTATATTATTATGCATCACTTGTAGCACCATAAACTTGAAGAAATGATCAGAACATTCTTTGATATGTTGTGCTAGGACATTGCATATATCATGATGCCTTATATCAAATAAATGTCCAAAAATTCTTTCCTTCAGCATGCAATTGGTCTTACCAACATAATATGAATCACATAGTTGCCACATAGCTAAGTAAACTACATTCCTTGTTCTACAGTTAGCATGACCCCTCAATGAATAAGTCAGCCTTGTCCTAGGATGTACAAAAGAATTATCTGTGCAAATATGGGTGCATGCCCTACAATCTTGACAAGGATAGGTCCCTATTCATCCTGTTCTCATGGTAGTAGATAGACATGTCAAGGGTTCCTTACAAAGCATGTCTTTCAAATTCCTGTTTCTTCTAAAAATAAACCTGGATCCATCCCCAACTATCCCTGCTATCCTTTGATCTGATTGTAGCACTTTCCAATTACGTCTAATGATGTCACAAATCCCCCCATGTCACTGCTATATGTAAGCAGTAACTGTCCTTGTGGGGGACCATATCTATTATGCCTGGTGTTAACCTCTCCAGTAGTGCTCCTATGGTACCAGGGTTTAGCGGTCCCTTCACGTTTGATCTTAGTTTCTCTCATAGACCTATCTATCAGTTGTTTGCTATATCCTCTGTCAATAAGGTTCCTCATAAGAACATCTGTCTCTATGTCAAACTGTTCCTCATTGGTATAAAGCCAGAAAATCCTATGAGCTTGTCCCTTAACTATATTTGCAAATGTATAACTTGGATGCATACTGTCAAAGGAAAGCAAACTGTTCTTCCAACAATCCTTTTTGTATAGCATGGTTTCAAACCTACCCAATGCATCTTTCACTAAATGTACATCCAAGTAGTCAATTTCTGAGGTTGAAAAACTGACAGTAAATCTGAAAAACTCGGTGGTGCCCTCAAGGTAACCAACAAAAGAAGACAACTCCTCATTGGTACCCTTCCATAAAAAGAAAACATCATCAACAAAATGAACGTAATGTCCCACTTTATCAGACCAGGGATGTATTTGCTGAAATAGCACCTCATCCTCCCAAAATGCTAATACCAAGTTAGCATAAGAGTTGGCACAGGGTGTGCCCATGGCAACACTCTGTGCCTGTCTATAGTAAGTCCCCTGACATATGAAAATATTGTGCTCAAGTATTAAAGCCAACAGTCTACAAATCCTTTCATTGCTAACATCATCCATCTGTGCCTTATTGGCCAAAACATTTTCTATGGCCTTCAACCCATAACCATTGTCAATAACGGTAAACAAATTTCTCACATCCAAAATGACAAACATGTAATTTGAACAATTAAAACCTTCCATATGAGAAGACAAACTGGGTAAACATGTGCATTATCTCTTAAAATCCTGGGATATAGCTCAACCACCGGTCTTAAGCCACATTTAACCCACATAGACACATTTTCCGGTGCTCAACCCCTCCCCAAGACAATAGGTTACAAGGGAGGGTTGGAGCCATCCTTATGCAATTTTGGTAATCCCTTGAATTCGGGAATCCTAGGATGATCAATAAGGAGAAAATCATACTGAGACTGCGTTAGCAAACAACTCTTCTCCATATTCATTAACCGGGTCTTAATGTTACCCTTTAAAGTATGTACCATCACAGGTGACAGAGGTACAAAAGTAGTTGTATCTTGCAACAATAAATGGTTTAAATGAGTTCCTTTGATAGTATGAATAAAGACAAAAAATGGGTTAACTTGTTAGGTATTCATTTATTTAGGTTAATAGATAATGTGTTTCATAATAAATGAATAATTGTGGGCTGCATTGAGGTTTATATGCTTGTAATTTTCTGTATTTTTTATAATGTATGGTGCATATATTTAAAAATAGGGCTTATACTTTTAAAGTCGATATATTTAAAGTGTTCTCTTGATGCACTTGGCATTTTCCACTGATGACGCCTAAAGGGTGAAACCGGTTTGGAGTCATGTTTTTCTCACTGTCTGCAAGCCAATAAAGTAATTTTGGCAATCTCTCTGCCTTTGAACTATATTTATATTCACAATTGGCTGTGCTGGAATCATAGTTTTTTTGATATATATATATATATATATATATATATATATATATATATATATATATATATATATATATACACACACACACACACGCACATATATATATATATATATATATATATATATATATATATATATATATATATATATATATATATATATATATACATATATACACACACACACACACACACACACACATATGTTGTGTCTTTCGGCTTTTCCCGGTTAGGGGTTGCCAATGCGGAACTCCGATCTTTGATAATATTCCGAAGAAAATGTTAAAGAAAATCACACAGGGGAAATGGAATCGGTTGCTAATTGTAAGCTGTGATATGAAAAGGGAATTGGATAGATTTTTATGACGTTATTTAACATGGCTGTTATTAGCTTTTAAGCTTTGTTTAATTTTGTGGATTTAATAATGTCGATTTAAACTGATAATGTAGCCCAAGTTAAAGAACATGGAGGTTAATCCTTGTCATTCTGCCTATCGTGAGGGACATGGCATGGTTGCCCATTGTGCCCTGTACTTTCTGTTGTGTTTTTAGAACCAATAGCAACAATAAAGGGTTTGAAAATGCTGAAGATTACATAACATTTCTGAAAGTACTTACATGGGACTAATATAGTTCAGTGGTTATGTGGAAAGCTAGAGCAAGAACAGATACGATCAACTGAGTAGATGGAAGCATGACCGAAAAGATGTAAAGAAGGAACTCAAGCATATGAGATAATACAAGACTGAGATGATGTGCCTCCCAAGTTGTTATAAGGGTGGGCTCTACAGGTAACGCAAGGTTAAGAGATGCACCTCCCACTATTATAAGGGTGATACTGCAGATAACAACAAGGTTTAGATAATATACTTTCTATTCCATTATAAGTCACTGAAGGTAACACAAAATTTAGATGAAGTACCTCCCAGAGTATTGTAAGGGTAGGCAATAAGGATAACATAAAGGTTTATATGATTACTTTCCATGGTGTTATATGGGTACCACTGGAAATAACACAAGATTTAAATGATATACTTCTCAAAGTGTTATAAAGGAAAGTGTACCAGTGATAACATAAGTTTTATATGAAGTAGTTCCCAGGGTGTTATAAGGGTGACACCAGATATAACACAAGTTTTATATAATGTACCCTCATGGTGTTATAGGGTTGAGTACTGAGGATAGTAGGTACAAGACCAAGATATAAAACGCAGTAGGTATATTATTATGCAAAACATATAGTTATCATAAAAACTTTATATACATATATATATATATATATATATATATATATATATATATATGTGTGATACTGGTAAAGTAGACAAATATAAAAACAGATTCAATACACAGTGTGCAATAATATTTGTCTACTTTACCAGTATCATATATATATATATATATATATATATATATATATATATATATATATATGTATATAAAGTTTTTATGATAACTATATGTTTTGCATAATAATATACCTACTGCGTTTTATATCTTGGTCTTGTACCTACTAGCAGGAAATGTCCATATAAGGAATATTAAATGAATGTAATTAATGTGTATAAATTGAATTATTAACCATTTAGTTTTAATTGGTAACACTATATAAAGACAATCCATCTATACATGAAATTAGATCTGATGAAGCGTACCAGAGGAGTACGACAAAGCGCTTATCCTGTTTTAACTTTGTCGAAATAAACTGCTTTTGAGTTTACGTCTTTGGTGGTCCTTTGAAGTTTTTTCTCTACATATTGCTGCTGCTTGCACTTTTACTGAGAAGGACCTTTGGGTATATTTTCTATTCTATCTTCACCGTTAGTTTTAATACTATAGAAGACCATTTTGTGGTCATATCTTACCAAGGAAGAGTTAACGCATGGTAGGCAGCAACATCCCCCCATGTTCATAAGTATCAGGTCTAGGATACTTGAACCTCTAGTTGGGTGCTAACTATTTGTTCCATGGTGTTTGCATTGATGAAGTGCAAAAACCTCTATGAGCAAGTAAATTATGGGTAATATAAGTCTCCCAGTTTATGGAGGGGTTGTTGAAGTCATCCATAAGTATGGTATATGTTTAGATATTCCAGTAGGCGTAGGTAGGGAATCTGGTTTCCAAACTCATGTTAGGGGATCTGTAGCTAGCAAGGGTATGATAGGGGGTCGTACCTGTGGTTAGTTGAGTATGGAGTAGCTCAAGCTAGTCACGTTGTTGGACCAGTCTTGTGGTGAACATGTCCATTATGAACACTGATACCTCTCCCCTTTGTTTTACCCTGAGCTGAGGGAGATTGAGGCAATAAAACATTCTCTGATGTTTGTGTTGTTTTGTCCTGAACAAATGTTGCTTCATGTTTGTTGTAGTTAACACTTTCAATGAAGGATTTTTAGAGCTGTAAGAGTGGTTGCAGTAATGTGCGCATATGCAATATACTTACATTCACAGTACATTTACACTATGACTTTATTAGATAGGAAGGATTTTTTTGTTTCATCAGCATTTTTATGCAAAAAGATCTGTATGTTCTTTATTTATGCTTATATTTTAATGTCTTCTAGCTGAAATGTAAACATTGCATGTTATTCTTAGTTTAAAATTTCTCTACCTTGGAAAGACAGCAAAGTTGAAAGCTATATTAAATGCATTTTTTCTGTTTTTTAGGTGGCATGATGTTTGAGTAAGAATAAGTAAAGGATAGTGTAGACAAACCTCCACAAAAATTGTGATTTCATAGTATTTTCAGTGTGTTTCAATATTTATGACAGACTTCAATGTAACTAGTTCTGATGGGTTGCCTTTGATAGTTTGTATTGTGACTAATTTGCTTAATCACAAAAGAACCACATTCACCACATAATGTGAGGGGTGAGTCTGTTTGTGAATAGTGCATGATATTCTTCATCCTATGTTTGGTTCATAATTTGAAAGGCATCTCAGAATCTTTCCTTATGTAAGTATCCTTCAATGAATAAACAGAAAACAGAAAAACTAGTAGTCTAAAAACTTCTTTGATGAGCTCAGTCACAATAATTTCCAAAAATCATGAAACCTAGGTAGTGTTCCAAAGCAACAAGCCTTTATTCATAACAGACAAGTGATCCTCAGTAACAACAAATCAGAAATTTCTATCACAGGCTACATCAATCTTGTGCTGATTTTGGGAGACCATGATATTCATTTCCATGTCCATGACAGCTAAATTGATTTCACTGTCTGTATGCATACTGTTACACCTGTTGGAGATCTCATTCTCTGTATCCACTTTATGCTGAATATGGGGAACTACAATGCTTATTTCCACAATACTTGTGCTGCCCTCATTTTCTGTAATCACTTTCTGCTGATTTTGAGGGTCATCAATATCTGCATACAGCTGATATGTATTTAAGGGGACAACAATCTTGGCTTCATGGACACCTGCAGCTGGAATGAGAGCAATATCCTGAAAGGAAACAAAGGCATATTTGTAAGACCTAACTATGGAAACACATGCCAGCTTAAAATATTACCTAATCTAACATCCTTATTCAGAAATTAAAGTGCATTTTTTAAAGTAACATAAATAAATACATATATCTTGATCAAACACTCTTCAGGAAATGAAAACCTTTTCTTAAAACAAAAAAGTACACATCGTACTTAAAGAAAAGAGTAGGTACATACTGAAAAACAGTGCCAGAGGAGGGGTGGAGTGAATGGGGCACTTGCTCTGTGTATGAACTTTTAGGCCCACTTGACTTTTAATAAAAAATGTTGACAAGTTAGAAGCTGTTATAACTGCTCTTGGTCATATAAATTCAGCTTGTAAACTGTGTAACTGTCAAACTTGTATTATTTAGAGAACTACCTTTTAAGATACAAAACAATTACAGTTACAAGCTACAATTAAGTGATCATAATCACATATGGAAGGGGAATGCCAAATGAATGTGCCATGCAGGGCATCAAGTTCTCTTGCCGTAACCCAGCTGAAAAAAAAATTAGTCCCATCTGGAAATGGGCCTTGCAAAACAGGGTTAACCCAGTTAACAAAATGGAAATAAATTATAGGTATCACCATCACCAACTAAGCTTCTCAGCAGATTACTGACCTGCCATCAATTGGCATAAACTGTTCACTAGCACTACTGTGCTTGCTCTCTTTGGGGTATCTGACATCACTGGCAATGCATCTTTCAATGTCAGAGAAAGCTTGTAAAGCAATGCATATCCTCCCATCCTCCACCCTTTCCAAAAAAAGCAGCAACGCTGTCAAAATATATGACCAGACCCTTCCAAAGAAAAGGAAGATGAGTGAAGTTCAAGTAGGTATGGATACAACCAAGTCACCAATTTTAAAGCATTTGCTGTCTGCCAGGAAATTTTAGTTGTGTTATACTATGGTATATGGCTTGCGGAATTAACTCAACATTAAACTGTCTACTACATTGTGTCACTATGAAGGTCCTAAATCAGTCTACAGGGATTCAAAGCATTAGGACAAACACAGTAAGTGACTACAGATAGAAAATATAATGCAATAAGGTGTACACAGTTGGGAAAATAGCTACAACCCTCTAAAAGAAGGGAAGGGAAGATGGGTCTAGGACAGTTCATCCTCTCTTCCATTCAATTTCAGTAGAATTTTCTCAGAAGTACCATGTTGGGGAGGCATGTTTGCTCTGTGATGCACAAGCTGAGATGCTACATACTGCACTAGGACAGGGCATCTCTTGCCTCAGCCCTCCAGTCTTCCCCTGTGACTAATCAGGCACATATCATGCAAATCAAAGACAATGAAAATGCAATGCCTATCTGAATAACAAGCAGTATACAAGTACATGTATTTGCCTTAATCATAGGGAACTCCAACAGCCACAAAAGAAAGACACCCTTAGGAATAACTGATAGGGTAAGCAAGAAATATTTATAGCTAACACAAGGAAGTATCATTGCCAGTTCTTCAGTTTACTCCCAAGCAGCAAATCTAGCAAATTGGCCAGGTGACTAGGTCTGAAAGTAGCATCCAAAAAATAAAAACAAGAGCCAAAAGGCCAAAGGCTAAGAGGGCAAAGTCCTGTAGTAAATAGATATGAAAGGGGGGCTCAAATTCATGTGAGAAAATGCTTAGTGAAAGGGTGAGGAGGACCATGATGCTGTAGCCCAGATATATTACACTACAGTAACAATTCCCTCTGAAAGCAAAATGCTGAGTCTATATGCTTCCAGACTGCAAAAATGAAGGAAGTACATATGAAGCCAGTCCACTGAGATGTAATCATTAAGGAATGTTATCCACAAGGTACTGGACAAATAAGAGCAGTCAGTGCAAGGATACTACCAAGGACTTCCCCAAAAGGGTCAGCAGATGCTAGTTACCTAAGTATGGGAACACATGCAGATTGTTTTCCTTCAATGCATCTGTCATTCTGGCCAACAAGCTGGTTGACTCTGTGTGTAAATGACAGCCTTAATGGCAATATTTTATACTGAAAGTAGTACCCATCCAGATTAAACAAAATGAACCTTGTGTGTGGTGTCCATAACCTTTATGCCAGGGGGTATCTCCATCATGTTCCCAATGGCACCTTTGAGGGACATAGTTTGGATCTGTCCTAAAAGCTTTAAGGTGGGATTATGGTCTCTGAGCTAGTCTATTTTTGGTGAAGAATTTAGAATATCAGTTATCATAACCTTGCATAGCAACCAGTGTTCCTTGTGATGCCTCCCCAAGCCTGGCTAAACCTGTAAAGCCATGGCCTGCATAGACAGCAAAACCATGACCCCCCATGGGCATCCTAGACTATAGTCAAGCATAGAAATGCTGGGCTGGCTCAGACTGTATGAGACCCAAGTAGTTTTCATGGTCTGATAGAAGGCTTCTTCTTGGGAGATGGCTAGGTCTGGATGTAGTACCAGATACTGAAGGAGGCTCAGAGATGTTATTCACAGTGAAAATAGACAGTTCCTGTTGAGGATAATCCATTAAGACCTGCTAAGGACTGGCCTAAAAGAACATCCCCTAAAAGAGGCATTACGTGCTCCACTTTTTTTTTTTTTTTACTCAAGTAATTTTTATTTTCAAACAAATTAAATTATTACAGATACAACATAATCTAAATTCTAATACATAAATAACTATATACACTATTTACATCATTTGGCTTGCAGGAAAAATCAATAAATGAAACCAGTTTGATTCAAAATACATGGACTAACATACAATTACATAAGCATTTACAGTAATCAGAGAAAGGCACACTCCAGTTGTAGATTTTCAATAAGATTTAGTACCTTTCTCCAAGGATTATTTGTTAATGTGTTAGGATAGATTTTTAGTTCTTTAATCTTGATCTCTTTCTGTGCTGTGTTTTTCATTAAAGACAGAAATTCTTCCATGGATGGTGGTGAAGTGGAATTCCATTTCCTCGTTATGCACTTTCTAGCAACTGCTAAAATGGTCCAGAGTAAATGATTGTCCCTCTTCAAATGAGGACCTTCATTTATGTTTAGTAGCACTAAAGCTTTGGATAATCTAAACAAATCTAAAAAAATAGAACTTGTAAAAAATTATTAATATCATTACAGAATTGTTTTATAATAATGCACTCATAAAAATATGTATCCAGTCTGCCCTGCATGCTTGGAAACATCTCAAACATAAAACATTACTACAAGTACTAAACTTGGCTATTTTATCTGGTGTTAGAAATGTTCTCTGGAGAAATTTCCAGGTATAAATTCTCAAATGTTGTGACCAAGAGGTTAATTTAACAGAAAGCAAGAGATTTGTTTTAATTTCTGTAGTAAGAGATAACGAATGCCCCTTAGTAATATAATTCCAGTATTTTTCTTGAGGTTTTGTTTTATATATTATTAATATTTTATACAGGCTTGAGGTGATGTTATTCAAGTTGAAATTGTTCTAAACAATTTCATATAAATAGATGACAAGCTCTGGTTTTCCTTTGAAAGAAAAGCTTTTAATTATTCTGCATAAATCGTGGCAATATGACAGAACACTTTGTAGAAGTAGCCAATCTTGTGATGATAGTTTAAAGTATAGTACAATGTCTTGTTCATCTAGTACCTTATGTTCATTCATACAATGTTGCCAACATATGAAGTTTTTAGATTCCAAGATATTTAAAGTGTTTCTATGCAATTTGTTAGTAATTTGTTTTTGTAATACTAAAGGGAATTAATGTCTCAAACCAAAGTTTGATCTCTAAAGTCATGTTAATACATTTCCTGAATGTATTAAATATAAAATTAATTGAATTTAATGTTGTAGGTTTTAATATATTATATTGTATACTGAGACATAGGGCATATCATAACTCACTAAATTGATTGGTTAGTGGAAAGTTAACTGAAGTTTGACTTTCATTTAATAATATGGTTAAATGTAAGCACTTCCGGTTTGCAGTATAATTGAGGCCTACCCAATTTATAATGGTCCTAATTATACAGGCCTTGATATATCTTTCTATATCAGGAAATGTAATTCCTCCTTGTTCCCAGGGTCTAATATGATGAGTAAAAGCTATTCTGTTTTTATATGGAAATCACAAAAAATTAATAAAAGAGAGTTTATGTTTTTAGTAAATTTTCTGCTTGGGATGATATATATAGCTTGTGAGATATATATATATATATATATATATATATATATATATATATATATATATATATATATATATATATATATTCGGTAAAAGTATCATTTTCATTAGTTGTAATCTGTCCGCAAAGATTATAAGCATTTGTTTCACATTTCCATATGGATTTCAATTATATTTATAATGTTATTATAATTCATGTTTATTGTTTCTTCAATAGTGTTGCATAAAATAATGTCTAAATAATCAAAATTAGATACTTGGTTGCCAATAATGGAATTTTTGCCAGCTTGTATTTTTTTCTTTTCATTCAAAAACAAGAATTTTGATTTTTGTTTATTAAAGTTCAAACCAGAGTCTGAATGAAACTTCATCATTAATAGATTTAACTCATTTAGAGTTGTTTTAGAATTAAATAAAGTGAGTAAAATGTCATCTGCGAATAACATTATCTTAGAGTATACTGACTATATATATATATATATATATATATATATATATATCTACACCTTTTAGGCTTGGATCATTCCTTAATAACATGGCAAAAATTTCAATAACTATTGCAGAAAGAACTGTGGACATGAGACAGCCTAGTTTGGTGCCCTTAGTTATAAGAATGGACTCCAAAGTAAATGGGCCTATTTTTATATAGGCTAGATTGTTTATATATATATATATATATATATATATATATATATATATATATATATATATATATATATATATATATATATATATATATATATATATATATATATATATATTCTTTAAAAGTGAAATGAAGCAAGAAGGAAAATCAAATAAAGTTAATACTTTAGTAACTAATTCCAATTTAATGAGTCAAATGCTTTTTCTATATCTAAACCAATTATTAGAGCTTCTTGATGTTCTCTGTTTAATATTTCAATGAGGGTTACTACTCTTTTAATATTATCATATATGTGTCTATTATTTATAAACCCTATTTGATCTTCATCTATTATCTGTGACAGTTAATTTTTATTCTGTTAACTAGTATGGACATAAATAGTCTGTAATCATTATTTAACAGTGATATTGGTATATAAGAACTACAATGCTTGTGATCTTTATTTTCTTTTATAATTGGATTAATTAAAGAATATTTCCAGGAAGGTGGTATGATACCCTGTGTCTGTACTTCAATTAGTGTTCTGTGAAAAAAGGAGGTAATAGAAGGGAGAAAGCTTATACATTTCTATAATGATACCATCAATTGGTGCTTTATTAGACTTACATTCTTTAACATTGTCTATGACTTCTTGATATGTTATTTTATTTTATTTTGAAGGGATAATTTTAATTTTTTCTGGAATTTTCTTAATATTAGAAGTGATTGAATCCAAATATGACTGATAAGCTATCCACTGGAGAGTTTTGATTTATAATGCTCAGAGAAATGATGTTTAAAGGCATCAAGAATGTCTCCTATATCAGATACTATTTTTTTCTCCTTCATGAAGTATGTTTACAATACCTTTAGTCTTTGATTGGCATTTAGCCTCCATTGATAAGTTGTGCAAATGTTTAGGTGAACTAGTGTACGAGTTTATTTTTAGTTTTTCTAATGTCAAGTTAGTTTTATATGTTAATATTTCGGTATACTTTTTATTTAATGATTCTTTTTTTCTTTTTATCAATAGACGTATTTGCTATACTGTTGGAGTTGATTAATAACAGTTGAGACTGCATGTTTTTTAGTTCTGATTCCCATTCTATAAACGTATTAACCACCAATAGTAACCACCAATCTTCCTTACTGCAAATAGTTATGTTAATAAGTCACTTAATACATTCAAGAATAGATAATTTGAAAAATATGTATCACTATAAACTATAATTGAGAACATTCCACAATATAGTTATAATTCACTAAAATGCATAACTGAATCCATTAAATAAAAAAGTCATATTTTAATGTACTGTTTCTTTAATTGCAGATACTCATAGAGCAATTACATAAAGCACTTATTTATATGCTGTGTTTCTCTGTTCACTTTAATTAAATCTCAAGTTTCTGCTGGTTGTAGTATATTAAATTACTTTTCATTTATATAATCTACCTATAAATGGTTTATAGTGATTAAATTTACTTATATTAGTGTTTCCCATTGGTGCTGCGGTAGAGTTGTCGCCTCACAGTAAGACGCTGTCTAGTTCGATTCTCAGCTAGAGCATCTTCTGCGTGGAGATATGCGTGAATGGGCGTACCTTTGTTGAAGGTTGTGCGTTAGGGCTGGTAACTCGGCACGTAAAAATCAGCTACCAATCATTAGCGGACTGGAGTTCCACTGTGGCGACCCCTAACTGGGAAAAGCCGAAAGACACAAACAAACAAAGTGTTTCCCATTAAGCTGTGGCCATGCAATGGTAGCATTGTCGCCTCACAGCAAGAGGTTCTCCCGTTAGATTCTCGGCTGGAGCACCTTCTGTGTGGAGTCTGCATGTCCTCCCCATGGTCGAGTGTCATTGGAAAGACATGCATGAATGGGCGTGCCTTTGTTGAAGGTTGGGCATCGGGCTGGCACCTCGGCACCATAAAAATCTACTGCCAATCATTAGCGGACCGGAGTTCTGCTGTGGCGACCCCTAACTGGGAAAAGCCGAAAGAAGAAGAAGTGTTTCCCATGCATCTAGATGCTATTTACTTCATAGGGGGGACCAAAATATTCAGTGTGCTTGGGAAGTACATCTGTTAAAAAGTTTCCCTTACTTCCATTCAAAACCAGTGAAAAAGGCCTCAGCCTGAATTACTAAGCATTGAGTAAGCAAAATAACAGGGGCTCGTGGACATTTATGAGGTGTGTAAAAAGCTTCACTTCTTTGCTAGAAATGGAAAATTTTGATTTTGAGTGAAAAGGAAAGAAAAAAAGGTTGAAAATGAAGTGTATGAAGTAAATGAAGCTAAATGAAATAAAATGCCCTTTATTTACAATTATCAGTTCTTAAAGCATGAAAACACTATAATAATCACTTCTGTTTTCTTGGGAAACATATTTTAATTATCAGAACAGTAAATTAATGTTTAAATTGCAGGTTAGTAGTTTACTGTATAGGAATATTTTCTTTTCCCCTTTCCAGCATTCTAATTACATATTATAGATGGAGTTTTATGCATATGATTACCATACTTAGGGATCAAACAATTAACTAGATATTTCATAAAAGTGACAAGTTAAAGGCAGGGAAAACAAGCATTATGCTAATCATTGTGATAGATGTTGCTTCTTATGGCACTACTTGGTTAAATATAAAGGAACCTTTACTAACATAAAACACACACACACATTCAGTTTAAACTGTTTAAATAAAACTTTGTTGTTTAGTTATTGTTATTTATGTCAGTATGGATATAAACATTATTGAGAATGTTTTCTCAGTATTTAGTTGTTAATACTAAATATTAACAAGTTATTTAGAAATGTTAAATACCTGTTTCCAGTAGTAGTAGGATGAACGCATCTGTCCATCGTGTTGCTAATAATAGGTTTGTACCTTGATATTTGTTAATGATGATCAGATCAACTAGAATTAAATGCAACAGATTATGACATAATAATTAATACATAAATCATTTAGAAGTTGATACTTTGAGAGAAATGACATTGTTAGTTGCTATGGAGGCTGTTGTTTCTTTCTTCTTTTTAACATCCAACCAAGTATTCTTTTCCGGGAATCTTTTTAAGGAAGGAGTCCATTTCCTCCAGTATAGTTATTATGTTTTTGTTTGGATAAAAAGGGAAGCTCCTTCCATGTTGTTAAAAGTTCTCACTTCATTAGCCAGAGTGATTTTAATTTTTGCTGGATAGGTTACTTGTGCTTTGATGTTATTCTGCTTGAGTAGTTCTATAAGTGGCCAGCATTTCTTCCTCAAATCAAGCACTTTGGCGGAATAGTCATTGTCAAATCTAATCTGGCTCTGCTTGTACTTCAAGGGACTTTTTCTCCAGGCAGTTCTGAGCACTAGTTCTTTGTCTAAATAAGATATTAATTTTATTACAATTGATCTGAGAGGTAATGAAGGTGATGTTGGTATTGGCTTCCTTATTGCTCTGTGTGCTCTTGCAATTCCATATGAGAGACTTTCTTCTAAGTTCAACATTTTTGGTATCCAGGTATTTAAAGTAGAGATAATGTCCTCACCTTCACTTTTTTTTTGGATAATCCAAAAATGCTAATATTTGTCCTTCTTTCCATGTTTTCCAAATCATCTATTTTGCTCAATAGCCAGGTATTTTGCTTGAGAAGGAATTCAGTTTGAGTTTCATCTTCTGTTAATCCCCCATATATATATCAGTTAAGGATGTCTCTATGTCAGTTATTTTTAACTGATGTTGGACCATTTCTTTAAGGGCATCTGTTTGCTTCTGGTAGCTTTCTTTCGGAATTTCTAGGTTCTCTTTGAAGTTATCCATTTTTAGAGACAGTTCTTGTAAAGGGGTAGATATCAGCTGCTGTTCCTTCTTCAGAGACGTTTTAGAGGGTGAGTTTTTAATGCTGCTCATTTTGTCAACATATAAAAGTCTCCAGTATAATTTGACAGGACAATATCTATAAAAGCTCACCAAAGTTGCAGTTTCTGAGAATTAGATTATTATCAGTGAAACCTGATAAGTTTTGTTAAGAAAGAATAATTAGTTTCCTGTATTTTGTAATAGTTTAAGAGAGCTCTTAAAATATGCTGCTTTCAGTAGAGCATCTTGGCTCCACACACCCCCCCCCCATTATGTGCTCCTCTTGAAGGGATGGAGGCCTCAGTAAGGTCATCCTGCACAGGCCTGAGCTTCTTGCCCTTATCAAGTGTTTGCACCGTCAAGGCTATATTGGATCATGTAAAAGTCATTTTGGATGTCACAGACAGTCTTGACAAGTTGTTCATTGGCTCCAAACTTAAGGTGTGAAATTATATTTTTGTCCAGAATATACCAGGCTCCTTTAGGGAGGACTGAGATCTAGACATGTGAATTAGCTGAGGATTCTAAGACTTAGTGCAAGTAAGGAAAACTTCTTCTGCCCACCCTCTCTAAAGCTTTATATTCCACAAGAAACAATGTGGCAGAGTTTGCCACTCTGGAGTCTGTGTTGGACTGAGAAGAATATGTAAGACTCAATAGATACCTGTTCATATTCCTGCAATACCCAGGCAGAGAGTGCAAAAGCAGAGCCCAAATGCTTTCTGGCTCCAAAAATTGGATCCATAATAAATGGATCTGTAAGTGTGATGACCCACGACTTCTCTTCTCTATCCCCAAGAACTTATTCAGTCCTTTTCAGGTGGGAAAAAACAATGTCTGATATTGGTAATCCTCAGGACAGTGCTGCTTTTAGGGGACATGCTGATACATGCATGACAACACATCTCTAGGATGCTTGCTGAAGTCCAGCATGAGTTGTTAGTGCTCCTTCACCAGCCCTATCCTGTATGCAAAACAGGTCAAAGAGGTCCTCAGTAACATAGAGAAAACAGGAAGACACCTCTTTAGTTCTTTAAAACAGAGAAGTGGATAGTTACTCTGCCCCCGGAAAGAGGCAAAAGGAAAAGCAACCTTTCAAACCTTGTAATTCCAGATAGATTAGTCTGCCAAAGGTGGCATCATACTATGCAGAGTCCTCATACAAATGCCAGACTCTTCTTTAACCACTTTCTACAGTCTCAGAAAGTAGCAGGGAGGCAGGATTATTAACATGAAAGCTGAAGTATAAAGGACGAATCCCACAAATATGAAAGCTGAAGTATAAACAACACCATGAATCAGGGACTCATTCAGCTATAGCAATAATGGCATATGATTGATCACTAATACCCACATGTTTAGATAACCTCTCTTACACTCTACAAAACACCCACATGCTCTGCTAAGGAAGTTATCTCCTTGCTTCTCAAAAAAAGTCATAACTCCAGTTACCCTGACAGAGAAAGAACATTTTTGCCACAGGTTCTTCCTGACTCCAAACACAATGCACAAGTTTCTTAAAACACCTAAACTACTTTGTCTGCTACAAAATGTTCAAAACACTGTGGGTCCAAAACCATCACCCCTACTGAAGAAAGAAGGCACAAATGCAAGATGTCCATCTTAGGATTCTAGGATTCTCATTCACTGCACTCAAAGTTTCATTGGTTCCAGAAATGAGAAGGGAACTTACATGTAAAGACTACAGAGTGAAAGGTCACCTGCTTCGTATATCTTTACTAAGGATGTTTGAATAACATCCCCTTATTTCCACTCCTCTGAGAGCTCTGGGTATGCTGTTCTCTGCTTCATCCATTAAAGATCTCACTCTCTTGGAACAGAGTATGAGTACAATCCTAACTCAAGTACTTCACATTCAGGAAGCCCATCTGACAAGTAACAAAACCCAGCAACGTAGCTCTCTTTTCATGCATTATACATTAGTCTCCTAAAGTTCACAGTACTTTGCAAAGTTTTGCTTCATTTTCTGAATTTTTTCTCAAGAAAGACTGTACAAATCAAAGAAGAGTTCTGTCATATGTTCCATCAAGAAATAAGGAAAGGCAAAGTCATGCATTCTGATTCAGGAGATCCTGAGACTGTCTAAAGAGCCCTTTCTCCCATTGTAAAGATGTATTTACAACAACCTGGCAGATACTCTCAGTAGCTTTCCATCTTTAAACGATGAGCTCAACAATAGAGATGGAACCATTGTAGTAATATTACTATCTTGTAAATTCCTTAGACTAACCACAGACTAACTGCATTTAATTGCTCATTTAAAGCCATTCTGTATAAACCAATGCTTTTACATAACCTGTAACCTGTAACTCAAATGATTGAACATTTTATACTGTAATCTATGGATTTATTATTCTAGTTATTATACTACTTTAACTTTTTATTAATATTATTATTTTTTGTGGATAATTGTGGAGCTTTTTCCCCATACCTCTGCTGAAAAAGGGCAACAGCTCAGTCAGACAATCCCGGTCAACAAATGTCAAACAAATAAATAAAATAATAAATAAAAATACAGATTAATGTAAAACAGAAAATAACCTTTTTTGCAAACAAAAATCATTTAAATAAAAAAGTGTGACACTAGCTGAACTAAACTCTTCAATAGCAATACAGTGGGAAGCAACTGAGGGAAGAATGCACCCCTCCTTTTATAGGTGCTGTTTGGATGTAGCACTGTGAAATATGAAAAAAGGCAGAGCATTTTTGGCTGAAGGCTCCTATGCAAAACAAATTACCCTCCTGAATTACAGCTCCCAAAGAGTGCTAGGGGATTCAAAAGCGAGTTGACATGCTGGGACACTACAAGGGTTTACTAAAAGTACTCCGCAATGGCTTCTAGCCTTCTCATGGGCTACAGAGTGATTTGGAAGATCGTAACCAGGATGAAGTGCTGTAGACTGCATTGACAAGGAATGCACTTTATTAGCTGTCACTGTCAAAAGGTCAAATAGCAACAAGATTCATGCAGAAGTCCCTTGACAATTACATTAGAACAAGGCACAGTAGTATCTGTAAGTTCTTACAAGTCTCTGGGACACTCTAGTACTTCATACTCCCTGCTCAGTAGAATGAGACATCAAGAAAGACAAGGAATGCTAAAAAAAAAAAAGATGGTAACTTGGATGAACCTTCAAAGGCTGACAACTGTTGAACACTTGTGGTTAGGAACTTAATCACATTAGAATGTGTATCATTTTAAGTTATCAAGTATATAAAAAATAGCCCCCAACAAATAAGGTACATTTAGCAGCACCTCCATTTTTTACTTCAGGATGTCAACTTCTTTTCTACAATAATTACTTTTCTTACATACTTAGTTTCCCATCTTCTGCTGCAGCATACATCCCTCATAAGGTTTTGCAGTTAATACTGTCCTGCTTTCTACAAATTTATGTATGGTAATCACTACCATCATCAGCATTCACTACACAAGTCCTGCTATGACCACACAGCTACGTGCAAATATATAAAGCCTGCTACTCACAAGGCTGCATACAACATTTTTAATATAGGCTTTTGGTCATGTAAAACAAAAATCAGGCCTTCCACATTGACAAAATTATGCAAATAGAAGGTAAAAAAAATTACCTCCAGCATGGATGCTGCTCTTTTCCCCTTTGTAGGAGACACTTCCTTTTTATCTTCATGATCAGGTATAACCCCATCACATGGGAAGAGTTTCTTTAATGGTGCCACTGCAGCAGATGCCTTTGCTACTTTCTTATTTGGACCTTCCCAATGAATTTCTGGCCATCAGTTTCAACCTGTCAAAATAACATAGTACCATTAGATAAAATACAAAAAGCTTATATTTATTTATATGCTGTGTCCAATTTTTACGGAAGAACAAAGCTGGTCCCCCAGATTTAATAAAATCTGCGTAGGCATAGTGTAAAGCCTACATGGAAGGTACCATGGCTGTGTACACAGTACTCCCTCAGTAGAGAACCATGCATATTAATGAAGGCACACTACTGAGGGAGAACCATGTAACACGGTTATTGAATCAGTGTAGGGAGTGTGTCACTGCATTTGGAGATGAGTAACACACCCCCTGCACTGTCACATGTATGCATATGTATGAAATATATATATATATATATATATATATATATATATATATATATATATATATATATATATATATATATATTGTTTATGTTTGCACAGCATGGAGAACAGCAATTGACAGATGCCAGACATCTAGTATAGCAGCATTCTAAACATCCATGTAGCCCAATAGTTACAGTGACAGCCTTATGTGCAGGATATGAATACCCAGATGGGTTAGTAAGCATTTCTTTTCCAAATACAAATGATGACAATTATTTTCAAATCTTGATGTGCTGTGCTCGGCTAAGCACTGCTAAGACAAGCCAAGCACCAGTTAAACAAGATCTGTTTTAGCACTGCTTAGCTGATTTATGCATTGCAAAAAGGTGCAAAGCACTGCTAAGCATTTGTCAGTCTAAGCATTGCTCAGGTCAGCGAAGCTGGATTGTGGACAGCTAACCATTGCTAAGCAATGGCAGTTTAAGCACTGCTCAGCTCATCTAAGATGGTTTGTGTTGTGCCAAGCAACACGCCACATTTTTATAATGGCCCAATGGTGTGTAAATGCAGGAAAACAGCCTTATTTAAGTGCAACAGGTGGAAATACAGCATAAACTGTTCAAGTTTGAACAGTACAGGAACTATGGCAGGTGTTGGAGAGGGTGCATGCTTCCGGGCCCAGAGGTGGGGATTTTTGGAGTCCAGGGTCATGCTTCCACTCCTTGTGAAATACCATGACATCTGGCTGTTGCAGGACCAGTACCAGGAATTGGAGTACAAGTTAGAGGCCTGGGACTTGCTGGCATGCAGTCTCACCAGTGCAACAGGTATCTTCCCCACAGGTGAGCAGGTTCAGCATCACTATGATGATCTGATGTAGCAGAAGAGGGGACTTCTGGACACCTGGGTCCAGGATGCCTGGGATGGGAATGCCCCACAATTTTGTAAGTACTGTTAGCATTGTGTTACCAATACCTAATCTGAATGTGTGATAGACAGGTACACATAATGGTGTGTTTCTCTCCCTACAGCTGCAGAGGAGAGGGCTCGCAACCTAGAAGCCCATGCAGGGTGCCTGGCTAGGTTGCACCGTGAGTGTGGTGAGTATAGATTAATTTGCAATCTATAGTCAAATACACAAGATACAGTAAGTCACTGCCAGTAGGTACATACTGTACAGATTTGTGTAATGCAATGAATGTGGCCATAGGGCTATACTGCAATAACTGTCTACTGCAAAGCATAGTGCAATAAAGATTAAAGGATTAAACCTGATAATGTGAATGAAATAATGATTCTACTGCAATAATTGTGGAATTACAGCTGCATTGCAACACCAGCATTATCCCAAATGTTGTTCAATAACTGTACAAAGATACCCCTAATAAAGTTGTGTTGTGCAATGTGTGTGTAAGTAGGGCTGTTGCTCATGAAATTGAGTATGAAATATGCTCTGAAATAAAAACACAAAGAATACTATTAACTGACTCAAGGTTAGCTAAGAAAGAGTGTTATGCTAAACTATAGATTTAGGGCTGTTCTACAACATATATGCATTATGAAATATTTCTGCACTAACATCTGAAGCAATATCAGAAACACCTAAGGTATATTGTGTATATTAGAATTGTCTTGTGTTAACCATTGCATTTCAGCTATATGCATTCCTGCTCCGAGGTACGGTGCTGCAGACAAGTATGAAAGTGTAATAGCTGTAGACTGCGAATATACTATCTGCAACTGTATATGGGTCACATAGCCAACCCAATACTCTGATATGGTTTGTACATGTCACAGATATTTCCACCCACTAAGAGTTTATTTTGTATACCTGCATTCTATGTATTAATGTACAGTTTACCTAGTATCTCTGTCATGCATGAATCGCATGCATGTGTGTTCAACTGTCACTGCAGTCTTGTATAAAACTATACTACTATTACCAGGTCATATTTTGTTACCAGGTGAGCTGTAGGCAAAAGTCAGGCAGTCAATAGTGAACAGTTTCTCAGTAGCTCAGTTTTGTTAAATATTGTGCCTGTTGTACACTTTGTCACACACAGACCAAGGTTCAAATCCAGTGACAAGTACTAATACACATTACCGAATCAGTTATGTATTGTTAACAGATTTTCTCCCAACAGAAATTACAGGTAAATGGGTGCAGTAGCCCTTTTTATGAATTAATAATTTGTGTGTTCAGAAGTAACAGACTGTTATCAGCATTGATCAGGAATGTGATAAGACGTCAGAAAATGAAAGCAGCAAGTACAATACTAATAAAAAATAATACAATAAATAAAATGTGTAATCTTGGTATGGCTGTATGCCTGCTGTGTCTGTGAACAGTGGCTGACAGTCTAACCCCGTGCCTCCCAAGGATGGCATGATAGTTGTTTACTCTCTGTACTGTACACGATACATGTCTCTCAAGTGTCACATTGTCATGGACTGTAATCACTGTCCCCTAATCCCTCTGTCACAGATCTATCATTGACATGATTATGTCAACAGCACAGTCACACTACATCAGTCCAGAGTACACCTTGGTACCCATATAGGTCAACCTGACATGTAATAGTCCTCTGTAGTTGTGTACCTGTAGGTGTTATGGCTTGGCTTACACTGTCCCATGCAGATAGCTTGAGAGGTATGCACGTGCTACAGCAGCTGTATGGCACTCATACATAAAGGAAGGGCAGGCATGTAGAGTATTTAACAGTACTGTTGCAAAGTATATAGCCTATACTGGTACTAATGAACTGTATTTCTCTATCTCCCCACCCCTTATCTTCATCATAATTTATTATTGTTATACATCGGTTATGGTTTACTATTAACAAATGTTCTCTAAATGTTATGTTGGGCCTTGTGTTTTATTATTATGTAATACGATGGTTGCATAGTAACATAACGTTGAACTACCTATGTTGTTGTCCTTATGCTGTAATTGTTACTGTCATGCGGTTACTATACTGATTGTTATCTCACTTACTGTTGTGTTCCATATATTATGCAATGTTAGGTTACTGGGTTATTTGCAATGATCTGCCATGGTGTTATAACTAACTAAATGTTATGTTCATTACTAACCTATACACACTGACATACCTCAACACCACAGCTCGACTGGGTAGGTCAGTTTCTGGTGATCCACCTACCCTACCTCAGCCAGCCATGGCACCGGTGATACCCCCTCCATTGGTCCCGCACCACCTATAGGGAGAACCACCTCAGGGGCCCATCCCCCTTAGGAGCAGGGGCAGAGGGGTTGTCACCCAGGATTAGCTACCAGTGACGGTGAGTAGGATAGTGCATCGTGGTTATGAGAACCACCTGCGCCTGACTGAGGGCAGACTGGCCAACCTGGAGGGGCAAGCTGGCCCCAATACCTAGCAACCTTTGGGGCAGTGAAGAAGCAGTATTAATTGCCAGTGGATGGGGAGCTCAGTCACAATGCTGCCATCGTGGGGCACATGGATCTCTGATTCCACAACACCCTCCCTGTCCAAGATGTTTACCCCCGTTATGTGTCACACACTGTCCCTGTATGCTGTCTTGTCTGTCATTTGTCTGCAAATGCAACCTCTCCTACCCATGTTACCTCACCACACATACCTATATCCCTTCCCCAACATTCCACTCTCTCCTTAAAAAAAATCCACTCTATCCTTAAAAAAAGGCACCTATCCACAAAAAATAAATATGTATATTGTCTCATACATAGCTCTCCATTTCATACACACATCCACTGGACAAAATTAATTATTACATGAATTAATCACCACAGTTATGTTGCCCTCATGCCTCTCTCTGGAGTGTGAGGCTCCAAATTCCAAATTCTGTACAACCTGTACAGCTGTTGTTGTACAAGAAATGGAGAGCTATGGTCTTTTCTTAAACCCATCCTGCACATCCCTACCTGCCTGTCAGTATGTTTTCCCCTGCTTATCCTCATTTCACCACTTTTCTATCACCCCTTTTTTCTTTTCTTTTTTTTATAATTAGCGTGGGTTTAAGCAGAGCTAAGGGGCGCAGTGCACTGTGGAAACCCACACAATCCCGCTTAAAACTGCCTTAATCATCTTATGTGTATCTGACACTGTTAGGTACAGCTGCAAAATAATCACACTTACCACATCTTGAACCAAGGTCCCTGTCAATTACAGCACAGTACATTAGCCCACTAGGCCACTCAGCTCTGAATTAAAATAGGTGTTTCCACCAACATATCCTGATTCCACTGACACTCTGCTTCTTCTTCTTTCAGCTGTTCCCGTTAGGGGTCGCCACAGCGGCTCATATGTTTCAATTTCTTCCTGTCCTCTGCATCATGCTCTTTCACACCAACCGCCTGCATGTCCTCTCTAACCACATCCATAAACCTTATCTTAGGCCTTCCTCTTTTCCTCTTACCTTAGCATCCTTTTCCCAATATACCCAGCAACCCTCCTCAGCACATGTCCAAGCCAACGCAATCTCGCCTCTCTTGCTTTGTCTCCAAACTGTTCAACCTGAACTGACCCTGTAATATACTGATTCCTAATCCTGTCCATCCTAGTCACACCCAAAGCAAATCTTAACATCTTTAACTCTGCCACATCCAGCTCTGACTCCTGCCTTTTCGTCAATGCTACTGTCTCCAACCCATATAACATAGCTGGTCTCACTACCCTCTTGTAGACCTTCCCTTTTACTCTTATTGGTACCCGTCTGTCACAAATCACTCCTAACACTCTTCTCCACCTATTCCACCCTGCCTGTACTCTCTTCTTCACCTCTCTTCCACACTCCCCATTACTCTGAACTGTTGATCCCAAGTCTTAAACTCATCCACCTTTACCAAATCTACTCCCTGTATCCTCACCATTCCTCTACCCTCCCTCTCATTTA
Organism: Protopterus annectens; assembly: GCF_019279795.1. Taxonomy (NCBI): domain Eukaryota; kingdom Metazoa; phylum Chordata; order Ceratodontiformes; family Protopteridae; genus Protopterus; species Protopterus annectens. Next base: position 1,140,637,055 of record NC_056745.1, read on the forward strand.
CACACATATATTCTGTTTTAGCCCTGCTGACCTTCATTCCTCTCCTCTCTAAAGCATATCTCCACCTCTCCAGGGTCTCCTCAACCTGGTCCCTACTCTCACTACATATCACAATGTCATCTGGAAAGAACATAGTCCACGGAGCCTCCTGTCTAATCTCATCTGTCAACCTGTCCATCACAACTGCAAATAAGAAAGGGCTCAGAGATGATTCTTGACGTAATCCCATCTCCACCTTAAACGCATCTGTCACTCCCACCGCAGTCCTCACCAATGTCACGCTACCCTTGTACATATCCTGTACCACTCTTAGATACTTCTCTGCCACTCCTGACTTCCTCATACAATACCACAACTCCCTCTAGGCACCCTGTCATATGCTTTCTCTAAGTCCACAAAGACACAATGCAACTCCTTCTGACCTTCTCTGTATTTCTCCAACAACACTCTCAGAGCAAATATTGCATCTGTAGTGCTCTTTCCTGGCACAAAACCATACTGCTGAACACTAATCATCACCTCCCTTCTTAACCTAGCTTCCACTACTCTTTCCCATAACTTCAAGCTGTGACTGATCAGTTTTATCCCTCTGTAGTTACTGCTGCTCTGCACATCACCCTTATTCTTAAAGATAGGTGCCAAAACACTTTTTCTCCACTCCTCAGGCATCCTCTGACTTTCCAAAATGTCATTAAACAAACTGATTAAAAATTCCACTGCCATTTCTCCTAAGCACCTCCATGCTTCCACTGGTATGCCATCTGGGCCAACAGCCTTTCCATTCTTCATCCTCTTCATAGCTGTCCTTACTTCCTCCTTGCTAATCTGCTTCACTTCCTGATTCACTATCCCCACATCATCCAACCTTCTCTCTCTCTCATTCTCTTCATTCATCAGCCCTTCAAAGTACTCTTTCCATCTACTCAACACACACTCCTCTCTTGTGTGATATTTTTCTCACTGTCCTTTATCACCCTTACCTGTTGCACATCTTTCCCAGCTCTGTCCCTCTGTCTAGCCAATCGGTAGCCAATCAGGTCCTTTTCTCCCTCTTTCAGGTCCATCTCATCATACACTCTCTATATATTCCTTATCCTTCGCCACCCCTCTCTCTCTCTCTGCCTGCCTCCTCTTCTCATCTATACTCATGTTTACTTTCTTCATCTCTTTGACAATCCCACTTCTTTTCACCAGCCTCTTCCTCAGTAGTATCTCCCCTCTTCCTCATTTCACCACCACCATCCCTCCTTCCTCTTCTTCCTCTGTCCAGATGTCACACCAACCTTCTTCCTAGCTCCCTCCCCCCTCTCTCTCTGCTGTAGTTTATTCAGCTATTCGCAACTCTTTCCTGCCTGTGCCTGTCTCTCTTCTTCTTTCCCTGATCTCTCACCCACAATCACTTTTTTTTTTAACCATTTAATTTGCTTTCACCTCCTCCTCCCTCCTCCTCACACTCCTCATCATCCATCTGACCAATCACCATTCTATACTACCACACTTTTAACTACCCACTCACCAGTCTCTAATCACCACTTTACAGTTCAGAGTAATGGTGAGTGTGGAAGAGAGGTGAAGAAGAGAGTACAGGCAAGATGGAGTGGGTGGAGAATAGTGTCAGGAGTGATTTGTGACAGACGAGTACCAGTAAGAGTGAAAGGGAAGGTCGACAAGAGGGTAATGAGACCAGCTATGTTATATGGGTTGGAGACAGTGGCATTGACAAAAAGGCAGGAGTCAGAGCTTGATGTGGCAGAGTTGAAGATGTTAAGATTTTCACTGGGTGTGACAAGGATGGATAGGATTAGGAATAAGTATATTAGAGGGTCAGCCCAGGTTGGAAGGTTTGGAGACAAAGCCAGAGAGGCAAGATTACGTTGGTTTGGACATGTGCTGAGGAGGGTTGCAGAGTATATTGGGAAAAAGATGCTAAGGATGAAGCGACCATGTAACAGGAAAAGAGGAAGGCCTAAGATAAGGTTTATGGATGTGGTGAGAGAGGACATGCATGTGGTTGGTGTGACAGAGCAAGATGCAGAGGACAGGAAGAAATGGAAACAGTTGATCTTCTGTGGCGACCCCTGATGGGAGCAGCCGAAAGAAGAAGATAATGGCATGCAGATGGGAAGATGCAGTTATGGGGGATAGCGATTACAACAGTAGGCCTGTAGTATATCTCTGGGAATGACATGTTGGTGATACTCTGCTGTCCAACAGCTACAGGCAAGCCTCTCAACTGTGCCTGCTGTGACTTCAATTACAGCTCTGGCCCTCTCACTCCCTCCTAAAATGGTTGGCTCCTGTACGAATGCTACTGGATTATGTGTTAGACATAGTGCCAGTAAGTAAGGGTGGACACATCTGTCTTATCACATGATGTACTGTCATTCATCCCCTCTCAGTCAGTGAATGTCACACAGAAATAATTCAGACATTGTCCTTGACTGTCCCTGATGTACGCTGGCTAGGTAACTGTTTTGTCTACATTCAGATCTCATTGCTTGACAGCTATGACTAGCATACCTGGCAACTCCCTTCAGCAGGAATTCAGCTCATAGCCATTATTAGTAGGGGGACACAGGCCCAACCTCAGCGACAAAGTGTACATATTGGAAATACAAAGTAAGGGTATGAATACAGTAGCAGATATTACTGTAACATAACTGTTTTTTGAGGGCTCGGGCATATGACAGCCAGATTCTCTACATTCTGAGAACAACCAGCATTTATTGTACAAGCGTCTGCCAAACATCCACATTTTTCTGGCAAAATGACCAAATGTATCAGGCACACGTACACATATCACAAACATCTGTGTAATGGAGAAGTAGAATGCCTACAGGGAAGATACCCTACAGCACGTTTGCATTTCTGTCTGTCATTGCTGCACACGGATATTGCTGGACTGTCCCGATATACTTGTAATAACACACACCTATTTTTCTTACAGTGGTTGTATGATATGATAATGGGACATTGCCCATAGGTGACACACCACATTAGATGGCATTGATGGGAGTTGAGACTACAGCACACTCTGTCACAACACACAGGGACATAAACAGTATTGCTATTATGTTGTTGATAGCCACATAAATACTGTGCTGACAGACAGTGAGGTATGACGTGGGAGGTAGCAGTAGATAGTGCAGGCTAATTTGGATGTGCACAGTCTGTACATAGTGAATAGCAATGTATGTGGTCCTGTGATTTGTTCCCCTCTTCTTGTCTTTCAGAAAGGATGTATAGATGGAGGCATCTGCCATTTTCAGCTGCTAAAAATAATGTTATCCTGGATGACCTCAGACTGAATCATAACATTCTGCTATCCAGGAGACGCCAAAACCATGAACAACATGCAGCACTGTGGGCTCACCTCGTCACAGCAGTCAAGCAAGTAGGGCTACAGGACAGAAGCTACGAGCAGGTCCAACACCGGGCAACAGATATGGTAAATGCTGCATGGCAAAGGGCTGCTGCTGTGGCCAGGGACCGTTCTGTCACCGGTGGAGGGCCTGCAGCAGAACAACCACTCTCATCCACAGAGGAATTCCTGGTGAACCTGAGATCAACCTCCAGCTCATAAGCATCCATCACCCCATCCATCATGGAGGTGGGTGCCACAGAAGCCACAGCAGAAGATCATCCATGTAATCTTCCTGTGTTCATTAGTGTAATACTGTATCAGTCATTGTGGCAGCCTCTGCATACCAGTACATGGATGTCAGGTCAATCTGCATTGGGGGGGTTGTTTTTAATGCACACTTGTGCACACATACTCAGAATGTCAGCAATGTAGGCAGTATCACAGTACCTACTGTACATGTCACTATACGCACATATTATTCTGTAAAAATGCCACATGTGGTATTGCTGACAGTACCTCTCCATCACATTTCCATAGGTACGTCAGGTGTGGCAGAAGTGCAACATCCTGTACCAAGTGAGTGTGATACTGTTTTTTATGGATCATATTAACCCTAAGAATGTTAAGGGCTGCCATTTTTTGCTGTAGACACAACTGACATGTGTAGGCACAGTACAATACTTGTATGTTCCATTGTTGAGGAGTTAAATGAAGTTCATTGAATCGGTAATCACAGTAGTGTATTTTCTGGAGCAGTAACATATTTGCACTTACTTTTGTGAAGGTCTATGCAGTCTGCTATACAGGGGGCAATAGTATGCTCAAGACGGGTGCATTGTGTTTTAGGTGTAGGTCTATCACATACACTGACAGATCACTTATCTCACAGCTCACTTATCTCACAGGTATATAGTATGAGCAACATTAACCGGACATAGCTGCTGTGCATGTTATAAAGGGCCTGTTTTGTCTGTGTATGTTGTAGTGTGCTTATGTGTTGCGCATGGGATCAGAAATAAGATGTGGTATGCGTAAAGCAGTTGTGGCTCTTCACCTGTATGTGTGTGTGTGGATCAGCACACATAATAGTGCAGGTAGTAATGTATTTATTTTGTCTTCCTCCTCACAGGTGACTGTGGGGGTTGGAGCATGTCCCCCTCACAACTTGATGTCAGTGTGTCATCAGACTCCAATGATGATGGTGGCCATAGTGAGGCACAAGTGGGGTTGTTGGGGGCTGAATCTTTCCCATGGGTTGACATTCCACTTCCTCCCCATTGTCCCTGCACAGAGTCTGTATGCCCATACAAAATACCAAGTCCCCTGAGCCACAGATATCAGACAGTTAAAGTGTGGAGGCATCGCACAGGAGAGAGTGGCATCAATGGCATCAGTGAGTGTCAACACTAGCCATAGCCAGAGACCTGGTGAGGTCCCACACAGGTAGATTGACAGGGGTGCTTGAAAGAGGACTGCTGCCCATCGTCCACCTGTCACAGGTGTCAGATCACAGGTCACTCGACACATGTTTCGGTCCATCATGGAGGCACAGGCATGTTCCAAATGCAATACCAGACAGATGCTCAGGATCATGGATGCATCACTGTCTGACATCCATGATTCCCTCCACATTGGTGACACCATGCATCATTTCACTGATGTAGTGGACAGACAGTGGGGTGAGACATGATCAGTCCTTGACCACACATTGGGAGTAGAGCATTGGACACATGGCTGTAGGTCAGCAACAAAATCTGCTGAGAGTCCATGTGGCTGTGCACACTCATGCTCCCATAGTGGCAGTACCTCCAGCACTACAGAAGGGAGGGTGCTATCCACACCACAACATGGCAGGCCATGGGTACATGGTCCTGTGAGGGACACAGGCTCAGCAGACATCAATCACCATCAGCGACTAGTACTGAATATGACCCTGGGCATGGTGGTGCCAGTGCCACTCCTGGCAGAGCCAGTTCCCATGTTCATGGCCAGAGATGGTGAACTGTCCATTCTGCCATGTATGGTCCACAGCTGTCCAACATACCCATGTGCAGGGCTAGCACATGGCTTGACTGTGTGTGCACACATTCAAACATCACTGTCACATGCAGGTCACCAACAGACATACACAGCACCTCTCATGGCCCAGCTGACCAGCATCCCTTCCTGACTCACACACATGATGTCAACTGTTTGGCACAGCCTAGGCCTCTAGCACCCCCACACCACACCCTGTGTATGTGATGATACCTGTGCCACATCCCTGCCATCCATACCACTGATGCAGAGACATGCAAATATGTGTCTGATGCACAGAATGACTATATTACATTACACTACATGACATGTTGTAGTGCAGTAGTGTTATGCATGACAGTTGCTGTATGCTGGCATATGAGTACACATCAAAGGGTTTGAAACTTTGTTGCATGATGTTAGATTGATGGTAGTGTTGCAGATTGACAGGTGTCTCTCAGAACTGTGTATGTTTCTGTTTCAGGGGTCTGAGTGGCTACCCTGTGGAGACTTGGTGGCAATACAGCTGCTCAGGATGGCATGGCAGCACAGCATAAATATGACATCAGCAAGGTATGGCTGGCTATGTTCATGGTTACCTAGGAGCGTATGTGCAGAACAGTGTGTCAGGGACAAAGGAGGTGGACAGCCTAATCCTGAAAGCATACCCTCTGACAAGGCATGCTACCTTGATGCCACCTGGGTATTCTCTACCTACAAATGTAGGTGGTGGCGGTCAGCATTTATGACTCAGTAGATGTGGGCTATTTAGAGCCAGCAACTATGCACAAGGCCTTAAAATGTATAACCATTGGACAGAGATAGGCACACTGCTGCATGAGGATATAGTTACACACACAGTGTTGCCCTTATTGAGGGTAGAAACCTTACCTATCTAGTAGTATACATTATAGCACTAAGTACTTATCGCATATGCCATGGAGCTTATCTCATTTGAGAGTGTCTGCCAGTGCTGTTAAGGTGGATATCAGCAGGCCTTGTAAAGGAGGCCAATGGGGAAGATGACAGGTAGTCAAAGGGCCTTAAAATGTATAACCATTGCATACAGATAGGTGAGAGAGGGACACTACTGCAAGGGGATATATTTACACACACACACACACACACACACACACACACACACACACACACACACACACACACACACACTTTCCCTCATTGAGATTGAGAGTAGAACCCCCTACTTATCTAGTAGCATATACTACAGCACTAACTATTTATTACATGCACCACAGAGCTTATCTGTTTTGAGAGTATCTGCCAGAGCTGTTAAGGTGGATGACATCAGCAAGCCTTATAAAGGAGGCCAATGGGGAGTTTGACAGGTAGGCACAAGGCCTAAATATGCAGAGACTTTCAACCTTTTAAATCTCGTGGCACACAAAAACTAATTGCAAAAATCTTGCAGCACACCAAAAAATATATTTTTGTCTGAGAAAAAATAGGTATAACTTTGATTGATTTAGGAAATCTTTTTCTCTTTTTTACTTGCATTTAATATTTAATGAGATATCTGAGCTTGATGTTGTTTTAGAATGTCTTTTGTGCAAGGCTGAATTATGGACAGGCATACTGTTAAATCTTCTTCCATGGTTTCCAGCCCTGATCTGTTTTTTGTTCTTAATATTATTCATTGCAGAAATGCTTGATTTGCACAAATATGATATGGAGAAAGGAAGCAGTGCATCTATTGTTTATTTTTTATTTTTTTATTTATTTTTTTTTATAATATTGGGAAATTCACTTTTAAAAGGTAATATCTGTTGCTGAATGTTTAAGTTTTAATCCTGTCATTTTTTACCTCTGTCAACTCGTCCTCTTCTGTAATATTTAAATTTGCCAGCTTACGCGCATTTAAGATAAATGGATCTCTTATCCAATACAAGAATTATATGTCAGCTGAGGGAAAATATTTTTCAGTATATATACTAAGTAATCTTAAAGTTTCTAAAATTAGATCTATAAGACTTCCATACAGTTTCCACATTTTTGTTAGCTCAAACATTTCTACTGCATTTCTCTTCTGATTCTTTCTTCCAAAAGCATTACTTTTTCTTTGAAAGCAATTATTTTGTTGGTGGAAGTAAAAATATTTTTACAATCTCCTTGAATAATTTTATTAAGTGTGCTCAAAGATTGAAACAAATCAGAAAGAAATGCAGCCTTATTGCGTCAATGCTCATCACTGAGAAAATCAGCTAACTGAGATTTTTGAGTTGTCAACTTCTTCTTTAAGTTCATAAAATTTTAATAGAACTCGACCACGAGATAACCACCTAACTTCTTTTTTAGTTAGTTAGTTAGTTAGTTAGTTAGTTAGTTAGTTAGTTATTTTTAATTTTTTTTACCAGGAAAGTCCAACTGGACACAGGTCCCTTTTCAGTGGCGGCCCAGGTAGAAAAGCTCCAGTTACAATGATAATGTCAACATATACTACCATACATAGAGTTCCAGTTAAAGACATTTCAGCAGGTTAACAAACATACAGGATACTATATCGATGACAAATAATGCAAAAGTAGAAGACATGCATTTCATTTCATGGAAAAAAGTCCCATCATAGCTCATATTGCTACAGTTGCAGTTGAAGTAATTGAAAGGGTTGTACACAGTTGTTACAGGTGAGACTGAAATGATAAAGAGGGTTATAAACTTATCAGAAGACGTTACTATATCCTGTTATTTAAGTAAAGAGGGTAGAACATTGGGAAATCAGGAAGGCCTAATTAGGCGAGTAACAAGAACACAGCCAGGTGTCCACTAACTGTGATATGAGGAGTTTTTTGAATTGTGAAAGAGAGCTGTTAGACGTTATTGGGGTTGACAGCTTATTCCAAATTTTTGGAATATAGTTAGAAGAGAGATTTCCCAGCTGAGTTGTTGGCTTTGGTGGTATCTAGAAGGTGTTGGTTACTGGAGTGAAGAGATCGGGCTGAGGTGTGTGGTTGAATGAGTTTTTGGAGAGAATCGGTTTTATCGGTTTGGTGGAGAATTTGTGGGCAAAGGTTAGTTGATTAAAGGGTAGAAGCTGTGGGAATTCAAGCCATTTAAGCTGTTTTAGTGCTGTACAATGATGTGATCTATGTAAAGCTCCAGTGGCAAATCTTCCTATTTTATTATAGCAAGATTCCAGTTGGTTTAGGTCCATTTTGTGGAGACTGGTTAATACTGGGAGGCATAGAGGAGGGTTGATAGGAGGTATGTGCAGGCTATGGTAATTTTCATGTTATTTGTAAAAAAACTGTTTGTGTCTATATAGTAGAACTATTTTCTTGTGAACTTTTTTGTTTGGGCTATGTGAATATTAAATTTCAGGTTGTTATTAATTTCTAACCGAGCAGTTTAGTGTGAGTGCATGGGGTGATCATAGTTTTGTTCCTGGAGAAGATATTAAAGGACTGGGAAGATGAGAGGAATCTGGTTGGGCTAAAAAGAAGGAACTTAGTTCTGTTTGGATTTAGAATTAGCTGGGAGTTAATGAGTCAGGTTTCTACTGAGAGAAAGAAATCTTGGGTTTTGGTGTGGAGGTCTTCCAGTGTGTAAGCAGCACATATTAGGGTGGAGTCATCAGCATATCCATATTGTACTACATAGGCTTGTGATACTGAAGTCCTGAGGTGGTTAGTGAATAGACAGAATAGTAGTGGTCCAAGGACTGAGCCTTGTGGAAGCCCTAAGAAGACTAGAAGAAGAGGAGAGAGTTGTTGATGCCACTGGATGGCTTGCAGTCATCCTGTTAGATAGCTTTCAAATCATGTAATAGTGGAATTGCTGAGGTTTAGAATGGAGAGAATATCGGTGAGTTTATTGTGATTGACCATGTCTAAGGCCATGGATAAGTCTAAAAAATATGGCTGATACAAATTCCCCACTGTTTCTGTGGTGGTTAACAGTGTTAGCAAAGGATAGCAGTGCTGTGCTGGTGCTGTGAAAGGGACAGAAGCCATGTTGGGTGTTTGATAGTTTGTGAATGAAAAGGTAGTCCATTAGTTGGGTGTGCATGACTCTTTCTAATATTTTGGACAAGGGAAATAGAATGGTAATTGGGCAATAACTGATGTTTTCAGTGGAATTATCTACCTTGTGTTGTGGTAGAATGTAGGAGGTTTTCTATATTACGGGTACCAGGCATTCAGATATTGAACTGTATATGAGTGTGTCTATTGGGTAGGCTATTGCTTCAGCTGCACTTTGCATAAATTCCGCTGGAAGGTTGTCATTGGCTAGAGTTGTTGGTTTAAGTTTTTGAAGTAGTTTCTTTACAGTTATTACAGATACTGGGTGTAGGTTGAAGTGAGAGGTGAAGTCTTGGGATTTTTGCTGTTCTGGGGGGCAAAAGAGGTAGGGTTACTGTCAAAAACTTGAGAGTTTGCTAGGGATTGAATAGTTTCTGTGAATAATTTATTAAATTGGGTTGCAATATTATCAGAATTATTGGTTGTTGTTGGGCAGGAGTGGTGGATTTACCTGACTGAAGTATGTTATTAACTGCTGCCCAGAACTTTACTTTTATTATTTTTGTTTGTTTATTTTATTCCGAAGTTCTAGATATGTTTGCTTAGTTGTTTGTGTTTTGTTTTTTTGAAATGTTGCCAGGCTTTGTCTCTAGCTTTGAGTAGGGATCTACATTCTTTAGTTAACCAGGGTGCATACTTAGATTTTACTCTGATAGTTCTAGGGGGAGCATGGGAGTTTAGTTTGTCTAAGAATGTGTTGTTGAATGAGTTAACTGCGTCGTCAAGTGGTAATCGTTGGAGAGATTCCCAGTTACAACTATTAACAGTTGTGATTAAACTATTTAATTTGATTTTTTTTTTGTTTCTGATTAAGCAGAAGGTGGTTTGCATGACTTGGTGAGTCCAAGTCCTAAGAAGGAAGGTTGGCTGATGGTCACTTAGACTGTCTGGCAGACAACTTGATTGAGATGCCTGAGAGGGGTTGCTAACTAAAATCCAGTCAAGAATTAACTGTCTTTTGGAAGATTTATCAGTCCTTGTAGGGGAGGTGATGAATTGTGTAAATTCATAGAGGTTTATGTGGGAAGATGGATTTTCTAAGGAGCAGTTAAGCCAATCTATATTGAAGTTTCCCATCAGAATTGTTTGTGGGAGAGAATTGGATATCCAAAGTTTATGTTTTCCAGAGGAGGGATATTGTTTCTTGATGGGATATAACCACCAATAATATTAATGTGTTTTTTGGGATTCATTTTTAATTTGACAAAGATAAGTTCAGTATTGTCAAATGTCAGGAATGCTTATGTCTACGTTTTCTAGAATTAGATGATTTGTAAATAATATAGCTGTTACTCCGCCCTTTCTACAATTCTTGTCTTTTCGTATAACATTGTAAACTGGGGCTATTATTTCATTGTTAATAATACTGTATGGAATGTTGTATTTTGATGCTAGTACTTCTTTGTGGAAAAAACAATGAGTACAAATAATTCTAGGATTCCTTTTTTTAGCCATTGTAACAAATCCTTTTACACTTCATAACAGAGTGGGTACCATTGTACAAATACTGATGCATGACTCCCAAGACAAATTATGTCAATTGCTAGTCCCTCCACCAATAGGAGCCTATTGTCCTTGAGCACAGCCAAGATGGCAGTGTTGTGTTTTGTACCCATGTGTATTCAGACTAGTTGGAGCATCTGTTCCACAGTACCTCGCCTCCATGATAATTCTTGTATTTACTTAACTCGAAATAAAATGGAGGCAAAGTGACTTTTGGTGGGTTATGGACAGACATTTTTGGTGGCAGCAACAGCAGGTGAGTGAAGTAATCCTTCAGTTTTAAAAGGCTATCTTTTTAAAAAATCTTGTGGCACACCTGTTGACCTCTCAAGGCACACTGGTTGAAAACCCCTGTTAATATGTATAACAGTTGCACACAGATAAGCGAGAGAGGCACACTGCTGCAAGGGGATATATTTGCACACACACACTCAGAGTTGCCCTTATTGCGAGTAGAAACCCTTCCACTCTAGTAGTATACACTATAGCACTAATTGCTTATCGCATGCACCACGGACCTTATTTGTTTTGAGAGTGTCTGCCAGTGCTGTTAAGGTGAATGACATCAGCAGGCCTTGTAAATGAGCCCAATGGGGAGGTTGACAGGTAGGCACAGGGCCTTAAAATGTATAACCATTGCACACAGATAGGTGAGAGAGGCTCACTGCTGCAAGAGGATGTATTTACACACACACACACACACACACACACACACACACACACACACACACACACACACACACACACATATGGTGGGTGATGTAAGATTAAAATCCCTACCTACCTAGTAGTACACACTACAGCTCACAGTACTAATTGCACATGCCACCAGCTACATTTGGTGTATATGTGGCTGCAGTCACAGTACATGTGGGCTACACAGAGTGACCATGTGTTACACAGCCTGTGTGGCCTGCAGAATGAACCTGCTTTATGCTGTTATTTTATCTAGTGTCATAGCAGTGGGGTACCTGTTAATACCTCTGCTATGTGTGCACAGGTACCAGTATCGCAATTTCTGCCCAGTTGTGGTTTGCTAGGTGGACAATTGGCTAGTTTCAATATGGCCTGTATAGATCCTGCTTTGCAGCTATTGCACATTATACCACCTGCTCACCATTGTCTGTCTACAGTATGACATTCCACAGGCACAGTGTTCTGTGGTTAGGTGGTTTATGTCATTATGCAGCTGTGGTCTTTTACCATCAGACAGCAGCTGTGTGTGTGTGTAGTGCAGTTAACCCCAGCATTCTGCATGTAGGTGTGGAAATTCGTGTATCCCGACACACATATATATGTGTGTGTGTGTGTGTGTGTGTGTGTGTGTGTGTGTGTGTGTGTGTGTGTGTGTGTGTGTGTGTGTGTGTGTGTGTGTGTATATATATATATATATATATATATATATATATATATATATATATATATATATAAAACAGAGATGTCAACATAGATGTAGCTGTGTGTTTGTGTATTGTAATTGTGTTATATAGACTTCTGTGGAGGGTGTACATCATTCTATACCTGTAGCTATGTATATATATATATATATATATATATATATATATATATATATATATATATATGTGTGTGTGTGTGTGTGTGTGTGTGTATATGTATATATATATATATATATATATATATATATATATATATCTATATATATATATATATATATATATATATATATATATAGATATACTTGTATATATTTATATATATGTTACCTGTATATATCTTTATATATAACTATCTATATATAACTCTATATCTATATATATATATATATATATATATATATATATATATATATATATATATATATATATATATATATGTATGTATCTGTCCACATACTGATAAATTAGGCTACTCATGTCTCAGGGGGATAGGGAGAGACAAATACACTTACATAGCTGTCTGTATGCACACAGATATTTTCACATCTCAGTACTTCAGACAGATGAGGCATCAGACATGGGCTGAAATTATCAAAGTGTAGGAGCATACCCAGTGTGACTGTCAGTACTTACAAGGTGACTCCAGACCTTCCTGTACTCCAGTCCGGGAGTTTGTGTGCTACAGCCACTTGGCTGCTGCACTTGATTCAGCACTCTAGCACTTCCTTAATATTTTATCCAATGGATTCCCCAGCTGTGTGCCGAACATAATATATGACTCATACCTATCAACTGTACAGGGTTTTGCATCATATGTATGGTACGTGTTGCATAGCATTGTGATTTTGTGGTACATCAGTGGCAAATCATTATAAATTGCCATTAGGAACTGATGACAGACATTTGAGTTACTGACTCCATCCACACCAGGGAACCCATGCTACTGCACAACCTGTTATTTTCTGCACTTTCTACATTTATCTGGCTACTAGTTAAGCCTGCTCCTTATATTTGGGCATTTGTCTCATTCCTGTTCATGGCTTTGTCTACATTACCTACTCTAAGTGGTTGTAGGTATGCTGTGACTGGGATACATGATGTAATACCTCACACAGGGTTACAGTCTTCACATCTCTGCCTGTACATGTTTTCAGGATGCCCAGCATTCCGCCCCATATGTCCGCTCTGCTCCTCAGACAGTTGTGTTTTTCTGGTAATATACTACTAAATGGTGTCCACTGAATTGTTGTAAGCGCTAACACAGTTACATGATGGCCTTTACATTCTGCTGCTAGTCTGACTTGTTACAACCTGCTGTTATACTATCCACCTTATAGGTTACTCAGAGCATGTATAATGTCCATAGGTGTGGCTCCCTGTCCCTCCATTGTCTCTGGCTTTGTCCAGCTTTCTTGCAGTAACAGATTATGACATATTGACAGTCTATGGGACTCCTACCAGTGGAGTACCTCACATGCAAAAGTTGTAGGTACAGCCAGCTTTGAACCATGAACACCATCAACCATGCTAATGTACTTAGCCCAGTGAGCCACACCAGCCACCAGAAAGTGAGGTTTAATTCCTGACACTATCAACAGCAGACAGACCCCTGCATATTGTGCAAATAGAACATGTAGCCATGTTGTTCGTGACAGCCCTGGGATTGTTTGGTCTGCTACTATATCCTTGCAAACATACTGTTACTGCAGTTGTATGGGAACACTGTTGTATTGGGGGTAGGGGACTGTAGCATCAACATTCATGTATCTGTCCTATGACCCAGATGTTTGGCATTTCCCTCGCATACTGCAGTGGGTTTTGCTATCTTGTGGCCTAATGCATATTATGGGCCAGCCAGTATTGGAGAGAATACCTGTTGTCCCATATAGCTGTTAGTTCTTTGCAAGTAGTCCAGTAGCCCACTCTATTCCCTGGCATAAATGCAGCAGGTCTATACATATGCTACCATAGTGTAGTACCCCATACATTTGTTGTAAAGGACAGTGACTTACCTTGTGGATGCAGCAGTTGAGATAACAGTGCTTCAGGGCTGACTCTGCCTGATGCATGCAGTACACAGGCAATACATGGTATGGTACAGGTTGTGTGGTGTGGCTGGCATCCTTTTTACTATGTATGTGAGTCAGAGTAAGTCAGAGTAAGGTGTCAGTCCCTTGGACCCTAGGTTGTCAGTGCATGTGTTATGTGTTGCCTCTTTGCCAAGGCCTATGTCTGCCTACAGGGACAGCCTGAGGGGGTTCCTTCTTCATGTCCCCCTGTGGGTGAGGCTGTGGGGACCCTGGCACTGGTGTGGGGCTGTGTATGCCTTCCCTATGATGATCCTTCTGCAGCTGTTTCCACAGGATCACATTGTGTAGCATGGCCCATACTGTCAATGTGTGAGCACAAGTGGCTGGAGAGTACTGCAGGGCTCCACCAGATATATCGAGGCACCAGAACCTTGACTTGAGCAGCCCAAATGCATGTTCTATGATGTTCTTAGTTTGTGCGTGTGCCTCATTATGGCATTCTTCAGTAGGTGTGTGTGCATTTCTGATGGGTGTCATCATCCATGGTTCCAGTGCATAGCCAGCATCCCCCAGTGGATGGCCGTATGGGATGCCTCCCCCGGCAAACATCTGGTAAAACTGTGATGCATGCCAGATATGGGAGTTGTGATAACTGCTAGGGCTGCCAGCACACACATTCATGATATTGCCCTGGGAATTTCACACAACTTGGTAGTTGATGGCGTGTGCCCCCTGTGGTTGATGTAGACTCTACCCTCCTCACCAGGTGGTGCTTTGATGTGTACATATGTGCAGTCTATGGCACCCAGTACCTCAGGGTAGTGTTCTACATAGAAGAAGAGATGCATACTGCTGGTCTTCTCCTCAGTGGTGCGGGGTAAATAAATGTGCTCACCTGCATGTGTTTGCATTGCAGCCAGGAACTGGTGGAGTACCTGGATGCAGATGGCTATGAGACCCTCATCCTGTCCCCAGCTGGTCTTTCAAAAAGTACCTGTAGCTAGTATTCTAAGGACTACATATACTTTTGTTTCCACTGGGATGGGTCCCCCCCTGCTGGCTCTGGGTCTGAGTTGAAGACGGCAAAGCTCAGTGAGTTCTTGTAGTATGTCCCTGTCTACCCTGTAGCTCTCTACAATCTCCAGCTCATGTAGCTCCTGGAAGTTCACTCTGGGCCTGAACACTCTCTTCCTTCTCAGTCTAGGCCTATTGTCAACAGCAGCGTCAACACTGACCTCAGCCTCTAGCACATACAGATGTAGCAGAGCAGCAGCAGCCCCTAGCATTCTATCAGTTAAAATTTCCAAGTCTGTACTTCACTGGTGCAGAGTATGGGGGAAAAATCAGATTGTAGGGTGTATCAGATGCAGCCTGTGTGATTGGCTAACTATGATGCATTCCACCTGCCAGGTATATCATTGAGGGGTTTGAATGGCCCAGGGTAAGTGGAACAGGGGTTATCAGTAACTTATACATGATTGGCTTTCCCATGCTATTTCCTTTTTTTTTTTTTTTTTTAAACTGCCTTCCCTACTAAACACTGCTGGTCCGGACACACCCCCATGGACGGGCATGCTCAGCACAGCTTAATCCAGCTAAAACACGCGCTCCACAGCTAAACAAAGCATAGCAGCACTGGACACACACCCCTGCTTAGCTGATCAGTGCGCCCACACACCTCCTTTTGATGTCAGCTAGCTCTTCTGTGGACACCAAAATGGTTCTGGGGCTACACAGTTTTTTTTCGGACAAAGTGGTCCATTTTTGCTATTCCATAACCCCAGCTCATTTGCATACAGACCTGTGCATGCAACCTGGATACTTCACTATTCTAGGGCCTGCTTTCTTAGCAAGCACTGAAATCTACCATTGCACATACTGCATGCAGGGCCCTATAATGCATTATTCTCATATATTTCTTATTTTTCATTTTTAAACTTTTTAGTATGTTTTTTTTTTTGCATAACAGCATGTTTGCGTGCTGCTGTGTGCAGTGCAAACATAATATGGTTATTCAAAAAAAAACATTATTTTATATTATTTTTGCATTACTTTTTGGACACACAGGGCATACTTTTGAACATATCTGTGCCTACTATGCAGTCTCTAACCTTCTAAAAGGGCTTTTACAGCCCCTATTCAATTTGTACTTTCTTGTACATGGAAATTTTCCATGTAGACTTTGGACACTAACACGGGGTCTGCAGGACTGCCTATCTGCTTGTTGGATCATTCCAGCACCCTCATTTGCATGCAATTCACCTGCTTATGATGTGATCTGCATGCCATGGACACTTCCGTGTCCGCATGTTCATGCACACCTCTCTGCTCTGTTTACTGGATAGCATGGCTGCTTACTTCCGTGTAAACTCCATGCCACTCTTTCTACATGTAAAATCACTCCATGTAGGCTTTACTGAATTCCCCTCGGCAGGTATATTCCCTGGGGGAAATTTGGCTGGAACATAAGGAACAATCTGTTTCTTTCAGAGAGGCTGTTTGGCTTATGCTTCATTTATACTTCTATTTGCAATTTCCTCAGCCTTTTCCAGGTTTCTATAATTTCCCCGGTTTACAGTAATGCAAACTAACCTACTCAAAACTTCTCTCCAGCCCTTATATTCCTTTAAATATGAGTATACATAAAAAGATGTGTTTATCTGCTTAATTAATCTTTACTCTGACATTTCATCGTTAGAACACCAGTCTGTTATAGCTATAATGTCCCACTGATTGTGTCTAATTAATTATAGCCTTTACTCTG
The DNA here is from genome assembly GCF_019279795.1 of Protopterus annectens. NCBI lineage: Eukaryota > Metazoa > Chordata > Ceratodontiformes > Protopteridae > Protopterus > Protopterus annectens. Next base: position 1,140,654,166 of record NC_056745.1, read on the forward strand.
AAATTTCATTGTTAGAACATCAATTTCTTACAGCTATATGCCTCAGTGTTGGATTGTCATTTCAATCTGTGAAAGAAGCTTCAGTTTATGTATGCCATGTCTAGGTGTATTGAAGTTGCACTGTAATATACAATTGTTTATGCTCTGTAAGTAATATTTTTAGCTAATTTTCACATTACATATGGTGAAATATATAAAATATCCATGTTACCAAATACCTTATGATTTACATAGTGAGCATTTCTTCTGAGATCCCAGATCAAAATCTGTCATGTCAGGCCAGAATGTCCCAGTAAACAAATAAATAATTACATCTAAATTAATTATCTATTAAGAGCTAGATACAACTGTCTCACAGTAAATTTCTCCTTACTTCAGCACAGTGCCAGCCAGTCAGTGTCATTTTGCAACCTTTTTTTGCAGCTTGAAGACCTAAACTGGGCTCCCTCCTTGCAGTCTGAAAGCACACTCACTCCCTATAGTGCTAGCCATCTAAGGCAATGCAATGGAAGTAGCAGAGAGATGAATATATACTGGAAGGGTCTGAGCTGGCTTGCATTCTAGGCTAGTTACAGCAATATGCAATAATTTACCGCAGACCTCAAACACAGATGTCACAAAAGAGCATATTATTGAAAATAAAGAGAAAGTAAACATAACATCAAAAAACTTGCTATGTTTCTAAGAAGTCAGGTTTTTCAGTCTTTGCATTTGTGGAAGATGGAAAGACAAAGAATAATGCAGAGACCCAGAAGCAAGGTGCAGTACCAAATCTGAAGAAGTGTTCAGGAAAGGTAACATATCCCTAGTCCAAACTTCAAATGCAATCTATTTTAACTAAAGATGTGAATTGGCATGGTGCCATAATTGTTAAATTTACTGCATCATAATGCTTTGTTCTCCAGTTAGATTCCCCAGTGGGAAGCATTTTGCTGGGAGTCTGTGTTTCCACCCTTTATCTGCATTGATTGTAAGCTAGTGATTTATTTACTTCCCACATCCTAATGACATCATAGGTGAAATAGTGATCTGACAAAATTGCCTCATAGGTGTGCATTTCATTTGAGAGAGTTTATGCTTGTGCACTGTGGGGATTGTCCTATCCAGAATTAGTATGTCTTCCAAGTGCCCAGTGAGCATGAGGATACAATCCACCTGCTCCATGACCATGGACTGGATAAAGTAGGTATCAGAGACTAAATGAATGACAGCTGGATGTGTGGTCATGTAGGAGGCTTCTATACTGCCTTTCTATGTCTCTAAGGGGAAATAAAGCAGCCAAGCTGCTTATATGTGGTAGTATGTGGGAGCTACAGCATATTCTTAATTCTGCACAGATTCTGGTAACACAAGAGAGAATGAGAGAAAGGTATGAGAATGGAAAAATGCCAGCTAATCAGTGTTGGCATATGTAGTAAGAATTTCTCACACACTCCAGGAGTTAAAGAAAAATAATTTGGTTTTGCACTGAATGACTTGATTACAGGACTACTCTAGAATGACACCTTCAAACTCAGACTTTGTACAGAAAGAACAATTTTTGTTTAAATTCTCTGTTGGGAAGTTTATGATCCCTGGGATAATACGTTGATAACATCCACTCATTACTTCCATGCAAGAATTTTTTAATTAATATATCAGAATAGCTCCATGTTGTCAAAATGGTGAATAAAGGCTTCATTTGAGTGAAATATGGTTAGTACCACGATAATGTATGAAGAATGAAAGCACTCCGCTGGGACAGCCAGTCTTCAACCAGCCGCCAAAGATGGTCAAGACAGCAACATTTCAAAGTAAACTGCAAGCTGCTGGCTCTCCTTATAATTGGTCCATCAGGCATAGGGGGGTCCAGTGTAAAAGGTAAAGTGCAACCTGACTCAGAAAGCCATGGAGACTGCTGTTGCCATTAGCCCAAACAATAAAGCACCACTGAGCCACAGACATGGGACCATTACACCTGTGCACCACTATATAAATGCTGTCTGCAAAAAGGGAGGAAAACCTTTAAAATCCAGCTGCATTGCCAAATAATAGTCTCTAGATTTCAACAAAGAAGTGATAAAACATGATCAAATAAGAACAAAGCTTATCAAGAAAGTCTTCAGAAGATTAAAATCTAATAACAAAAACTGCATTAAGATCAAGGAATACATTTCAAAATATAAATCTGCCTGCCCTTCTTCTTCTTACTCACAACTTTGATGTGATTGACTGGCCTGAAAAAAACACTGGATTATTTTAACAAGAAAAATGTTTTATGCTTATGAAGTGATATACAAAAACATTGCACACCAAGATTACATATCTCTCATTCTGAAACAGATAAAGTATGGGTCTCCTCAAAGCTGAATATAAGCATAGGTCTGCAGTCACAAGACTGCATACATATTTGTTGACCTTGTCTGATCCAAACATGATGAAAGTTCAAAAGCATGAAGAGAAGACATCTAAAATATCATCTTTACTTAGTTTAGCAGAAGCATTTTGGAGAGAGTTCAGAGTGAAAATCAAATCAAAAGTAGACTAGAATCAGGCAACAACTGAAAGTACCAAAATGAATGAATAAAAAAAGGCTGGAAGAAAAGGAAGGAAACTGGAAATCCCCAAATTACAGAGGCAAATACAGAGACCTCCTGGATCAACCACATACTGATCAAGATTTGATGTATGAATGGTTAAGGACAGGCGAATTTAAACAAAAGATGAAAGGCTAATAATGGCAACTAAAGATACTGAGATACTTGCACATTGGTTTACAAAGTCAATAGAAAAAGAGAAAATATAGACTGTTAAACAGAACTGTAAACAGTTACATCTTGTTGTTGGTTGTGATGCACTCATGGCTTAGGATCTGTATGCTGAAAAGCCTGTATACAGACAGGCACAAGACTATGGCACGTCATTTGCATTGGAGGTAATAGAAATACACAAGCAGCTAAGAAATATTACAGATAAGAACCACAAAGCAACATTGTCAGTGATGAAGTTCAGATCATATGGAATTACCAAATAACAATGAGTTAAGAAAACAGGTGAAAGAAAGCCAGCTATAGTACTCCAAGAAAAACAGACAAACATAGCATTAATCATAGAAATAGCTACATCCAGACATTATAATGTCCTGCTTACTGAGAGACAAAGTCATAAAATAACAGGAAATGTAAGCAGAAACTAAAGCAATGTGGCCAATAACCAGGGGTCAGAATCAACCCTTTACCTTGTATCTGGGAGGTAAAGACCTTAGCCATTATGCCAATCCTAATTTTTGAAAGGAAGTGTTGGTTAATAACCTGAGGAACCATAGAAAGCACATGGGTAGAGGTAGTTTCCAGATGCTCACAGAATTACAGAAGTAACAACCATGTTAACAACCCTATAACACTGTATCCAGACTGACCAGATCTAGTATAGTAAATCAAAGGGTGCATCCATCCATCCATCCATCCTCAGCCCCTTTTCTCATTTTTGCACATGGGGTCAGGGTGCCACTCCAACAGTGGCAATCATCTTGAGCCAAGATTTACACTGCCAGGTGGCTAGCCCTGCCACTGTAATTCTTCAAGACCACTCACTCACATACACACTCACACCTATGGGCAATTTAGAGTGTCCAATCCACCTACTGTATGTCTTTGGAATGAGGGAGGAAACCAACATGACCACAGGGAGGACATGCAGACTCCACATAGAAGGTACCCAGCCGAGAAGCAAACCAGTGAACCTCTTGCTGTGAGGTGACAATGCTAACCACTGCACCACCACAGAAGACCCAAAGGGTGCATAACAAACTGTAAATATGTAACCATCAGCACACAAATAACACCAAATATTAACCTCAGACATATGTATAAATACTAATCAGAAACCAAATTACCTGCATGGCAAACTTGTTTTTGTGGCAGCACCGTATTCAGAAAGTACCTTGTATTTCAATCCTTTTCGCTTGTCATTCAGTTCTAAAATAGGATTTTTCCCATTTGCGGTTAAAATTGGACCAAATATTTTTTCAAGCCTTAAAATAATAAATATATAAATAAACAACCATGTATTAAGTCCTGAATACCATATTAAGTCATACATTAGGCAATGCATTTTTCAGGATTCCTTATATGTTTCCCAACTTGCACATTGACTATGGTTCCCTTTACACCAGAGATCCTGCTAAATCAGAGCCAGTGTTTTTGCTAAAGTTTGAACTCTAATGACTGAAACAATGTTGCGGCATTGTTAATGTTTGTACTCTAATGAAAGACACATTGTTGCTACAATGCTGAGCAGCTTTAGGTATGAGAAGCTACTTAAGGTAGTACGAGTAGCAGGGTCTACTTTACATGGTCAACATTTCATAAAGTTGAAGACCTTATGGCCGAGAACATATGATCGACTTTTGAAATGTCTAACATGTAAAAAAAAAAAAAAAAAGCAAACATAACAGTCACTTACCTTTACATTGCTAGCAGGGGGCCAAGCCCCCCTGCACCCCCCAGAACTTAAATATACCAACTCCGAGATCACACTACAGTGCAGAAGATGGAAATCTTTCCATTCTGCACTGTACAGAGATGCCCGTTCTGCATGGTTGACATTTCAAAAGTCGATCATATGGTCTCGACCATATGGTCTTCGACTTTATGAAATGTCAACCATGTGAAGGGGACCCGTGTAGCAGCACACACATTATTATTCCTAGTGCTAATAGTTATCACACTACCATATGAAATAGAGTTTCTTTATATAATGTGATGTGTATTTTACTAGTACAGAGATTGAGATGGCACAACTAGTCTCCCTGTATACATTACTAGTTTGCATCTATGCCTGGTAATAACATGTTTATTGGCCTGAATACTTACATGTCTGAGAAATTACCTACTCTGTACTTATATTATTGTGCTTCCCATACATGTCACTGACATATGATCTGTTACTTTGGTTAGAATTGCTTAATACCCCTCTCCCTATACTGAAGGTGTCCTCTTGTATTCCATTTTACAGTGAGCCCAACACCCTGCAAGCAGTAAATGTCCCGTGGCCTGCTAGTGTGACAAATGCCTTAACTCTACATGCTGAAAACTTGATAATGTCTGGAACACATTCTGATCATCTGTGGCCACCCACAACTAAAGTGCAGGTTATTCTGTTTAGCCTAACCTTACTTCTGTCCTCTACTGCATTACCTTGTAAACTGGAGAGCACAGTATCTGGGCAAGCAACACTTGTGCCCAACACGACCCAGAAGTGGTTAGGTTTTAAAACCCCACATAACTATTTACTACCATTCCACTTCTGCCCAAACCTTTTTGTTTTCTTTTATTTTATGTTTTCCTCAAAATACTTCTCTACTGAAACTTGCCTTGCAGTAGATGGCAGACAAAGTATAGTCACAAATCTCCACTGCTTCTAGGTGTCTGATAGGTTTTGGAATCGACCATTCTTTGGCTCATTTTGGCATGCTCTACTTGGCCTCAGTCCACTCCCTTACCCTACCCCCATTCCCCCACCCCATTTACCCTAATCATATACACTAAGCACCTTGTGACCTCCTACATAATTATCCAATCAACCTCCTCCTAATCACACCTCCCACACACTCCTCCCTACCCTCAGACCATAAACCACACCCTACTCTTTAACCTTACATCCCTGCCTACTCTTCATACTTACAACACTCCCTTGTCCTCCCACCTCCAGTACCAACAGCTGCTTACCCTAACCCACCCTAACTATGACACTACATTTGACTGTAACTTCCCTACTACTCTGCTTACCTCCATTTCATCTTATCATACCAACCTTCACTATTCAAAACCAACACCAACCTTATCCTACTTCAATAACAACCATTTTACCTCTACATTAATTACCATCTCTTCCTCTCTACATAACATCTCATTTACTCACCTAATTCATTACAAAATATTACAAGTACCCCCACCCACTTTGTTAGACTTAAACATCTCACTAACAAGTACTTTGCACCCAAACCCAACCCATCAGTCACCATCCTCTTGCTAGGAGGTGACTTCCACCCCAACCCAGGGCCATCTACATCACACTCAGTCTCTGCCCAAACAACCCACTTCTCAACCCAAGTAACCACTACTCCTATTCAATCTGTATCCCCACCTTCCTGTATCCCTACCCCTATTCTCCCAAGAACTTATCTATTGTGTCCATCAATGTACAAAGTCTATTGAATACAGTTACTGACCTTCATGCATGGATCTCAAATTGTTCCCCTCACTTACTAGCACTATCAGAAACCTGGCTTAAACCCTATATCCCTAAGGCAGATACTCTACCCCCTGGCTACAACATCTACTGACTAGATAGAACAACAAAAAAGGTGGAGGTGTGGCAATCCTATTCTCTGACCACCTAACCATCTCTCCCATACCTGTTACTACACCAGATGTCCACCCTGCAGAACTACTAATTCTAAATTGCCACCTAAACAATCACAAAAAGCCTGCTATTGCCTCAATATATATCCAACTTGGCAAGCACATCCCTATCATAGAAAACATACTTTCTTGGTTATCACAAAATATAGCCTACGAAACTATCTTGTTAGGAGAAGTAAACATTGAGTGGAATACCCTCAACACCAACTGCCCTGCAAATAGTATAATCTGTTCGGCTTTACACTGCTTATTACTACCCCTACAAGACTTAATAAAAACTCCAACAATGGCACAACACTTGACTGGATCCTAACTAGTAACCATCATCTGTGCCATAACCCTAAAACACTTCCCGATGCCTTGAGTGATCACTTGCCTGTCAGTACACAAAGATATTCTCCCCAGCTACATAAATCACATCTATATTCTCCCCAGCTACATAAATCACATCTATACAAATTCTGCCATAAACTCACTGACTCCAACCCCATCAATCTCAATTATAGGCTCTCTTTTATTAATAGATCCAACCTATACGCACTTCCTCTAAATGATGACATACTTGAATTCAATTGCATCTTTCTGGGCATACTCATCTCACTAGCACCCCCTCATAAAATAAGAATAAAATTAAACTATGCCACCTGCCTCAGTAAAGATACATGTATACTAATGCACAATAGAGACTCCACCTGGAAAACATGGCAAAAAAAACAATCCCCCACTCACCAGTTATTTAAGGAACTAAGAAACCTGCAAAAATTCAAATATATGATAAGAAAACATTCTACCTCAAGATGCAATCCACTCAGCAATCCAACCCCAAAAACTTCTGGAGAAATGTCAACTCAGCCCTTCACCCAGGTAAACCTCAAACTCCCAGCCCTTACCCTAACCTTGTGAACCAAGACACTGCCTCTCTCCTTAATCAGTTGTTTATAGATGCTATTAGCAAACTAACAAATGGCAAACACAACCCCCTCCCAAAAACACTACCTGAAACCACAAATAATGAGACATGTTTCTCTCTCAAGCCTATTTCAACCTCCTACATAAAGTCTCTCCTTCTGAAATTTAAACCTTGCTCTCCCTCTGCTAACAATCTACCCCCCCTCACTTTCTCAAACTTGCAGGTAACACTATTGCCTATCCAGTCTCTATACTTATTAACTAACTATATCCAACATTTGGAAATCTTTCTACGTGATTGCCCTTCAGAAAGGTGGCAACTCTACTGACCCCTGAAATTATAGACCCATTGACATATTATCCCCACTATCCAAAATTCTCGAAAAATGCATTCATAACCAGATACTGGAATTCCTCATCCACAATAACATCCAGACTCCTACCCAACATGGTTTTGACCAAATCACAGTACCTCCACAGCCCTTCTATCCTTTACTCACACTGCTGCAGAAGCTAGAGATAACAACAAACTAGTGTCATGTCTGTTCTTACAGCTTTCAAAAGCATTTGACACAGTATCACACTCCAAACTACTAAACAAACTGTCCAATGTATATCTTTCCAACTTAACTCTCTCTTGGTTCTCTAACTATCTCACTGACAAACTACAGTCAGTCAAATAGCTATCTTCCTGCTCCACTTTTTTACCCATACATACAGGCATACCACAGGGCTCTATACTGGGACCCCTTCTTTTTAACATCTTTACCGATGACCTCCATTCTTCCACTACCCACTCTACCCTCATACAATATGCAAACGACTCTACACTGATCACATCCTCAAACTCAATCTCACAACTTCAGACACTTAGACAATAATCTTTCCTTTCAATTGAAAGCTGGCTAATTGAAAATCAGCTCATCTTGAATACTAAAAAAAAAAACAACACTCCTTCTCTTTTTCCCCAAGGCCAGCGATGTAAGCCCTCCTTCACCATTTCTTCCCTAAATAAAACCATCATTAACATTGAAATCCATACAAAATTACTAGGAATGACAACTGACGATCAACTAAAATTTGACTTACACATTCAGCAATCAATTAAGAAAACTAATCAAAACGTTATGTTTCTATATAGAAACAAAAATTTTCTATCCTCAGATTCCAGACTCTCCCTGGCCCAAGCCTGTCTTCTTCCCAGCCTCCTCTATGGTTCCCCAGTTCTTACTAACCTTCAGTCTGGCCTGCTCTTCAGACTGAAAAAATCCTACAATACAATTGTTAAATTTGCAGCTAACTTCCCCAGTTCCACCCACCATTGCCTTTCTCTTCAAAAGCTACACTGGATTGAAATTCTCCATCATCTCAAATTATCTCAACTTCATATAACATACTTTTTTCTCAATAAACCAACTGCTTGTCCCTCTCTCTCCAATCTAGTCACTTACTATAACCCTTCCCATCCCTTACGCAGTGCTGACAAATTCCTTCTTCAAACCTGTAGGTCCAAAATGCACATTGGCAATCTTTTATATAAATCCTCCATAACAAAATTCTGGAATAACCTCCTTGACAATTTACACAGCATAACACATGCTAACAGCTTCAAAAAAGAACTAAAAAACGTTCTCCTGAAAACTTGGATATGTCCTTGCCAGGACCCTGCTTAACCATGATTCTACCATCTATCTCTCTCATTGATGAGTAGTTGGTTTTCTGGCTCCACTCTATTTAGGTAATGCTACTGAACTACATAATCTGTATATAATGTACCATGTTTATATCATTATAACTACTTATTCATTATTATGGTTTTTCTCTTATTTTTATTTCATACTTTTACAAAACTGTGCAACCTCTCTTTGTTTGTATACTGTAAAATTCTGATTACTTTTTTGTGAAACCTATTAATATAAAATTGTCATTATTTTTCTTGGAGCTTTTCTCCTCAGGTATCCACTGAAAATGGGCCTGTGCCCAGTTGGACCAACCCAGTTAACAAATGTGAAATAAATAAATAAATAAATAAAGATTCACACTTAAATCCTCAGATTAGGAAGTAGACTCACACATCATGTAGGGACAGTTCTTCTGTTCTGTAACTCTAGTGGGTGACTAACAAAGCTGTATCCTCAATATGCCAGAAAAAGAACTGAGATAAAGCCTCAGCCCTCATTTTATGGACTCTCCCTCAAGATTATCAGTGAGAACTGTGAACAAAGGCAGACTTTTTTATCTAAAGGGTACCTTTTACAAGATGAAGGGACCTCCTGGATGACACCCCTAAAGATGATCAAGGGGTTCTAAAAGAAGGCAACAGGTGATATATGACAGAGAAATGCTGAAAGTACTCTACTTCATTTGCTGGTCTCCTAAATGGCTACAGAATGATCTAAAAGAACACACTCATGACAATGCACTTAGATTGCAGTGAGAAAGAATGCAATGGGTCAGATGCCAAATTCAAAGTAAGACAACATGCATGCCCAGCTCCATGGCAAAGAGGGATGAATCCCTGTTTATTTCCCAGATTAGCTGATACCAGTAGCACCTCAAATGTTGGTAGAGCTGGACCCAAGTAGGATTAAGCACTCAATCTCAGGTAACCTGTTCTTCCCACTGTAGCATTGGCACATCATTCAGAAGAGATGCACAGCAAGCAGTGGATGGGAAGGGTGTGTGTAACAGACTCTGTCAAGCTATGTTTGTATGGTAGCCTTCACAGGGCATGTGCAGCAATGTGAACATCTACAGATGAAGGCATTACTATGACCTTTTGTATGCAAGTGAGCATGTCAACTTGGGGGGGGGGGGTTACAGCCACAGCAGCAAAAACCCTGATGGCTGCCTGGATGACAGCCTCCTCAGACTGGCTCACACTCTACAGAAAATGAATGGAATATGTAGCTATGGAAGAGATAATGGTTAGGCAATGGCAACAAAAATAATACAAAAAAAGTCAACATGCGGCAAGATATTTGTAGTGGTTTCTTTACTTGTGTTTTGGAACTATAAAGCTGTTTTGTGGTGCTTGCAGATTTCTCGTTTTGTGTACTCTCAGCAAAATGTGACCTCCTTGGAATAAATGGGTCTTTAACCAAAAATGTGGATGGACCTTCAAAATTTGAGGATTGTCTATTGAGTGTGCTTAATATTACACACGTGTTCCTAATGCTTAATGGAACATTATAGAAATCACATTAAAATACAGCATATTTAAGTTACATGTCATGTGCAGTAGCATCTCCCTCAAACAGGGCATATTTAGTAGCACTTCCACTGTTTTGTAAGCTAGCTTCTAAAAGGTAATCTATTACAAGTTCCATTTAGGTTCTTTTGTTAATACTAGCCTGCTGATCAATCAGACTATTTATAGCCAAGCCACATGATCCCATATTGAATGTACCAAGATATGAAAAGAATACTAGGTTCATAACAGGATGAATTACTTTAGAAGTAGTAATTTACCATTTCTATAAGGACTTCAGGGGGCCAAGCCAGACTTCCAAAAGGACAAATTACATTGGACCTATTTATGCCCCCATTCTATAAATGCTTGAGGGGCCAGATTGTGGGTGTGCTTACAATTGCCTGTCATCCAGGTTACACTTAAAAAGGATCAGGGAGCTGCCATTCTTTACATCCAAGGGGAGTCTATTCCATAAATTATCTATGGTATGATCTTAGTTAATCTTAGGGGAAATATATATAATTATAGACCAAGGGATGGGTAAGGCCAATCTATAGCCAAATAGGATGGGTTATTTTGAGCATAAAAAAAAGGAAATTAGGTAGGCTTAAAATGGCCTGCAAGGGCAGCTAGCCTAGTACTCCGCTATGAACCTATGAATCTATAAACTGTATTTTCTGTGAAACATATCTATCATGCTAGCAGACCTGGTGGAAGTTCAGATCTCTTGAGTGGGTATTTAGGGTGTTTTTAGTTTTGTATCTGTGAAGGAAGTTGCATAGGACCAGATCCAGATCCTTTGAGGCTCTGTAGGAGAGGCAGAAGTCCCACCTCAAACATCAACAGGATACTGAAAAGAATGACAGAACTTTAAGTCAATCAGGGTACTCAAAGTAGACATGAGCTTGATTGTCTTACTAAGAAAACACTGTAGTTTCTCGAGCTAGATCATGTGTTTAGATACATACATAGCAAAGGGGGCATTATACTCTATAACTGGCTTGATAAGGGAGGAGGAGTAGAGGGGGATGATGACTTCCTTGGATCTAGAAGATGTACCACTGGTAATTAGTCTAGCTGTATTAAAGGATCCCCTACAAAAGTGGTAAAGTTGTGTTTAAAGGATAGCTCATTGTCAATGAAAATGTCCAAGTCCCTAATAACAAAGCCAATTTTTAGGAGAAGAGTATTATCTATATGACAGAGGCATGGGTGCCTGGGTTTGCAAAAAGACAAAATGTTGCATTTCTTGGCATTTAGTTTCAGACTGTTATGTAAGCAACACTTGTTATTGCACCTTATGCTCTCCTGGAGAATCCATTGTGGTAAGTTGGGGTGCTTATGACAGATCCCAATTTGCAGTTGTCAGTAAACTTCATCAGCCACAGGTCCTTGCTATTGGTCTTGATGTCATAAAAAGAAATACCTAAGAGGAGTGGTCCAAGTACATACAGATCCTTGGGGTCCACTGCTGGCAGCTACACTTTTGGCTGAGAGTGTGACTCCAACACTAATAGACTTGTTCCTGTTTTTGAGCCAGTTTGCTATCTAGTGGGTAATATAGAGTTTTAAATTTAGTTTGACTGGCTTAGCAATGATACCAGAATGTGGAATGGTACCAAAGGTTTGAGCCAAGTCCAGGTATGCAATGTGAACTAGTCAACATGAGTCCAATTCCCCAGTTATTTGTTCAAAACAGACTACAGCAAACTCTCATTTAACCAGAACTCATGCAACCGGCACTCTCAAGCAACCAGTAACTACAGTTATCTAGCATTTACCAATCCCTGTGGGTGCCGGTTAACTGAGATATTACTGTATCAGGTTTAGGAAGCAGGATCTGCCTTTAATGAACCCAAACTGGTTTGGGTCCAGGGTTTGAAGACTGCCTATGTCTTTGGTAATGAGTTCCATAATGATGTGCTCCATTGCCTTACAGATACTATTAGTGAGGCTTATGGGTCTATACTTTCCACCTTTGTAGAGTGAGATAACTATATCAGTTCTCCATGCCTATGACACAAATCAAGTGGACAGGCTGATATTGAATAAACGTAATAACAAATTAGCCAGACAATGTTTGATGCTGATAAGAAGCGGGCATGGTACATTGCCCAGACCCTTGAAGCTAGTGTCCTTGGCCTTGAAGAGAGGACTTAGAACTTGCTCGGGGGTGATTGGGGGCGATACAGGCATTCTGATGTGCTGCAAATAATTAAATGGAGATAAAGGAATAAAGTCTGTGCCACATTTGTCCACTCACTAATATGTTGGCTATTTCCTCAGGGGATGAGTATGCAGTGTTGTTTTGTATTAAGTCAGAGCTTCATTGCATTGCTGACAATTTTCACTTTGTACTTGCTTTTGGAGTATTTGATTTTGTTTTTAATTTCTTTGTTGATCCTTCTGAGTTCTTCTTCAGCTGATGGGGGTGTTCATTTTGTTTTTTATGAGCTAAGAGTTTCTTCCTCTTGTTGTATAGTTTGTTAATACCAGGATTCCACTAAATAAGTATGCTCTTAAATTTGGCATTGTATTTACACCTTATCGGGGTCAAAGCCTCAATGGAAACCTGGAACATATCCATGAATAGGTCACGTATGATGTGGGGTCATTTGGGTGAGGAGGATGTTTGAATTTCATTGTGTCATTAGTTGAAGTAGATTTACCTTGGAGTATTCTCTGAACTGCAGGGGTTATGAGATAACTTGGGTCTTGCACTTAAGCTAAGAGTTACTACACAGTGGTTAGATTTCACCAGTGACTTTTAATTACAGGTTCTTGGGGGGTGGGAGTGGGGGAGGCAGTCACTTAATTGCTGAGAACCAGGTCCAATATTTTTGAGCCCTTCAATGGGGTGTAGACTCGTTGGTTTAAGGAATTGGCATTAATGAACTCTAGGAATCTTTGTGTATACTTGTGGCAGTATAGGTCCTCAGTTAATGGAGTGGTAGTTGAGGTCACCCAAGAGAGTAGTGTTGGGTTGTTTATTTGTTTAGATATGTCTTATGGTTTGCTGGAGTCATGGAGGGGCATAGTACTTGACAACAATGTGTATCGGGTTTTGCTTACCATAAGAAGGATGTAAAGGAGTTCAAGGTCATTGTCCTGCATTATGAATCTGGAGGTGAAATGCTTCCTTAGGGGCATAGATACACCCCCTCCTGCTACACCTTCCAATTCAACATTTGGTTTGAAGGAGTGGTAGGTATTAAATCATTGCACTGTAGGGGTGCTATTACTGTTCTGAAACCATGTTTCAGTAGCTATGCATTTATCTATATCTTTCAGGGATGAGAATGCCTGTAAGGATTACAAATTGTTGTTAAGGCTTCTAGCATTCAACAGTGCCACCTTCATTTAGTTTTGATTTTGATTGGCTATGTAGGTAATCTGAAGAGACTGACTTTGTCTAAAAAGGTACTATAGAGGAGGAAAACATCCAATATGCGGAAACCACAAACAGAAATCCAGATGATCTGTAGCAAATCATCTCTTCTTCCCATACTAATATATAATGGATCTCTTTAGAATAACAACAATAGCTGAGTCAATAATTAAAGTCAATTATCTTTTGTTTGTATTGCCTCTTGGTGATGATAGGATACTACCTGATGCAAGTTTCAAACACAATTCAGATACACACTTTATGAGTTCCATTATGACCCTCTTCATATGATCCAAGGAGGTGCATTTCCAATAATTCACTCTCACCTGCACAATAATCAGGTCATATTTGTATCTGTGGTGATAGAACTTGAGACTCATTGTGACAATGTGGATCCTGCCCCCTGAATCACTATAGCAATAACGCCCGGGTGTGGGTGTGCTATTAAGCCCACGGTTGGCGTGGTTTGCCCGGTCCGCCCCCGGACCAAACAAAGCCAACCGCGTAATTTTACCACCCACCCCAGAAGTGAGTATTATATTATTATACATTATTTTTTAAGAAGAAAAGAAATAATTTTTCTTAAATAAATAATAATGGCAATACCTGCCGCCTGTTTTGCCCCCTTCCGCAGATGTCTGCAGCCCGCTGTACTGTAACGCGGTACATCAGCAATACAGCGCAAAAAGCAATGGAAAAGCAAAGCAATGTCTTTGTTTTTTTTAGTTTTCAATGAGTAAAACATATAATATGTCTTTTCTCAGCCTATTGAGTGAAGCATATGTGTATTGAACTATGGAGTCACCCATGATCAGGATGTTGTCAAATGTACAAGCTTGACCCTGCAGACTTAAGGGCTTCTGCAGTCTGGCTGTGTGACCTCTTTTTGTAGCTGTATTTACCATAGTGTCAAGATGTGCTGTATGTTGGTTTAGGCCTGTTAATACTGAGTATCAGGAATTAAGTTTGAAGGTTTAAGCTGATGCTCAGATTTAGGAGATCTAGGAGGATTGGCTAGAGATTTTTAACTACAGCAACATAAAATACATGTTTGGTTTACAGTATGTGGGTGTTTCATAAGTGTGGGTGGGGATAAGACAGTGTTAAGCTCACTGCATGTTACAGACTGAGAAATGGATGCTTAAAGTTTAGTTAAGTATTTATACCTTTCACAGATAGAGTCCTTTGGGTTAAGAAGGAATTCATTTTCAGGGAACATGAGGCATTTCCTGCACTACCTTTGGACATCATGTGCTATAAGGATGGCAATAAAGGAGGATCAGTCCTTTGACTCCCCATAATGACCACTGTCAATGTGTGATCAAGATTTGTGAGGATTAAAGAAGGATGGAGGGTGTAGGACTGGAGAAATGCAGGACTGCACAGCTAAGAGAAGGACTGCAAAAATCCGCTCAAGTCAGCTCACCTCTGCGCAGCCTTGTGTGGCTCAGTGCATACTTGCAAAAGGTGTTTTGACAGGGCAGAAGTACATAACTCATGGATTGGAGTCAGAAGGTACCCTTTCAATGAGGAAAACGAAGACATTTTACTCACAGTCACTATGTAAATACAGCTACTTTAGTGCTGTGCTTAGTGCAGCTCTTGGCAGTGAGTATTAAACGAGAAAAGAAAATAATGAAAAATAAGTGAAACCTGAAGCCCAAGTGCTACAGGTTAAAGTAAAGGCTGTTGTAATTAGGTGAACCCTAACTTAGATCAAATTAATACCTAAATTTATGGCGGGCACTATACCAAGCCAAACAGATTTACTCAGAGCAAAAAATAAAATGCAGATTTACTCATTCTGAGCTCCTCAATGTCTGCTCCAGTGTACACCCCCAGTAAGTTATGCAGCAGATACCCTACAGCTTCTTGCATATTAGTTAATAGTAATAAGGGCCACCTTCTACACATATTACACACTTCATGTTACAACAACGTGACTACATACAAATACTTGTCATTTGCAAGTACACAACTAAACAGAGCATTCCATTATACCATTTGGTCAAGTTATACAAAAAGCAGGTCTTCTCCACTGTCAAAGCTATAAAAATGGAAGTTAAAAAGCTAAATTCTGGCATGGCATCTACTTGTTTGTAATTCACTTCTGGTATGGGCTCTGTTTCTTCGTAGCTTGTTTGATGCATTGATTCTCCTTATTTGTGGCACACCTCTGACAAAGTTCCACTTCTCTGTCAATCTAAGAAGGCATTTTCTTCTCTGCCTCTGCAGGATCCACACCAATATATAAATACTTATAATCTATAATAGAAAGTGACTGGATTATAAGGTTAAGGGCAGATAGAGGGAAGGGACTGAATGAGAGGGCCTCTATCAAGCCCTTTCTTAAGAAGCGCAGGAACAACAAGTGATAGCCTTTATGGGCTCCTAAGATATTGTATAATTTATATATTTTTGGGACATATACCAGATATATCTATATGCATTTATATATTCTTACATAAACGAGTAGTGTAGAATAATAGCAGTAATATCATCATTATTTTTTGCCATATAAGTACGCATATACATTTTCAAGTGATAGTATACCCCAGATGCTAATAAGATCTTTTTATCTAAGCTTATTTATTTATTTTCTACATACACTCACATTTAATGTGTATACATATTTTTATATATATTTTTATTATGCACTTTATGAATATTTTAACTATGAATGTATTTACTCACTTAGTTATTTTGTTGGCTATTACATTGGTTTTTGGCCTTACATTAACAGCCTTTGAGATGTTTACTGAATGTAATAGAAGAATTTGTTATTAGTGTGAGGCCACTTTAATGCTCAACAATTGATGTCGTTCTATTGGCTGTTTTAAAATTTGAGTGCAGTATATAAATGTTTGATGCTTGATGAATGGTTTTATGTCTGAAGAAGCTTTTCAAGCGAAAGCGCTAACAGTTTTTGTGCGGATATTTTCTAATAAATTTTTGTGTGGATTTAACCATCCACACCTTTTACACATTTTGGATTCGTTTTATTTGGCTTGGACCACTTCTGGGATTTTGAGCGTTTTACGCTACTTGGCATTACCAGAGACTGATTCTGCTTCGCTCTATCCTTTTGTCTTATGACATTTATTTATATACTATTTGATACAAGGATAGAGCGTTTACCAGACTTTTTGGCAGTTCTTTTCTTTGTTTTATTAAGGTTAAATGAATGGGTTAAACAACTACACGTCAGTGGGCATTTAGTGTCATCCTTCTGCAGAATCTGTTACAGTTGTTGTGCCAGTAGAGAACAGATGGTTCATGTAAATCAGTAGTAACGTAATAAGTTAACAAAGAACATTGCTGTCTGTTAAACAACAGACCCTATGCTGAAGCATAAGCTCCTCCTTCTGGACCACCAGTATATTCTCAGGTGATGCGATTAAGCATCTTGGTGCTATGAAGACCACATTCAGTCTGTCTTTTGCAGAAGGATTGGGATGACTGAGGAATGTCCATGAAAAATCTGTTACAGGATGAGGAAGCTGAGCTGTATAATCTTTAAATGGTCTATCATCCTGTCGCCTTTGCACTAAAAAGAGGTGAGAATAATTTCCATTCTCAGCAGTTCTAAAATGAGTATTACTAAAGTTAACTGAACTTCTTTATCGAGCAATGCTCAATAGATAGGAGGAACTGCTTAAAACAAGTTCCCATACACGATCCTAGACATCAACCTCTGGTTTCATCCTGTAATTTGGTACAGTTGTATGTTATTACGGAAAGTAAGAGGGCCTTTCAAATGATTCTACATATGAAGTCAGAGGATTAACTCTGAAAGGAGTTGTCACCATTAACTCACTGGCAGACTCCACTGATTCTTCGAGAAATTCACAGTCACCTTTTAGTCAAATAGCCAACTAGTCAGTCTCTGAGAGACAATCCATCAAATTCATGGTCATTCTACATGTCTGGTAAGAAGCTCTCCCCTCTCTGTATGCCACATGACCATAATGCTATTATATTCACCTGAGGAATAAATTCCCTAAAGGGGAGACTGGCATCTTTTCAGACTTAATCCCATCCTGGCAGAACCCATGAAATACTGTTTGAATCTCTCATCAGAATTTAGAGAATGATAGGAAGCAATGGGCCTGGCTATGACTTCCTGGACTCTTGGCATCCACCAGCCTCATTCCTTGTTGAAAGAGTAAAGCATAACTAACCCAAAACAGATGAGACAAGGCTATACGGCAACAGTATCCTGTGACTCACGAAACAGTCACTATCTTCTGTACTATTCGCTGGTTTGGAAAGAAGTCTTTCTCCAAGCCTCTTACAACAACCTAATTCAGCTTCCAAAACACTGTGCTGTGAAGGGATAACATTCTAGTTTCATTTCCAGATTAATTCAGAAAGGAGAACACAATCCTTTGAAGTTTCTGCAGTTTGAATAAGCTGAATAAACATTTGCCCTTGACAAATAAGGCAAACTTGGTGAGCTATGAAACAAACCAGATCACAGGATATAACTAAAGTCCTAGCACAGAGATGTCCTCACTGGGAACCTTACTATCTTCCTTTGACTTGTTGGCAGGCCTAAAATTGGGTAGGTGAGATGAAAAGCATGGGGCCCTAAGCCCCACCATTACAGAGGAGTAAATTCTCCGGCTGTAACTGTCCAATGCTTTTGGTGTATTCTGACAAAATGTTGTCATTTCTAGGACCTAATCTAGCCCAAGCAATTTATATGGAGGTCAATGCTTGCATGTTTATTGAGTCAGTTTACCTTTATCAAACTAGGCAGAGTTAGGGTGCTACCAGGCTCTTCTGATGGCATCCCTAATGAATGTCTCCATGAGTAGGACAAATTAAGCCTTCTTCTCCAGAAATTCCATTGGGCATTTCTGAGGGAAACAGAAAGAGGCCTAAGATCAGTCTAATCTTTTTTATCAGCCAGAGGACATCACCAAAGCAGGGGTCACATGGACAAGAAACACATGGTAAGGACCCATTATCCAAATCAGTATTAGAGACAGAAACTTCAAGATCCAATGAGTCATCAAATGATATGGAAGACAAGGGAGCACCATGATCTCCATGACTCATGATCATTATGCTGCTAAACCCTAGGAATCTTAACATGAAATTGCACTCACTGGAAGCAGTCCTGACCTTGGACAAAGGGAACATTTGTGCAGTCACCGAGATCTGGTTCAAGGCTGCGGAGAGCCATACCAGGTTACACCTCCTTCCACATGTTCAGACCACAAACTGAAGGCATGAATACTAAAGGAGGCAGTGTATAAATATTCATTAAAGATAAATACACCTCCAGATTGGTTAAAAAGTATGATTCCCTGGAGATACATCAGGTGCAATTAACTGTTGGTAGGACACCTATTCAAGTCACTGCCAGCTACAGGACCTGCTCCACAAATCAGGACTCCCACTCTGTCTATTTGGGTCTACTTAAGTCTATCAAGATACATCTGAACACCATGGTTTTGGGTGACTTAAACTACCTATCCATTGCTTGGGTAAATTACTTGTGCTCAAACTCACTTGCCCAAAGGTTCCTCAAATTTGTTAAATCCAGTGCCCTGGACCAGCTGGTTGACACCCCCAAAAGGGGTGCCAACATCCTGTATCTGGTGCTTACCAACATGGGGGAACACTGTAGCACCCCCACAGTGAGGTCTTCCCTGGTGAGATCTGACTGCAAATCAGTGTCATTTGAAGTAGCTATCACACTTGACCCCCCCCCCCCAGCCACAACTACACTAAAAAACTTCTCCAAAGCAGATTATAACCTTTCATGGGATGGCATAAATAGCTTCACTGCACTTCCCCCTCAGATGGAACTGGCAACTATGCCAAGGTCTACACCAATGCTTTATACAAACAACTGTATAACTGTATTGACTCAGCCATACCTGATAGGACCAAAACAATCTCCTCAAGGAATGGCAAACCTGCCTGGTGGCTAACTGCCATTAACAGGCTTTACAATAAGAGGATGAAATTGCTGTCTATGAGTAAAAGGGAGAGCACCCTACACTGGAAACACTCCCTCCTCAGCTTAAGCAAGCAAACAAGACTTCTTGTGAAGTCCTCCAAAACAAACTATGTAAATTCCTGTTTGGTTAATGATCTCATGTTTTCTGTGCATCAAGAAAAGAAATTTTGATCTGAGAATCCAGACTGATAAAAAATTAAATGGGATTTTAAACAGAAAGACAAGGAAATTAGAAAGCGACATGTATGAAGGAAATTAGAAAGGGACATGTATAAGTATGCACAGAAAATTCAGTATCCAAAGCCAAAATGATGAAAATCGTGAAGTTAGTGATGAAGGACTGCAAAGACCTGGTGATATGAATGACCCTTTAGAGTATGCCCCCTATGGAGGTCTGAGAGGCTGAAAAACAAGGCACCAACAGACTACAATCAGGGCAACTGGAGGGGATGGAACAACAAGGGAATGAGACAGGGGTATTAAATGCATTTAACTTTATTTCATATGGAAAGGGAAGTAATTCCCCTGATGGACAGGATTCTATTGAAGGTGAAGGTCCCAAGTTTACACAACATGGACATACTATCTTTAATTACAGCCATTTAACTGTTACAAACATATTTTTTGATTTATTTGCTAAGGGTTTCAAGTTTGTACCCAAGAGAAAATGTGAGATAAGTACATTATTAATAGACTTAAAAATGGTTGTCCATAAGAAAAATCTGGAAAGCTTAATTAATGGACATGTAGATATGAGTGGGAATTTTAGAAGGAAGAGTACATGGAATCCCCCATTACATCCACAATTAAAAAATTTCAAAAATGTTGTGGATACAGAATTAAGGGAGAAAATTTCTAAAAACAAAGTATGGTCTAACCTGACAGTAGAGGAAAGGTCCCTATTGGAGTCTATTAGATCTAATAAGTTTGTTAGGGTTATAAAACCAGATAAGGGTGGGGGAACTGTACTTAGGCACTCTATTATATATGAGGGTAAAATGGTGGATTTATTACTTGATGAGAGTAAATACACTAAGGTATTGATAAATGAGATACATATTGAGTATAAGAAAATATATGTAGCCCTAATCTTACATTGTGGTTGCTGGTACTGTGTCTATGTGAATAAACATTGTGGTTTGCGGTGGAAACTTCTATCCAAGTGCTTTTTGGGATTTATTGGTTACTGTTTGGGCACTTTTCTTCTTTTGTACTGGTTTTGTTTCCAATGTATGCCATAGTTTCTTTATAGGCAAGAGTAAGAGTAAACTTAAAACAAAGACTATTGGAGCATTTGTGCAATATAAGGCAAAATAAAGTTAGGAATGCCTTAGCAAAACATAAGATGGACATAATATATACTTTTAAGTTTAGAGTTCTTCAGAATGTATTTTCCAGCATGACATGTGGAGATATAGTGCTAGACCCAGAACTGCACAGTAGAGATGGAATGTTCATTTATATGCTAATCAGTTACCTGGTCTGAATGCATCTCTGAGTATTAGACTAGTTTAGAAAAAGAGACAACAAGAACTAAATCAGTAAAATAAAAATGTATGTAATCTTATATGTTTATCTTTTAAAGTTATTTATATAGTTTTTAATTGATTTATTATCTGGGTTTATGATGGAAGATTTTAGTTGTTAGCTCAAGGGTATTTACATAAAACCTTTGCTTTATGTATTTGTGAAATTTAATCACTACATTAAATTATGGTATTTTGGTGCTCCTGTTTTTTTCCTCTGTATATTTAAATAAACTGACATCCCTCACTATACAGCCCGGCACAATCCCCTTGGGTGGTTACTAGTTGTCCAATAACTGGGGAGCCTGTACTACCACAAACAAGTATGACACACATTCCTGGACTTCATTAATGACCAGCTAGCCTAGTACAAACTCCAGCAAGGATTGAAAACTTTTGGGCCTGGTTCTCACCAATCTACCCCCCTTTGAATCTATACATACCAAATAACTAGTCAAATATAAGTAAAAAACTAAGAGCTCTCATAAAATCATCCAAGGCAAATTTGGATCAAAATGATGTGAAAATTACTGAACCTACAGACATTGCCAATATACTGGCTGACAGGTTCATCAAACATCTCTAATGCCCAGGTAAGAAATCTCTCTCTAGGCAAAAAAAACACATCCATGGGGGGGATGGTGTGGTGTCCCCGTGTGTGCTGAACTCATCAATGAGAATTAAACTGTGGTCCCACTTCACAAAGGCAGTGCCTGCAAAGCCATGGAGAGGATCATAATGGAACATAAATAAAAAAGACATAGGGGAACTTTGCAGACTTTGATCCAAAGTTTGTTTGGCTTTGTCAAGGCAGATCATGCCTTTTAAACTTGTTGACAAACAGTCACCAAGGCCATTGATGAGGAAAGGCAGTCCATACAGCCTACCTCGACCTGGCAACTGGCTAAGTGACAGAACCCACAGGGTCAGAGTTGCTGGTGTGCCATGTCTCACTCAAAGCCAGTCACAAGTGGTGTCCCCTGCTCAGTCCAGTCCTGATTTGAAGTTTGCAGATAAACTGGTGCCAGAGCCATGGAAACAAGGTTACCCCTAGCTACCATATAGTGGGCAATCCACTGAGCACAGAAAGTTATCAGGGATCTGGGACAGGGACCCAGGAGTACCAAAGTAGTTTGGAAGACCTTCTACATTGCCCACCTGATCATGAAGGATTCACATCTAGATCTGCTTGCTCAGAGGTGACCTGTGTATGACATATGCAAAGCCCATGTCAACCCAGATTTGATGAACATGCTTCACCTCAAAAATCTAGATCCCTTAGAACTACAAGGGAGGGCGGAGACTTAACTGGACACGGTATTTAGGACGACGGCTGGAGGAGGGAGATTCATCACCCAGAGACTCCTATGCAAAATGTTCAAGAAATCTTGACCAATGGATGGGAGATCGCAGATATACCTCAGGATTACCTACAGTCACACTGTGACAGAGCTCAGCAAAAAAATGGGCATATGAACCTATATGACCACTAAGTGGTAATATTTACCTAAGTGGCACATCCAAGTCAACTCATAACCTCTCTGTCTTCAGAGAGTAGTCCATACAAATCTATTAGTCACAAGATGTACAGAATTAGTGTTCTGAATGATATATCGTAAAACAGGGGCATGTCCTTTCTTTCCTAATTTGTTTGGTGCTTTTCTAGTTAAGTTTTTTACAGTGTAATGCTTGCTTTAATTTCTTAAAAGTAAAATCAGAAATTCTCCCTCGCATTTCTTTACATCTACAAAATTCTTAGTGTTGGCTAGTTAGTCTTAATAATATTCACTATCTGATAGTTCTTTTATAATAGGCTGTACTGTAACAAAACTACTATTACACCTAGCACTAACTTGGCTTTTTTACTGATGAGATTATAGTTTGGCGCATCATTCATGTTCATCTAAAACCTGACTAATATTATTTAAAGGACTCTATTAATATGCTGTCATTCCTGATTCATTAGAAATAGCATTCATTTCTTCTATATAGTCTTCCTCACTTACAGTAAATCTGCTCTATCACAGGAGCTGGCTATTACCTTAAAAGAGTAATTTGGATGAATATTACTACTGTGCACATAGTGACTGGTCTGTACCTCCTTTCTAAAATCTTAGGAGCAATATTACCTCTATCACATTTTATTGTAAGATTCAGAAAATGGCTTTCTACAGCTGAGAAATCTAATTTACAAATGAAAAGGTCAGAACTAAATTCAAATAAGGAATCTGTACCACCTTTCACCATGAAAAAGATAATCATCAAAATGCTTATAAAATATATATATAAGAGAAATTCATTATTTACAGATGTGCTGTTATAAATGCATTTGTATTCTCATTCATTAAAACTATATTTGCATATGTATTACCAACTAGTGTACCCATCACCACCCCAGAAGACTGATGATAATATTCTTCTTTAAGCACACATTTTAATTTAATACAATGTCTAACAAAAGACAGATTGTCGTTATCCTTTTATATGTCATGTTACTAAAATTACATAAATGCTCTCTTATAGCTTGTATACCACAGTGATTTGGTGTAACAGTAAATAAAGGATTTATATCTGAAATTGACAATACCATATTTTCTTTTACAATATCGGATTGCCATTTTAAATACTTGAAAAAATCACTAGTATTTTTAATAAAAGTCTACCATTTTTACGAAACTGTTTTTATATCGCTTCTAAGTATATGTGCAAGATTCTAAAATTGTCATAAACTATAGTGACACTGCAGTAACTCTAACTTCGATAAAATCATTACTTAAATCAGAGAATGCCATTATTCCAGACCATACCAATTCATTCAAAGCAGAAAATAAAATTCAGATTTACTTAGACTGAGCCCCCCAACTTTTGGTTCATTATATTAGCCCTGGCAATTTAAAGAGTTGATACTCTACAGCTTCTTGCAAATCAATTAATATTAATGAAGGCCACCTTGAGCATATAATAAACACTTTATGATTGAACCACATGGCTGCACACCAATACATGATGTTTGCAAGTCACACCACTGCAAACAGCATTTTGACATACCATTTGGTCATTTTATACAAAAAATCACATACTACCCACTGAGAAAGCAATAAAAATGGAAGTTAAAAGCTAACCTTTGCATGGCATCTTCTTCTTTGTAGCTCACTTCTGCTATAAGTTCGGCTTCTCTGTCCATCACAAAAGGCAGTTTCTTCCCTGTGTCTGCAGGTGCCACACCACCATCTGAATACAGCATACCTCTCAACCATACTGGATTCCTCAGTATTTATCAGTTTTTATGGCAAAATAATGGGGTGCAACAAATTCCTGAGTGGCCCCTTTGATTCTCGATTTTTTTTTTTTTTGCTTAGTTTTGTTTTGTGTTACAGCTTTAAATTTTTGGCTGATGTCATCATGCATCACCAGCCTGTATGGGGCGTAAGACATCAGCTTAATTGGACTTGGTCAGACAGGAGGGAATATAGGAGCAATGGCATTGGCAGCTGTGCAAATTTTAACTTTCAGTTCAGCCAGCACACACCCACATGCCGCAAGTTTCCGCAACCTGCAAGTGAGGATGAGAAATGGACTGCCAGGTATGAAAAAATAGAAAATAGGCCACTCCATCACTCCATTGTGCATTCTAATTAAAATATGCTTGATACTAATTTATACTCGTGTGTGGTTTTGGCAGCAGCTCCTTATTTAAGCTTAAGCAGAGTAGTTATTGGCAGCAGCTCGCAGCCGCTGTGGTTCATTCGTTATTTTATTTAAACGGCGTTATTGGCATGGCAGCAGCTATTAAACAGAACTATTGCAGGAGCTTTCTAATTAAAATGTGCTTGATACTAGTTCACACTCTGTGTGTGGTTCTAGCAGCAGGTCTTTATTTAAGCTTAAGCAGAGTAGTTATTGGCAGCAGCTCGCAGCTGCTGTGGTTCATTCATTATTTTATTTAGACGGTATTATTGGCATGCCAGTAGCTATTAAACAGAGCTATTGTAGAAGCTGTTTTATTTAAGCTGATGGCAGAGACATAGTAGTTCATTACTGGCAGTAGACCGCAGCTGGTTCATTCATTATTTTTTTTAAACAGTTATTGACAGCTATGGTGTATCACAGTATCATTCTAATTCAAATGTGCTTGACCGGTGGGGCTCCGGTGTGTATAGCTCCGGTGTATTTAAGCAAAGTAGGAGCTCTTGTCTCTATTCAAGTAGAACTGTATAAAACCAAAAAGGACCCAAAAGAAGCTGTGGATTCCAGTATTCCAGTAAAAAATCTTTAACGTAGAAAAAGCCACATAAAATCACATCAACATAAGCGCTTTCGTAGGTATGTATCCCACTTCATCAGATGCAAATCAAAACCTTAAAGCCACTTATATAGGTTGATTCAAAATAGTCACATGACAAAAAATATCAACTGACATAAAAAACTTTGTGAGTCAAACTTTTAAAGCTGCAGCATATATTGCACCATTATAAAAAAATCTCTGTTACTTCTATTTTACAATAAACGAATATAATGCAAGCCAAAATAAAACATATTAAATTAAGACAAATATAAAAACATGAAAAATGTAAGTGCATGTGTGTTTATGGACACAGAATTACCTAAAAAGAGGTCTCTTTTTCAAAATTGGCTTTAAAGGGACATGGTCATTCAGACCATGTCCACTATCTGCCCTCAGCTTAACTATTAATTTTGCTTCAAGGGTCTCTGTTGCATTGTGTACATCTCCTCCTCTAACGTTCTCATATATTCTTCCTATAATAAGAAACATGAAGGTATGTTCTGTGTCTGTATCATATATATGTTTAGACAATGCACTAATTCTATCTTTCTTGCTTATGTGATACATGTGTTCCCTCACTCGATACTTTAAGGGTCTGTCGATCTTTCCCATGTAAAATGTCTTACATTTTTGACACCATGCAAGTAAACTACATGCTTGGTGTCACAAGTGGCATATACATTAAACTTTTACAACTGTCTATCATCAGGATGTAAAAACCTAGAACTTGTATCTATCATATTACAAAATTTACAATGTCCACACGGGACTGTGCCTATCCTCCCAGAACCCTCAGGTCTACTCCTGGGATAGCACAACTGTCTTTTAAGTGATAGATTATTCCTCAATGAAAATCTAGGCTCTGGATCTATGATGGTGCTTAAAACTTTGTCAGAAGTCAAGATCCCCCAATTCTTCCTAATAATATCCTTATATTTATTCACATCTGTAGAGTAGCATAAGGGTACCCTTAGAGTCCTGACTCCATTATTGCTCCTTATTACTTCTTTTTGTTTGGAAAAATAAGGTTTAGCTGCTGTATCTCTCAGCATGGCTACCTCATTCAAATTACCTGATATCATTTTTTCATCATACCCCTGTCTAATAGTTCCTCCCTTATGACATTCAAAAGAATCTTAAAATCAGAGTCGCTGACATTTAGTCTTGAGGCTCTGAAAGCCTGTTTTTTCACAACGTTTTTAAAGATGTAAGGGGGATGCATACTATCATGTGACAGGAGGTGATTAACATAACAGGATTTCCTGTGTTGTTTGGTATACATCCTATTATTTTAATCTATGCATATTGTGGTGTCCAGGAAGTTCATAGTTTTGTCTGAGTACATATAGGTAAATTTCAAGAACGTTGTACTCTGATTCACATAACGTATAAATTCCAACAACTCAATAATGGTCCCACCCCACACAATAAAAAGATCATCCACAAATCTTCTGAAAAACCAGATGTGTTCACTGAATGGACCTTGTATCATATGCTCTGATTCCCAATTCACCATGAATACATTGGCGTAGCTATTGGCACAAGATGTGCCCATAGCTACACCATTGTTTTGCAGGTAAACATCTCTCTCAAGAAGAAATACATTGTTATACAGAACTATTTCCAACAGTTCTCTTAAAAGTCTAATCTGGCTTTCACTTTTGTTAGAATGCACTCTCAAAAACTTTTCAACACTGTCAGTACTATGTGATTAGGTATCACCATAAACAGTGACACCACATCCATTGTAACAAGTGTGTAACTCTTCCCAGCTTCCAAATATGACATAAAGTCAAAGAGATCTCATAGGTAATTTTCAGTGTCTCTCAATACTTGACTTATGTTATTCAAAATAGGCCTCAGGGTCTTCTCAATATATATGGAGACAGACTCTGTGCACCAACCCCTTCCCAACACAATTGGTCTCATTGGAGGACAGGTATTATATTTGTGTATCTTGGGTAGTCCTTGTACGCATGGAATGACAGGATGTTGTGTAACAAAATAATCATACAAATCACTTGAAATAACCATGCTGTGCAGCAAAACATCTAAATGACTATTCACTTGTAAAACCATATTTTCCACTTTCAAGTGACTAATTGTACTGTAAAACATCTCAACTGATAACATAGTATTCATTGTATGTCTGTACCATTCTGTGTCCATAATTACTATTGGCCCACCTTTATCTGCGGGCCATATCACTAAATCAGTATTATTCTGTAACTTGACTAAAGCATCATGCTCTGTTTTAGTAAGGTTGTACCTTTTAGCCCTATTCTCATTACCCTTATTTAAGCGATAAACATCTTGTACACACATAGATTCAAAAGCATATATCAAAGAATTCAATGGAGGAAGAAACGAGCTAGGCTTTTTAAAATCAGTCTGCATTGTCTCATTACCATTAGACATCATTTTGAGAGTCAAATCTCTACAAAATGTTTTGATATCATATATGACATCTGTAACATTAGAATACCTACTAGGTATAAAAGAGAGTCCTTTCTGAAGCACATTCAATTCATCTGTGGATAACTCATAGTGTGAAAAAACGCCTTCTTGGAATTGCCTGACCAGGTTGTCTGCCCTTTGAACTTCCTTTTGTGTCGGCTCCAGCTTCTTCCTCTTGTATGCTGCTCTATGCTTATTTCCCTTACAGGTAAAGGGAAACAAAGTTTGTGTTGAAACAAAGAGTAGACAGAATCCACTCTGTTGTAAAGTAACTTGCTCACTTGCTTCAAAGGAATTATGAACTTGCACCATGACAGAAAATGTTTTTGGTCTAGCTCCTGCTGAATTCTCTCTCTCCTTTTGCTGTAGCTCTGTAATTTGTGCACAGTCTATCCCCAATATGGCCAGGGAGCCACCTGCTGTTCCCTGTAATAAAGAAACATCTGTTCGTAGATCTATAATGCCCTCTCTATCTATGGACTCGCTTGTAACTCTGTGCAATGAAGCCTCATCCACTCTAGCGTTGTTACATTTGGTGTTTCTGATAGTATTCCTCTCAACCGATTGGTTGTTGGGGCCATTTGCTGATGTCTGCCTTGGCTCGAAAGTTGAATTGGTTTCCGTTAACCTCGGCCAGGAAAAAAACATTTCCCATTTGAAAGTCTCTTCTATCGCTCTCTACTTTTTTCAGTTTCTGCTTATTTAACTTCCGTTCATACACTGAGATGGAATCTAAAGTCTCAAGGAAATATCTATCCAAAATTGAGACGTCAAAGAGAGATAGCAGTTCACCATAATGCATATTAATAGACAAGGAGAGAGCCTGTATTTTTCTCTCAGCAGCTGTAATGAGAAGTTTCATATAACTGATGCAGGTATTTAAATTCACTTTCTGCCATTCTGTTAAGAGTATTGAGTCACAGTTAACATGCAATGGCATTTTCAATACTCAAAGTCCTCTATGGACTATACCTTCCTTTACACATAGCTCCATGTGAAATTTGTCATACAAGTTTCTTTTTAATTTAAAAAGTTAATTTTCTATTTCATGCAGCTTGCTTTTCAACAGAAAAATGTCAATGCCTTGAGCTTCACTTTCATTGTCATCATAAATGCAGTTAAATAAAGGATTGTCATTGTTGTCAGTAACATTCAACAGTTTTTTCACATTACATGAGTTACCTTGTAATTGACAAATTGAACCTTGAGCCGGTTCAATGCTCTCTATCTCATCAGCCATACTCCAACAAAAGATGGTAGTCAAATACAGTACTGAAGCAAAAAGCAGAAAAATTACTACCACCAATTGTAGACTTTTAGGTCCCAACAAACAATGAAGTCCAAAACTGTATAAAACCAAAAAGGACCCAAAAGAAGTTGTGGATTCCAGTATTCCAGTAAAAAATCTTTAATGTAGAAAAGGCCACATAAAATCACATCAACATAAGCACTTTCGTAGGTATGTATCCCACTTCCTCAGATGCTAATGAAAATCTTAAAGCCACTTATATAGGTTGATTCAAAATAGTCACGTGACAAAAAATATCAGCTGACATAAAAAACTTTGTGAGTCAAACTTTTAAAGCTGCAGCATATATTGCACCATAATAAAAAATCTCTGTTACTTCTATTTTACAATAAACTAATATAATGCAAGCCAAAATAAAACATATTAAATTAAGACAAATTTAAAAACATAAAAAATGTAAGTGCATTTGTGTTTATGGACACAGAATTACCAAAAAAGAGGTCTATTTTTCAACATTAGCTTTAAAGGGACATGGTCATTCAGACCATGTCCACTATCTGCCATCAACTTACCTATACATTTTGCTTCAAGGGTCTCTGTTGCATTGCGTACATCTTCTCCTCTAACATTCTCATATATTCTTCCTATAATTAGAAACATGAAGGTATGTTCTGTGTCTGTATCATATATATGTTTAGACAATGCAGTAATTCTATCTTTCCTGCTTATGTGATACATGTGTTCCCTCACTCGATCCTTTAAGGGTCTGTCGGTCTTTCCTATCTAAAATTTCTTACATTTTTGACACCATGCAAGATAAACTACATGCTTGGTGTCACAAGTGGCATATACATTAAACCTGTACCACTGTCTATCATCAGGATGTAAAAACCTAGAATTTGCATCTATCATATTACAAAATTTACAATGTCCACACGGGACTGTACCTATCCTCCCAGAACCCTCAGGTCTACTCCTGGGATAGGATCGAGTGAGGGAACACATGTATCACATAAGCAGGAAAGATAGAATTACTGCATTGTCTAAACATATATATGATACAGACACAGAACATACCTTCATATTTCTAATTATAGGAAGAATATACGAGAATGTTAGAGGAGAAGATGTACGCAATGCAACAGAGACCCTTGAAGCAAAATGGATAGTTAAGTTTAGGGCAGATAGTGGACATGGTCTGAATGACCATGTCCCTTTAAAGCCAATGTTGAAAGAGAGACCTCTTTTTAGGTAATTCTGTGACAATACATTTTTTCATTTTATATCTGTCTTAATTTAATATATTTTATTTTGGCTTGCATTATATTTGTTTATTGTAGAATAGAAATAACAGAGATTTTTTTATTATGATGCAATATATGCTGCAGCTTTAAAAGTTTGACTCACAAAGTTTTTTATGTCAGCTGATATCTTTGTCATGTGACTATTTTGAATCAAGCCTATATAAGTGGCTTTAAGGTTTTCATTAGCATCTGATGAAGTGGGATATATACCTATGAAAGCACTTATGTTGATGTGATTTTATGTGGCCTTTTCTACATTAAAGTTTTTTTTACTGGAATCCACAGCTTCCTTTGGGTCTTTTTGGGTTTTATACAGTTTTGGACTACTTTGTTTGTTGGGACATAAAAGTCTACAATTGGTGGTAGTAATTTTTCTGCTTTTTGCTTCAGTACTGTCTTTGACTACCATCTTTTGTTGGAGTGTGGCTGATGAGATAAAGAGCATTGAACCAGCTCAAGGTTCAATTTGTCAAGTACAAGGCAACTCATGTAATGTGAAAAAACTGTTGAATGTTATTGACAACAATGAAAATCCTTTATTTAACTGCATTTTTGATGACAAGGAAAGTGAAGCTCAAGACATTGACATTGTTCTGCTGAAAAGCAAGCTGCATGAAATAGAAAATGAACTTTTTAAATTAAAAAGAAATTTGTATGAGAAATTTCACCTGGAGCTATGTGGAAAGGAAGGTATAGTCCATAGAGGACTTTGAGTACTGAAAATGCTATCACATGTTAACTGTGACTCAGTACTCTTAACAGAATGACAGAAAGTGATCTTAAATACCAGCATCAGTTATATGAAACTTCTCATTACAGCTGCTGAGAGAGAAATACAGGCTCTCTCCTTGCATATTAAAATGCATTATGGTGAACTGCTATCTCTCTCTGACATCCCAATTTTGGATAGATATTTCCTTGAGACTTTAGATTCCATCTCAGCTTATGAACGGAAGTTAAGTAAGCAGAAATTGAAAAAGGTAGAGAGAGATAGAAGAGACTTTCAAAATGGGAAATGTTTTTTCTTGGCCAAGGTTAACGGAAACCAATTCAACTTTCGAGCCAAGGCAGATGTCAGCAAACGGCCCCAGCAACCAATCGGGTGAGAGGAATACTATCAGGAATGCCAAATGCAACAATGCTAGAGTGGATGAGGCTTCATTGCACAGAGTTGAGAGTGAGTCCACGGATACAGAGGGTGTTATAGATCTACGAACAGATGTTTCTTTATTACAGGGAACAGCAGGCAGCTACCCAGCCTTATTGGGGATAGACTGTGCACAAATTACAGAGCTACAGCAAAAGGAGAGAGAGAATTCAACAGGAGCTAGACCAAAAACATTTTCTGTCATGGCGCAAGTTCATAATTCCTTTGAAGCAAGTAAGCAAGGTACTTTACAACAGAGTGTGGATTCTGTGTACCCTTTGTTTCAACACAAACTTTGTTTCCTTTTACCTTTAAGGGAAATGAGCACAGAGCAGCATACAAGAGGAAAGAGCTAGAGCCGACACAAAAGGAAGTTCGAAGGGCAGACAACCTGGTCAAGCAATGCCAAGAAGGCATTTTTTCACAACAACAAAATCTAATTTGGAACTTATCACACTATGAGTTATCCACAGATGAAGTGAATGTGCTTCAGAAAGGACTGTCTTTTATACCTAGTAGGTATTCTAATGTTACAGATGTCATATTTGACATTAAAAAAATTTGTAGAGATTTGACTCTCAAAATGATGTTTAATGGTAATGAGACAATGCAGACTGATTTTAAAAAGCCTAGTTCGTTTGTTCCTCCATTGAATTCTTTGATATATGCTTTTGAATCTGTGTGTGTCGGGAAGTAGATGGTGCACAGAGTCTGTCTCGATATATATATATATATATATATATATATATATATATATATATATATATATATATATATTGAGAAGACCCTGAGGCCCATTTTGAATAACATAAGTCAAGTACTGAGAGACACTGAACATTTCCTATAAGATATCTTTGACTTTATGTCAGATTTGGAAGCTGGGAAGAGTTACACACTTGTTACAATGGATGTGGTGTCACTGTTTATGGTGATACCTAATCACATAGGATTTGACAGTGTTGAAAAGTTTTTGAGATTATATTCTAACAAAAGTGAAAGCCAGATTAGACTTTTAAGAGAACTGTTGGAAATAGTTCTGTATAACAATGTATTTCTTTTTGAGAGAGATCTTTACCTATAAAACAATGGCGTAGCTATGGGCACATCTTATGCCAATAGCTACGCCAATGTAGTCATGGTGAATTGGGAATCAGAGCATGTGATACAAGGTCCATTCAGTGAACACATTTGGTTTTTCAGAAGATTTGTAGATGATCCTTTTATTGTGTGGGGTGGGACCATTATTGAGTTGTTGGAATTTATACGTTATGGAATCAGAGTACGACGTTCTTGACATTTACTTATATGTACTCAGACAAAACTATCAACTTCCTGGACACCACAATATGCACAAATGAAAGTAATAGGATGTATACTAAACATAGGAAATCCTGTTATGTTAATCACCTCCTGTCACATGATAGTATGCATCCCCTTACATCTTTAAAAATGTTGTGAAAAAACAGGCTTTTAGAGCCTCAAGATTAAATGTCAGAATCTCTGATTTTAAGATGCTTTTGAATGTCATAAGGGAGGATCTATTAGACAGGAGATATGATGAAAAATTTATATCAGGTAATTTGAATGAGGTAGTCGTGCTGAGAGATATAGCAGCTAAACCTTATTTTTCCAAGCAAAAAGAAGAAATAAGGAGCAATAATGGAGTCAGGACTCTAAGGGTACCCTTATGCTACTCTACAGATGTGAATAATTCTAACGATATTATTAGGAAGAATTGGGGAATCTTGACTTCTGACAAAGTTTTAAGCACCATCGTAGATCCAGAGCCTAGATTTTTGTTGAGGAATAATCTATCATTTAAAAGACAGTTGTGCTATCCCAGGAGTAGACCTGAGGGTTCTGGGAGGATAGGCACAGTCCCATGTGGACATTGTAAATTTTGTAATATGACAGATACAAGTTGTAGGCTTTTACATCCTAATGACAGACAGTTGTACAAGTTTAATGTATATGTCACTTGTGACACCAAGCATGTAGTTTGTCTTCCATGGTGTCAAAACTGTAAGAAATTTTACATAGGAAAGACCGACAGACCCTTAATGGATCGAGTGAGGGAACACATATTATCACATATGCAGGAAAGATAGAATTAGTGCATTGTCTAAACATATATATTATATAGACACAGAACATGCCTTCATGTTTCTTATTATAGGAAGAATATATGAGAATGTTAGAGGAGGAGATGTACGCAATGCAACAGAGACCCTTGAAGCCAAATGGATAGTTAAGTTGAGGCAGATAGTGGACATGATCTGAATGACCATGTCCCTTTAAAGCCAGTGTTGAAAAAGAGACCTTTTTTTAGGCAATTCTGTTTCCATAAATACAAATGCACTTACATTTTTCATGTTTTTATATTTGTCTTAATTTAATATGTTTTATTTTGGCTTGCATTATATTTGTTTATTGTAAAATAGAAGTAACAGAGATTTTTTATTATGGTGCAATATATGCTGCAGCTTTAAAAGTTTGACTCACAAAGTTTTTTGTCAGCTAATATTTTTTGTCATGTGACTAGTTTGACTCAACCTATATAAGTGGCTTTAAGGTTTTCATTAGCATCTGATGAAGTGAGATACATAACTATGAAATTGCTTATGTTGATGTGATTTTATGTGGCCTTTTCTACGTTAAAGATTTTTTTACTGGAATACTGGAATCCACAGCTTCTTTTAGGTCCTTTTTGGTTTTATACAGTTTTAGACTTTTTTGTTTGTTGGGACCTAAAAGTCTATAATTGGTGGTAGTAGTTTTTCTGCTTTCTATTCATGTAGAGTTTACACAGCTGACAGCTGTTCGTTATTTTATTTAAACAAAGATACTGGCAGCAGTCTTTTTATTTAAGCTGATGGCAGAGTTTTAGCAACAATTCTAGCAGTTAGGAGCCAGACATTTTATTATGTGCTGCTGTTGATATACAGAACGGGATTATGTGCTGGAGATGTATAGACTGGGACTGGAGTACGGGACCATTTTTTTTCTGGTTGCGCTCAAATATATTTGAATTGCACTGTGATTTCCATTCTTTCTTTAACGGATAATATTGCTACATGTGACTTTCCGAATGGCGTGTGTTTGTCTTTCTGGTCGCACTTATTCTTTTGATGATATTGCTGCTGTTTGTTTCTTTCTGGTCACAATTTGTTGACTTTTGGAGTGGTGTCAGAGTGTGGGTGTTACTTTTAAAATAGTAGAAGTGCTAAATGGAATAGAGTAAAGCATTTGAACACCAAGCAAGAAATGCTGTCTGCCGTACAGCTTTTAGATGAGTTGATGGGTAGGAACAGGAGCCTTTCCCCCTGACTCTGATGAAAAATGGAGCAATATCCAGGACCATGAGTCTGTGAGTTAAGTTTTTATTACTTAAGCTGAATCAAAAATGGGACAGACAGGAGCTGTGTATGGGGTCTGTTTCTTAGTGTGCATGCCTTCACATGTTTTTTCACTAGTATGACTTAATGCCTGGGCCCAGCATGGTCTTTTATGGTTGTTTCTTTCTTTGAGCATTCTCTATTAATGTATAGAGCACAAGATGGACTTCCAAGTATGCATATAACAGTAAACACTGTGTTTGTTAACATATAACAGTAAACACTGTGTTTGTTAACATATAACAGTAAACACTGTGTTTGTTAACATATAACAGTAAACACTGTGTTTGTTAATGCTGCAAAGTGTTAAAGGCCATTCTGGCATTGCTGCCAGTTTGTTTTGGGTACCCTTTCTATTGTTGGCTCCTTTACTTTTACATTACTGATGAGCTGAAAATGATTTTAGTTTTAATTCCATTACATATTGTTTTATAAGTAACACAGGGCAGTTGCTAGCTAATGTCTAAACGACCGGTCACAGTAACCACATTTTTTTATTTGTAACATAAATTAGGTGTTGGCGTTCCTTGCACTGATTGAAGGAGCACAGCTTTCATTCTTATTGGTCACTGGGCTCGTGGCATTACTTTGCATGCACAATTTGTTTTTTAAGTTTAAAAATTCCTTTGCATATAATAAGCTTTGTTTGTAAATTTATATATAAATAATTAATTATTTAAGCTGTTTTGGCTGGGGCAGTAACAGCTCAGTAAATGTCACTGTTAATTTGGAAAATTAATGGTTTAGAGCAGATAGCTAAGCTTTGTGTTGTATGTGTGAAGTCTTGACAAAGTTATATTACAAAACAGTGTGCGTTTTAGCCATAGAAATACTGAAAATATGTTTGGGCTGTATATTTTCTTGCCTCTTGCATTCATATGTAGGTGAGACTCACAATGTAGCTTGTATTTGTGAGGTAAACATCATAACTGTTATGCCAGCTCTCCAGCTCATTAAAAACAGTTAATGTATTTGTGGAAATGGTTGTATTAAAATAGATTTTGCATTTTTAGTGACTAATTGTAGATTAAACTGTTTAAGTGTATGGAAGTTTATGGTAGCGGGGAAAACTTGTCCAGTAAATTTTGTATGTGTCTAATATGTATTCTAATATAATTCATAATAAGTTTGCTTTTAAAATGTGTTTAATGTTAAAATCATTTAAGTATGTGTATTTTGGCATTTAATTTACAAGCAACTGACAAAAAAAATCCATATTATGTTAATCACGTTTTAGATTTTCAACATCTATGTCAGAGAATAGAAGTGCAGAGAGTGATTTGAGCTTGCCCTATGCAGACAGGCTCAAATCACTATCACTCTACTTGGTATAATACAGATTGCTCAGGGGCGATCTGTGTCTTACCTACAAAGCAATCTTGGACCCTACCCTACTAGAGATCCTCCATATCCATAAGTCTAAGTCCTCATGCACTAACAGCTCAAAAGGCCTGAATCTAATATGTGACAGCAACAAAACCTGCTGGAGAGACAGGTTTGTCTCCCACAGGCTGCCCAATCTCGGGAACAGATTTCCCATACACGTCAGACACACCACATCACTGACCCTCTTCAAGCGCAACCTTAATGAGTGGATGGGAAACCACTAATTTTTCCACCTGTGTCCCTCACTGACAAGATCGATAGGTGCTGATGCTGACTGAGGCTTCTTTTGGGGGATAAACCCTTGGCTAGGCTTGTAAGGGACCCAGGGTCATTGGCCTAGTAACCTCCTATGATTGAAGGGGGGACTCTGGGGCCATAATTTGGTTGTTTGTTTTTCAGTTTTCGTTTGAAAGTTGGTTTCCTACAATTCCATTGGAGTGGGTGGGGTTACACAATTACATATTCAAATTTTATGTTAATCAGTGTACAGATTTGTACCTATTTCTCATGGGCTTTTGTCCAGATTTTTTATGTTTCCAGGTTGAGAGGTATGGAATACAGCCTTTGCAGCACTGCCATCGCAGCATGTGCTTTTGCTGTTTTCTTATTTCTGCCTGTACCAAAGAATGTTTCACCATCGATTTCAACCTGTCAAAATATCAAAGTTACATTTGGAAAAGTTCAAAAAGTTGATATGAAGAACATATTTCATATTTTATGAAAGTACATAACATATTAA
This sequence comes from Protopterus annectens, assembly GCF_019279795.1. NCBI lineage: Eukaryota > Metazoa > Chordata > Ceratodontiformes > Protopteridae > Protopterus > Protopterus annectens. Next base: position 1,140,691,522 of record NC_056745.1, read on the forward strand.
AATGTAAACGCCTGATGGCACTTTCAATCATGCACTCATTCACAATCACTTCAACATAATCCACTCTATTTTATTTGTTAATCATAGTATTCACTTATTTTTCACAATACAAGGCCTTAATATACCAGAAGATGCAATACACTTACCAACAGGGAATGTTTGCATAGACTTTGATTATATATTTAATAAGGTATATTCCAGTAAACAGGTTGGACTTTGTGAGCAACATCAATTAATTTAGAAGTAAAGGTACATCTGAATGCTAAAATCCTAGCAATGTGTCTAAATCACAGTGGTTATGAGTGTCTTCAGGAAGATAATCTGAGATGTGTGCCATGTGGACCTGAACAGAGACATTTCCTGATCCATTTTCAAAATAAAAAAGCTCAGTCAAGTGTGTCAGAAAGAGGGAAGGGGGAAGGCTGCTAGTTCCACTACCTTAGAAGTGCATCATATTAAGGAACTCATGTTTACCATGTAAGACTTCCTGGTGTTACGTTTTCAAACTTCTTGCAATATCTACATATTTTCTGGGAAATCCTGTTCCAGAGGGCAACAGGTTGTAATTATCCATAAAGCAAGTCAGAGGCTCGTAAGGACTGGGTGCACAAGGGACCTGTTCTGCTGATTTAAGAATAATATAATAGGGAGAAAAGGGTGAAGGGCCTTCCAGGGTCCTCTGAACTAGTTGTGATAACCATAGCCATGTCTATTCTTGCCTTCAACAGCACTTTGAAGTTTGTAGGCTACAGCAGAAGGCATACAGAAGGTCTTAGATCTAGAGAATGGATGGTGCATTCATTGCACAAACTACTTGCATGGGAGTCCTGGAGTAGAATTTCATTACATGACAAAGAAGAATTTCTTTACTTGGTGGCTTATCCGAAAGGTTAATGTATCATTATTTGAGAGACCACTCCTACACTATAGTCTGAATTACTTTAATGTCCAAATACCATTTCTGCAATCTGCTCAGATACATGGTCAGGTAGTACCTCATTGTATTCTGCTCACAGATATGTGGATGGCTTGGTCACAAAGTCCTTGATTTCAGACTAGATCCAGTGCCATTAAGACTAATCTGTACAGTTAGTGTCCCATTGCCTGCTGATGTACCACATCAGTGTAGTAATGTCTCTCACTGTTTCAGGACATGGAGGAGAAGCACTGAGTCAAAATTAGTACTACATAACTTATGACTATATCTAGCTCACCTATAGGCATGGAATTGAGCATGCTTAGTCATATTTCTTAAACCCTTAGGTCCTCGTGTGTGCCCTCGTGTACAATCTGATGCAGCTGCAAGAAAATGCATTTGCCACAGAGAGGAAAGCAACTCTTCTCTCCTCTCCACCAAGCACATCTTATAAGAAGCTACCACAAATTATGACTTGAGTTCAGTGTCACAAAACAAATGGGAAAAGGTGCTAAAGTGGTTACATAAAGCTTGAAATAATAATTATAAGACATTATTTAAGATAATTTTACTGTCATTTTGCAATAGAGGTTGTGAAAGTTGTTAGCTTCTCCTCCTCCTTTGGAAGATTCTAATTGGCCTGTTAAATGAATTTAACAGAAAGAATGTGGTAGGATTTATAATAATGGAAATTCCTGTAAAAGGCCAGACATGAGCATGATTCAGTCATAACATTGGTAAAGACATCCTACAATTGTGCCCTACAGGCCTTACATGCATCTCTATAATTTGTTAGACTCTGTTACGGTTAAGTGCTGTAACAGTGGAGAACAGATGGTTCATATAAATCTATAGTAAAGTAGTAAGTTAATAAAGGACAGTGCTGTCTGTTAGACAACAGAACCTATGCTGAAGCACAAGCTCAGCCTTCTTGACCACCTGTACATTCCCAGGTAATGTGAATATGTATCTTGTAGCTAGAAAATGACTGGCTTTGACAGAAGGAGGAGAGTAACTGAGGATTGTCCATGCAAAATGTGCTCTAGCATGAAAATGTTGTAAGCATTAAATGGTCTGGAATCCTATCATCTTTGGCCTAAAAAGAAGTCAGAATTATCTCCTTTATTGAACAGATCAAAATAACACAGAGGCTAAAATTAACTGAACACCTTCTGCTAGCAATACTCACTAGATGGGAGGAACTACTTAAAATAGGTTCCCATACATAACCCTACATATCAACCTGTAGTTTCATCCTGTAATTTGGTACTTGTGTGTTATGATGGGAAGTAAGAGGTCCATCCAAAGGTTCTACATGTGAATTCAGAGGATTAACTCTGGAAGGATTTGTCATCAGTGATTCATGGGGAGGCTCTACTATTTCTGCTAGAAATTCACATTCACCTATTAAACAAAGAGACACTCGGTCAAACAGATTCTGACAGAGAATCCATCAAGTCCCTGTTCATTCTACAAAGCTGGTAAAAACAAGCTCTGCCCTCTCTGTATGCCAAATGGCAATGATGTTATTATATCCACCTGATCAATAAGTGGTTTAGGAAATTCCTAAATGCCCTAAAGGTAAAATAAGCATTTTTCAGACTCAATGTAATCCTGGCAGAGCCCCTGAAATACTGTTTGAATCTGCCATTAGAACTGAGAGAATGACAGGAAGCAACGGGCCTGGCTATGGCTTCCTGAACTCCTGACATCCACCTGCCTCATTCCTTGATGAAGGACTGTGGCAGAATTAACCCAAAAAGATGATAAAAAGGCAGTATGGCAACAGCATCCCCTGAAGCATGAAACAGTCACTATCTCCTGCACAATTGTCTGGCTTGAAAAGAAGTCTTGCTCCGCGCCTCTTAGAACAACCTAACTGAGCTTCCAAAACACTGTGCTGTCAATGGATAGCATTCTAGCTTCATCTTGAGGTTAACTTTAAAAGGAGAACACAATCCTTTGAAATTTCTACAGTTTGAGATGAATAAGGATTTGCCCTTGGTAAATCAGGCAAGCATGGAGAGCTATGAAACAAACCAGATCCAAAGATATAACTACAGTGCTAACACAGAGATGTCATCACTGAGAACCTCACTATCTTCCTTTGCCTTGTGGGCAGTCCTGAAATTGGGGTATGTGATATGAAAAGATCAGGGCCCTAAGCCCCAACATGACAAAGGAGTAAATTCTCCTGCTATAACTATCCAATGCTTTAAACATATTCTCTGGTGGCATAACATTGTCACATCTAGGACATACTCTAGCACAAGGAGATTATATAGAGGTCAGTGCTTTCATGTTTAGTGAGTCAGATACCACTTCAAAACTGTGGAAATTTAGTGTGCCAGCACACTGTTTGACGGCATCCCTAATAAGTGCATTCATAAGTAGGATAAATTAAGGATTCTTCTCCAGAACTCCCATCAACCATTTCTGAGGTAAAAGAGACAGAGGCCTAAGACCAGTCTAAGCTTTTTCTTCAGCCTGAGGACATCTCCAAAAAAAGACGTTATATGGAGAAGAAACAGATGGTGTGGACTCATTATCCAAGTCAGTATTGCAGGCAGAGGTCTCAAGATGCAAAGAGTCATCAAAAGATATGGAGACCAAGGGAGTACAATGATCTCCATCACCCATGATCACAGATTTATGGTGAGACAATAGTGTGATGGATTGGTATTGTGGTATTGAGAGCCACTGATGAACTACACAGATGCCAAAGGTAGTATATAGTGAGGACATGCCTCTCCTGTCCTAACATGAGCTTTAGACTAAACTCCCTGTATAGTACTGTCATAACTCAGACTCACACCATATTTAACTGAAAGCTTTGACACACAGTCAAACCATGACAAATATACAAAGTAATGGAGTAAAAAATGAGAACTGCTGTTTTCCTTCTTACCTGTTAATACAGAGGATTTTAAGGAATAGGTAGTGGGAATGATTCAAGAATTATTGCAGAATACAGAAATTCCTTCAAAAGGAAGTACAAGTGATGTAAAAGGAAAATGGAGTTTAAAAACATAGTACAAATAAAGGAGAAAGGGATATGGAAAATAAGTAACACAAATTGTTTAGAGGGGTTGGCAAAGGTTAAAGTATTGCCGAATGAAGGAAATCTTTCACAAGAACAACAGGAGGAAGTAGAAAGTGCTGAAGGAAACTAAGGGAGCATTTGGATAATATCCATGAATTTAGAAGGGTTGCTGTTAAGCAACTATTTTTAACAATTTAACAGCACAGCAGCTTTTAGTACAGTGACTAAGGTAACAAAATGTAGAAAGGGTTGCCACCAAGCTTATGAAGCCTAAAACAAGGAAAAAATACAGTGATCTACAGATGTATAACAGATGTTTTGGAAATTTTAGGATATCCTGTATAAAGCTGAGGAATATGGAAACCAAGAAAAGACACAAATGGAAATATTTGTCCAAGACTTAATTATATCAAGGTTAGAGGACAAGCCTCAACAATTAATAGCTAAAATAGGAGAAAATAAAATAAAATCAGTGCTATATAATCACTCAACAGGGAAGTCTCCAGAAACAGATGGTATTCCTATGGATGTTTAGAATTTGGGAGGGAAGAAATTGATAAATCTCTAGAAAGTTTTGTTTAAAAGGGTTTTACATGGGAATGGAGTACCTGCATATTGGAAGAAAACTTTAATGAGTAATATACCAAAAGAAGGTAAAGACCCTTCTGGCCTGCTTCATAAAGACTCATTCCAGTTTTAAGCTATGGTTGCAAAGTGTTTATGATTATACTAGCTAAGAGAATGGTAAACATGTTGCCAAAAATGATAGATCTGGATCAGTGTGGTATTGTGGGGGGCAGGCAAACATTTTACAACATTAGTAGCACAATGTTGACAAAGAAGGCAGTAAAATGTAAGAAAACCTATTCTTGCTGGTTCTTGATGCAGAGAAAGCATTAGACAGAGTCAAGTTTGGATCTTAACAGCAGGCCATGGTACCACTTGCATTCCCTGATAAAATACTATGGTTAATTAGGAGAATACCCAAAGGGTGTGAGACAAAAATTTCAGTAGGAGGGTTTCTCTCCAACAAACTGTGTTTGATCAGAAAAACCAGACAGGCAAATAATCTTTTCATGTTATTTTTTTATAGTTTGAGCTATTGGCAAAGAAAATAATGTTCTCACAAATTCAACAATAAAACTGGTAAGCAGTAATGAAAAAAAACTTAAGTTTATCTGCAGGTGACATTAGTTTACTAGAAAAACACAGAAAAAATATTTCAGTGTTGCAGAACACTTTGAAACAGGTTTGTTGTCTTTTGGGGGTATATAATTAATGGAGGTAAAACAAACCTCTAGATTTAATAAAATCTGTATAGCCATAGTGTAGAGCCTACATGGACTGTTACCGTGTCCACATACATGGTTCTGTCTTGACAGCACACATTGCATATTAGTCATCCCACGTTGCCGAAGGAGAGCCGAGGAACACAGTTACTGAATCAGTGAAGGGAGTGTGGTGCTGTGTCCGCAGATCAGCAACACACTCCCTGCACTGTCCAACACATTATATCAGTATAATACAATAATTTTTATTATATAAAAAGCAGGTTTGCATGCAGAGCTGTGGAGCGCAGCAACAGACACATGCCAGACATCCTAAAAATACAAACCAGAAATATTTAATTTATGAAAAGGTCAAGTTTAAGCACAGCTGAGTGTGTTTGCGTGGCGCGGCATGGTGCTCAACAGTGCTTAAATGTAGCTGAGAGGTATATGTAAAAGTAGAGCAGTGTTTCACACATCCATGTAGCCAAATGGATAGAGTGACAGCCTTATGTGCAGTAGGTCCTGGGTCTGAATACACGTGTCTTATTTTGTTTCCAGGTGAGCTCTAGATAAATATCAGTCAATCAGTAATCAGCAGTAACTCAGTAGCTCAGTTTGTTAAACACTCTGTATGAAGTACATTTTGGTGCACACAGACCTGGGTTTGAATGCAGTGGTGTGTAGTAATAAATATTACTGAATCAGTTATGCAATGATGACAGAATTTCTCTCACATGAACTACAGGTAAATGGGTGAGGTATATGTGTATATAATTGTGTGTACAGATGTCAAAGACTGTTAAACTCAGTGCCAGGCATGTGATAATACTGCCTAAAATAAAGGAAATAAGTACAAGTTTTAATAAAATGAAATAAAGAAATAAAAAGTGTAATCTTAGTATGGCTGTATGCCTGGAGTGTCTCTGACATGTTGCTGCAGTCAGTTGTACATGTCCTCTGCAGTCACTGCTATTGGTTTTTAACCCCATGCATGTCAAAAATAGTATAGTATCAGTCACGTATTGATAGCAGATACCATACAGGTAAATGGTTGAGGTAGCCTATATTATCTGTAAATAATTGTAAGTACAGATGTCACAGACTGTTAAACTCAGTACCAGGCATGTGCTAATATTGCATAAAATGAAGGAAATAAGTACAAGTTGTAATAAATTAATATAAAGAAATAAAATGTGTAATCCTGGTATGGTTGCATGCCTGGAGGGACTGTGAAATGTTGCAGCAGTCAATTAGGACATCTGATGTGCATGTCCTCTGCAGTCACTGCTATTGGTATCTATCCCTATGCCTACCAAGCAAGGCATGACAGTTGGTTACTCTCTGTACCGTACACATACATGTCTCTCAAGTGTCACGCTGTCACAAAATATAATTACTGTTGTATAATCCCTCTGTCACTGATGTATCACCAATATGATGTATGTCAATAGCAAAGTAACAGAATATCAGCCCACAGTACACCTTGGTAGTTATATAGGTCCACCTGATGTGCAAGTGTTCTGTGTAGTTATGCCCCTGCAGGTGTTACTGCTTGGCCCAGACTATCCCATGTGGATAGCTTGAAAGGCACATGCCACAGCAGCTATAGGGCACTTATATAGAGAAACAAAAGACAGACCTTTAGTGTAAATAGTAGTACAGTTGTCAACTATATAGCTTATAATGGTATCAATGGACTGTATTTTTCTCTCCCCCACCCCTTATCTTCATATATATTTATTATTGTTATTCATTGGTTATGGTTTATTATTAACATATGTTCTGCAATAAACATTATTTTGGGCATGCGTTTTATTATTGTTATGTATTACAATGGTTACATAATAACATATCTAATTGAATTACCTATGCTGTTGACCTTATACAGTAACTGTTACTGGAATGCTGTTAATATACTGACTATGTTATTTATTGTTGTGTTCCTTATAATTTACATTGAAATTTGATTGGGTTATTTCCAATGTTCTGGCATGCTGTTATTACTAACAAAAAGTTTTGTTCATAACTAACCTATACATATTGCTATACCACTATCACCACAGCACGACAGGGTAAGCTGGTTCCTGCTGATCCACCTACCCTACTTCAGTCAGCCATGGCACCGGGTAAAAACACATCTGGGACCCACCACAGTGGTGCCCCCTCAGCTGGCCCTGCATCACCTATGGGTAGAAACACCTCAGGGGACAGGGCCCGTCCCACTGCTGAGAGCAGTGGTGGAGGGTCAGGCCTTAAATATTGCACTCTGGTGCCATGTCATTGGCTAATGAAAGTGCAACCCAGCTGTTTTGGATGCAATTAGCAAGTCTGATCCACTGATTGGTGCACACACAATTACCTGTTAATGAGCATTACCTACAAAAGGCAGTCAACTGCCTATGGGGAACAGCTCTGTATGTTGTTTTGCTCACACAGACAATGGATTTGCAAGATATTTGCAGAGGAACACTTCAAAAAAGGAGTACTTCACTCTATCAATTATGTAATAGATGTCCCCATATAATGAGATGCAGATGTCAGGATAGAGGTATGGAGAATAGGGATTACAACAGTAAGCCTGTCATACATCTATGGTATTGATATGTTGGTGATACTCTGCTGTCTGACCACTACAGGCATGCCTCTAAACTGTCCCTGCTTTGAGTGAAATCCCAGCTCTGCTCCTGTTATTCCCTCCTACAACAGTCGGCTGTTGTAGGAAAGCTACTGGAATCTGTATTAGACATAGTGACACTAAGTAAGGGTGTACACTCCTATAACATCAAACAGTGTACTGTCATTCACAACCTCTCAGTCTGTCAATGCCACACATAGTGCTGGCATTGTACAGGTGTCCCTGACTGTCCCTGATGTACCCTGGCTAGGTCACTGTTTTGTTGACATTCATCCCTCATTGGTTGAGAGCTAACATACCTGTCAAACCCCTACAACAGGAATTTGGTCATAGCCATAAGTAATGGGGGGACACAGGCTCAACATCAGTGAGAGGGGATACGTATTGACCATGCAGCGTAAAACTATGAATACACTAACAGATATTACTGTAGCAGACATGTTTTCTGAGGTATCTGGCATGTGACAGCCAGATTCCCTATTGTCCTTCAACAACCATCAATGAATGGCCAACCATCTGTCAGACATCCACATGTGTGTGCCAAAAGGAACACATTCATGAGGCACATGTTCACAGTCCGGAAACATCTCTGTAGTGGGGAGGTGGGATACCTACACAAAACATACACTACAGCAGGTTTGCATTGCTGTCTGTTATGGTGGATCACTGCTGTTGCTGGACTGTGCCCATGTAGTTGTAATAGCACACAGCTATTTGTCAGACAGCGGCTGTATGACATATTAGTGGCAGCTTGCCCGTAGGGGACATACCACAGTAGACTGCAGTGATGGGTGTAGAGACATAGAGCAGAATCTGTCACAGCACAAGGGACATGCCCAGTATTGCTACTATCTTGGTGATAGCCACACATGTAGTGTGTAGATAGACTGTGGGGTATGACATGTGAGGAAGCGATTGATAGTACAGACTGTATTGGTTATGTAGGGTCTATACATAGATGTCCAAGTATCTGGTCCAGTAATCTGTCCTCCCTCTTGTTGTCTTTCAGGAACAATGTATCGCAGGAGGCATTCCCCATTCACAGCTGCTGAAAATAGTGTTATCCTGGATGGCCTCAGACTGCCTCATCACATTCTGCTTTCAAGGGGTCGCCAACATTGTGACCAGTATGCAGCATTGTGGGGTGAACATGTCAGGGTGGTTAACCAAGCAGGACAAGTCCTATAAGCAGGTTGATACAGGGCCACAGATATGTTCAATGTCAAAGGGCAGCTGCTGTGGCCAGGGATCCTGTTGCCACTGGTGGAGGGCCTGCAACAAAACAACCACTCACAGCCATAGAGGACTTCCTGGCAAACCTAGAATCAACCACCAGCTCACAGGAACCCATCACCTCATACATCCTGGAAGTGGATGCCACAGCATCCACATCAGAGGAGTGTCCATGTAAGCTTACATTGTTAACCAGTGTAATACCATATCAGTCATTGTGGCAGACTGTGCATACCAGTACATGTGTCCCAGGTCTATCTGCATTACTGGGGTTGTTTTAATGCACAGCTGTGCACACATACTCAGAATTTCAGCATTGCAGGCAGTATCACATTAGCTTCTGTACATGTGGATATATATACATATTACCCTCTAACAGTGCAACATTTGGTATTGCTGACAATCCCCTCTCCCTTACATTTTCATAGGTAAGTCAGATGTGCCGGAGTCTGTGATCCTGTGCCTGGTAAGTGTGATACTGTTATTTTATGACTTATATATACCATATGAATGTTAAGGACTGCCATTTAGCCCAAGGCACAACTGTTATGCTTAGCCAGAGTGGACTAGTTGTATGCTCCATATCAGAGCAGTTGAATACACAGCATACAATTGATAATCACAGCTGTGTATGTGTACAAACTCCAACACATTTGCAGTTATAGTCATGAAGAAGTATGCAACCTGCTATACAGGAGGTAATGACTCCAAGATGTCTGTTCACTCACTATAGAGAGATGGTACATACCTGTGGCAGTGATACTACAGCAGGTATATCATTCTCAGTATTTGGTGAACATGGTATTATGTGTAGTTCTATCACATGCACTGTCATATGCATATCCCACAGGTGTAGTGTACTGGCAATATTCACTTGATGTAGCTGAAATGCTTGTTAGAAAAGGCCTGTCTTGTCTTTGCATGTTGTTGTGCATTTGTGTGTTGTGCATGAGATCAGTGAGGCGAAGATGTGTGACTGGTAATGCAGTTGTGGCTCCTCATCTGCATGAGTCTGTGTGGATTACCATACATAATTGTGCAAGTAACAACGTACTGATTTTGTGTTCCTCCTCACAGGTGAACAGGGGGGGAGGTTGGAGTCTGTCCCCCTCACAACCTGATGTCAGTGTCCCATCGGGCTCTAATGATGATGGTGGCCATAGTGAGGAACAGGTGGGGTTGTCAGATGCTGAATCTTTCCCAGAGGTTGACATTCCTCTTCTGCCCCATTGTCACCGCACACAGTCAGTATGCCCACACATACCCAGTCCCCAGAGGCCACAGATATTGGACAGTCACATGGTGTTGACATTGAACAGGACAGTGAAAACTATGGCATCGGTAAGTGTGGACACTGGCCATAGCTAAACAGCTGGAGAAGACTCACACAGGCAAATCGGCAGGGTGCTAGAAGAGGGACAGCTGTCCATCCACCTCCTGTCAAAGGTGTCACATCAGGGGTCACTTGCCAAATGTTTCAGGCCATCATGGAGGCACAGGCATGTACCAAACGCAACACCATATGGATGCTCAGGGTCATGGATGCAGCACAGTCTGACATCTGTGACTGCCTCCACCACATTGGTGATACATTGCATCATTTCACTGATGTAGTGGGCAGTCGGTGGACTAAGAAATTGCCTGTATATTGTGCTGGAACATCTGGTTTGGGTAGGGTATTGGGCATGTGGAAGTAGGTCAGCAACACCATCTGCTGAGAGACCATGTGCCTGTGCACACTCACACTCCCATACTGACAGTACCTCCAGTGTTACAGAGGGAAGTGTGCTGTCCATGCCATGATCTGGGAGGCTATGGGGACATGGTCCTGGGCAGACCTGTGGAGAACATGGGCCCAGCAGACACCAGTCACCATCAGGTCCAGACACCGCATCCAACCTTGGGAGTGGTGGTGCCAGTACCACTCCTGACAGAGCAAGTTCCCATGTTCGTGGCCGGAGACAGTGAACTGTCCACTCTGTCACGTATGGTCCTTAGCTGTCCAACATACTCATGTGTAGGGCTGGCACTGGGCTTAATTGTGTACATGCACACCTTCAAACATCACTGTCACATGCAGGTCACCAACAGACACACACATGGCACCTCTCCACGGCACATCTCACCAGCACCCCTTCCAACTGAAACACATGCTGCCAACTGTATGGCACAGTCTAGGCCTCTGGCACCCCCACACCACACCTTGTGCATGTGATGATACCTGTGCCACATCCCTGCCATCTGTGCCATCGATGCAGGGACATGCAAATAAGTGTCTGATGCACAAGGTGACTATATTACTTTCAATGTAGTTGTGTAGTGCAGTATTGTTATGCCATTGTAGGTATTGTGGGCCATGACAGGTACTGTGTGCTGGCATGTATCATGACTACAAAGCAAATCTTAGGTGCATGATGTTGGACTGGCAGTAGTGTGACAGAATGATAGGTGTATCACAGACCTGAGTATGTTTCTGTTCCAGGTGTTTGAGTGGTTATTCTATGGACACATGGTGGAAGTACAGCAGCACAGGATGGCATGGCAGCACAGCAGACATATGATGTCAGCAAGGTATGGCAGTATTTGTGCATGGTTCTCTAGGTGCATATATGTAGAAGGTTGTGTCTGGGACAATTATGCATTCATACCATGTGACACGGTCTGGTACCCTTGATACATGTCACCTGGAATTTCTGACTGTACAAACCTAGATTGTGGTAGACATCATTAATACCTATATAGGACATGCAGCTAGTCACAGGTCTGTAAAATTCACAACCATTGCACAGATGGGCATGTCTCTGGTGATACTAAGGGATATATCTATAACTACACACCTATAAACACACACACACACACACACACACACACACACACACACACACAGCTGGCTGGTGGGGGATCAGAACCCCTAACTATCTACTATTACACACTATAGCTTATAGTAGTTATCACATGCTCCACAAAGTTCATCTGATTTTGGATTGTCAGCTAGTTCTCTTTGGGTGGATGACATCAGCAGACCTTGTAGAGGAGGGTATTTAGAGGCCATCAGGTAGTCTTAAGCCCATGAAATACATAACCATTGCATGGAGATTGTCCATATAGGCACGTTGTTAATGTTGCAGATGGATACATGTACAAACACATGTACACACACACACACACACACACACACACACACACACACACACACACACACACACACACACACACACACACACACAGTTGGCTGATGTAAGATTATAACCCCCTACCTATCTAGTGGTACACACTACAGCTTGCAATACTTATCGCATAGCCATGGAAACTATTTAACATTAGACTGTCAGCCAGTGCTGTGAAGGTGGATGACATTAGCAGGCTTTGTAAAGGAGACCAATGTAGAGGCCATCTGGTAGTCACAGGGCCTTAAAATGTATAACCACACACTACAGCTTGCAATACTTATTGCATGCACCATGGAGACTACTTAACATTAGACTGTCAGCCAGTGCTGTTAAGGTGGATGACATTAACAGGCTTTGTAAAGGAAGACAATGTAGGGGCCATCTGGTAGTCACAGGGCCTTAAAATGTATAACCATTGCTCAGAAATAGGCATGTATGTACTACTGCAAGGGGTGGCATTGACACACACACACACACACACACACACACACACACACACACACACACACACACACACACACACACACACACACACAGTTGGCAGTTGTGAGATTAGAACTCCTACCTATCTAATAATACACACTACAGCTTGCAGTACTTATCACATGTGCCAAGGAGATTAGTTAACTTTGGACTGTCAGCCAGTGCAGTTAAGGTGGATGACATCAGCAAGTTTTGTAAAGGAGGCCGCTATTGAGGAAAGCAGCTAGTCACAGGGGCCATAAAATGAATAACCATTGCACAGACATAAGGTAGATGAGAATGTCCTTACTGCTGCAGGGGATAAACCTGTATACACACATATACAGAGTTATCTGTTGTGAGATTAGAACCCCAACCTATCTAGTTGTACACACTATAGTGAGCAGTACTTATTGCATGCATCACAGGCTATAACTGTTGCACTTATGGCCTAAGCAAATTGGCATGTGCCAAGGAGATATGTTAACTTTGGACTGTCAGCCAGTGCAGTTAAGGTGGATGACATCAGCAGGCTTTGTAAAGGAGGCCGCTGTTGAGGAAAGCAGCTAGTCACAGGGGCCATAAAATGAATAACCATTACACAGACATAAGGTAGATGAGAATGGCATATATATGTATATGTAGATATATATATATATATATATATATATATATATATATATATATATATATATATATATATATATATATACACACACACACACACACACATATATATATATATATATATATATATATATATGTGTGTGTGTGTGTATAAATCCCCACTGACATGCAGAATGATGGGGTTATCTGAACCTACACATCACAACAGTTGTCTAATGGTAACAGACCAAGGCTGCAAAAGGACATAATCCACACACCCACAGAACCCTGTGCCTGGGGAATGTCACACTGTAGACAGGCAATGGTGAGCAGGTGGTGTAATGTGCAATGGTTGTAACACAGGCCTTGGACAGGCCATATTGTCCATGGCCAATTGTCCACCTACCAAACTGCAACCCGCCGACATGGCCATACTGTGATCTGTACTCATATAGCATGGGTATTAACAGGTATCCCACTCCTATGACACTAGAGACAATAACAGCAGTATGCTGGAACAATCTGTAGGCCACACATGCTGTGAAATACAAGGCCACTTTGCTTAGACCATAAGTACAACAGTTATAGCCTGTGATGCATGCAATAAGTACTGCTCACTATAGTGTGTACAACTAGATAGGTTGGGGGTTCTAATCTCACAACAGATAACTCTGTGTATGTGTGTATACAGGTATATCCCCTGCAGCAGTAAGGACATTCTCATCTAGCGTATGTCTGTGCAATGGTTATTAATTTTATGGCCCCTGTGACTAGCTGCTTTCCTCAACAGCAGCCTCCTTTACAAAGACTGCTGATGTCATCCAACTTAACTGCACTGGCTGACAGTCCAAAGTTAACATATCTCCTTGGCACATGCCACTTTGCTTAGGCCATAAGTACAACAGTTATTGTCTGTGATGCATGCAATAAGTACTACTCACTATAGTGTTTACAACTAGAAAGGTTGGGGTTCTAATCCCGAACTACCTGTATTCCAGTCTGGGATTTTATGTACTGCAGACCATTGGCTGCTGCAGCTGTTTTCACACTCCACCACATCCCTGATATTTGTCCAAGGCATTTCCGGCTGTTTGCTGAGCATAATATGTGACTCATACCTATCAACTGTAGGGATTTGCACAGAACTTCCAGATATTTGCTTCACATCTTTGGTTCCTGTTACATAACATTGTGGTTTTCTGGCACATTAGTGGCAAATGATTAAAGATTGAAATTAGGAAATAATGACAGACATTTGAGATTTAGACTGCAGACAATGCAGGAGATTCATGGTAATGCAAGACCTGTTATTCTTTCAATTATGTACATTTGTAAGTGCAATATTTAACACTTGCCTCAATTTTTGTGCCTTTGTCCCACTGATATTCATGGCTTTGGCCAGATTTGTTGCTGTAAGAGGTTGAGAGGTTTGATGTGACCGGTGTACATGCTGTAACACCACATACAGTGTGACAGTTTACATACCTCTCCCTGTACCTGCTTTTGAAGAATATCTGGCCTGTTGCCACATACATCTGCTCTGTTTCTAATACATTTATGGTTTTCCGGTACTATACTGTAAAATGCAGGAAATAAAGTGCTGTAACTACTGACACATTTAAATGATGACCTTTACATCCTGCAGCTAATTTGACCTGTTGTAACCCGCTGTTATACTAGCCACCTTCTAGGTCACTCAGAGCCTGTATAATATCTGTCCATAGGTTTGGAGCTCTGTCCCCCCCATTTTCTCTAGCTCTGTCCAGCTGTCTTGCAGTAACAGACTGCGGCATTATGACAGTCTGTGGGACTGCTGTCATATGAGTAACTCACATGCAAAAGTTTTATATGTTTCAAACCATTAACACCATCACCCATGCTACTGTCCTTATCCCAGTGCACGACAGTAGCCACCAGGGAAAGAGGCTTAATTCCTCACACTATCAACTGTATATACACATATACTGCCTCCTGCATTTTTGTGGGTAAAATATGGGGCCAGGTTGTATGTCATAGCCCTGGAAAAGTGTGGTCTGCTGATATATCCTTGCAAACCTACTCTGTTACTGCAGTTGTATGGGAACACAGATGTGCTGGGGGTAGGAGACTCTGGCATTGACAGTCATGCACCTGTCCTATGACCCCATTGTTTGGCATTTCCCTTGCACAATGCAGTGGGGTTTCCAGCCATGTGTCCTAATGAATATTATGGGGCACTCAGTATTGGACAGAGTACCTGTTGCTCCAAGTGGCTGTTAGATCTCTGCAAGTTTCCCAGTAGTGCAGTCTATTCCCTGGCATACATCTAGCAGGTCCATACATATGCACCATAGTCTAGTATCCCATACATGTACTGTATAGGAGAGTGACTTACCTTGCAAGTGCAGCGGTTGAGAAACCTGTGTTTCAGGGCTGACTCTGTCTGATGCACGCAGTACACAGCCAATACATGGTTAGGTACAGGTTGTGTGGGTTGCCTGGCATCAATTTTAATATACGTATGTGAGTTGGAATAAGGTGTCAGTCCCTAGGGCCCTAGGTTGTCAGTGCATGTCCTATGCGTTGTCCCTTGGCCAAGGCCAGGGCATACTGGGCATGCCTATGTCTGCCTACAGGGAACACCTCATGGAGCTCCTCCTCCAATTTCCCCTGTGGGTGTGGCTGTAGGGACCTAGGCAGTAATGAGGAGCTGTGTACCTCTTCCCTTTGCTGATGGTGCCACAGCTGTTTCCCTGGATTATATTGTGTAGCATGGCAAACACTGTGAACATTTGTGCACATGTGGCTGGAAAGTACTGCAGGGCTCCAACAGAAATATCGAGGCACAGGAACCATGACTTGAGCAGCCCAAAAACACACTGTATGATGTTTCTAGTTTGTGTATGTGCCTCATTATAGAATTCTTTGGTGGGTGTGTGCATTTCTGATGGATGCCATCATCCACAGTGCCAGCATGTAGCCAGCATCACCCAGTAGATGGCTGTATGGGATACCCCCCTAGCAAACATCTAGTACAGCTGTGGGGCATGCCAGATATGGGAGTCATGATAAAGGCCAGGGCTATGACCTGGCAGTTGATGGGGTGACACCCCTTGTGGTTGATGTGGACTCTACCCGCCTCACCAGGCAGTGCTTTGATGTGCACATGAGTGCAGCCTATGGCACCCAGTACCTAAGGGTAGTGTGCTACATTGTAGAAGAGTCTCATACTGCTAGACCTTTCCTTAGTGGTGCGGGGTAAATAAATGTGCTCACTGGCATGTGTTAGCATGGCATCCAGGAACTGGTGGAGTACCCTGGATGCTGATGCCTGTGAGACCCCATCATGTCCCCAGTTTGTCTTTGGAAAGTACCTGTAGCTATCCTAGGGGCTACACATACCTTTGTTTCAACTGGGATGGGCTCCCTATATTGGCTCTGGGTCTGAGTTGTGAGTGGCAGAGCTGGGTGAGTTCTTGTAGTATGTCCCTGTCCACCCTGTAGTGCTTTACAATCTCTAGCTCATGTAGCTCCTGGAAGGTTACCCTGGGCCTGAACACTTTTCTCCTTCTCAGTCTAAGCCTATAGTCATCAGCAGGATCAGCACTGACCTCAGCATCTAGCACATACAGATGTTGCAGAGTTGCAGCAACCCCACACATTGCTTTAGTTAAAAATCCCACATTTGTATTCCACTGGTGCAGAGTATGGGGATTGCAGGGTGTATGCAATCTTTATAGTGCTCAGCCTGTGTGATTGGATACCTATGATGCAATCCACCTGCCAAGTACATCATTAATTATTTTAATGGCCTAGTTTAAGTGGTACAGAAGTCATCAATAATTTATATATGATTGGCTTTCCCAGCCATTTTTTTTTCCTGCTAAGCACTGCAGTGTGGAGCACAAACACGCACAGATGATATAAACAATGCTGACCACTTCAGGACACACCCCCATGGATGGGCATGCTCAGCACAGCATCATGCCATGCAAACATGCTCAAACCCACTCAAGCATGCACCCAGAGGGTAAACAGTGTTTAGCAGCACTGGACACCCCCCCCAGCTCAGCTCAGCAGAGCACAAATGGGCACCGCTGAGTTCCAATGAGCTTAAACAAATGTGGACACACCCCATTTTGCTCTCAGCTATCTCTTCTGTGGACACCAACACAGTTCTGGACCTACACAGATGGGATCTGCGGACACAGAGACCCATTTTTGCTTTTCAATAAACCCAGCTCATTTGCATAAAGATCCATACTTAATACCTGAAAACGGCACTGTACAAGGCCCTGCCTCTTTAGCAACCACAGCAGTTTACCATTATACATACTATATGCAATGTCTTATAATGCATTATTGTCACATATTCAGTTTTCTTCCTTTTTACACTTTTGCATTTTTCCCCGTGACAGCATGTTTGCGCACTGCTGCACTATGCATAAACATAATATGGGTATTAAAAAATATATATTTTAAATTATTTTCCATAAGGTTTTGGACACACAGGGCATGGTTTTGCACATATCTGTGTCTGCTATACTATTTCTATGCTTGTACCTGGGCTTCTACATCCCCTTTTCTCTTTTTTTATGTCAGATACACGTAATTTTTCTGTGTACACTTCGGATACCAACACGGGGTCTGCTTATGAGGTGATTTGCATGCCACAGATACATCTGTGTTCACATGCTCATTCATGCCCCTCTGCTCTCTTTACTGGAATGCACAGCTGCTTACTTCCATGTAAGCTCCGTGCCACTATGCCTACATGGAACAAAAGTCCATGTCGCCTTTGCTGAATTCCTCTCAAAAACTATAGCAGTAAACTACCTGCCTGCACATGAAATGTTTCACCAGTACCTTTATTTATGAAGACATGATTAGATTAAGCATTTAGGTTATAGATTAAAAGGGGTTTGTTATGTTAGTTAAGGATATATGAGAAGAGCAAACCAAAGATACTACAAAAACTGAGACATGGGAATGCATGATTATGGACATGTATAGTAAGATACAAGTAGTTAAAATGTTTCAGTCTCTTGAGTTTTTATACAGAGGTCAACCACATGTTATCAACAAGAGGACAATTTCTAGATGATAATTAACAAAGAAATAAAAGAATTTATCTGGGCGGGGTAGAAATCAATAGTTAAGTGTGATAAGTTGATCTTCCCCATGGAACAAGGAGTATTAGGATTATACGATTTGAATGAATGTCTTACAGTTACTCAAGTAAGGCTAGTATACATAACATAAGCAGCAGGTTATAAATCTAAGTGGAAATGGATGATGTAAAACAGGGCAGAGGTTTGAGGAAAAAAGGGAAAGAGTAAAATATGGGATTTGGGTTCTTAATTGAATGACAGCAACCACACAGAATCTTCTGTTCATAAAGTATAAGGAAGTGATGTGAAAACCAAGACAACACTGAAATGGAGAAAACAGATTGTTTGCCAATAAGGGTGTCTGCAAACAGTTTAAAGAAACAGACAAGAGGAGGTTGTTATTCAGCAGAAAAAAAACAGCAAAGGAGCTAAGGTATTGAGAGTAAATAACCAGAGAAGAAAAGCTAAAAGTGTGGGATGAGGACAAGGAGAAGGTCGGACTGCAGGTAAGAGATTGCCTTCCCTGTAAGAGAATGATATCTTAATATATGGAAAGAGAAAAAGATAGGGGAGCTCAAATGTAAAAATAAATAATTAATAGGGCATATAATATATTGCAAGATAATTATAAGAATCGGTCAAAAGAGGTTACAAAAGATTGAGAAAAGAGAACTGAAAGGTAATTTACCAAAGGAAACTGAACCTGGATGGCTCTCAAATATGCAATAACATCCATAAGACTTAGGATTTTTGTTTAGAAGTGATTGTACAGGTGTTTTCTTTCATGAACCAACTTCAAAGATTTTTTCCTCAGGTAGATAGCAAATGTCAGGGGTGTAATGAGAGAGAGAGAAAGGTAGCTAGAAACATGTTTTTTGACAATGTGACAAATATTAAGGTTTAAAAAGTTGCTACACAGAGTACTTTGAAAGAAATGGGGTAGAAATGGTTGTAACTAAAGAAAGGATTCTTTTCTGCTTGAACATAGGATCTGAATTGCCTAGACATACTAAAGTCTCACTGCATTTAATGCTGTTGGCTACAAAAAATACTTACTAAATGAAAATATAATTTTAAACCAACTGTAACTGAAGTATTGACTATTGTAAAGGACATAAAAACTGTAGCTGAGATCCTTAGAAAGGAGAATGAGCAAACTACAAAGAAATACGTGCAATTTTTGGGAACAATACGTGAAAAATAATGTTCAGGTGGGAATGTGAGGTTTAAGCAAAAGCAGGAATTCATCAATTCATAAAATGTTGTAGTGAATTAAAATAATGAAAAAAGTACATGTATACCACATGAAATAATAGAAATGTCACTATGGTTTGTTTTCTTTTGTATTAATCTATCTGTAACTTTTTAATTATATAAACGGTTTAAGAACAACTAACTTTGGCTCATACCACACAAATATTTCTTTCATGTCCAGGCCCTGAAAACCAAGTTCTGCTGTGAAAAGACCTGACAGATCCTTCTCATAAGTGGCCTCAAGAACTAAAAGGCTCAAGAGCTGCTGATAGGCTTAAACTCTCCAATACTGAGTAACCTTTATCTGTGATCAGATTACTTAAGGTACATCTAATGTAAGTCAAAGAATGTCCCAAGCAAGAACATGGTCACTAAGATCTGAAATCATTAACATCCCCTGGAACTGGCCTCAGTAAAACTCACCTTTAGGTCCTCACTGAGGTAACAACCAAATTAACAAGATGAAAATGCATTCAGACTGAGCAGCTCCTTCTCAATGAGGGCATAGCAAACTATAAATATGTTGTTTCTTAGCAGACAAACTACTCCAAAATGTTAACCCAAACATTCATAAAACATGCTTGTGTGAAATCAAGTGATTAACATACTCATATTACCTACATGTTAACATGTGCACCTTACCTGGATTGAAACATATACCCATTATCTGCATATAAATGTATTTACATACCTTCATGACAAACTGCTTGTTGTTGCAGTCACCAGTCTCAGAGAAAACTTCATATTTTAGTCCTTTTCTTTTATCATTAAGTTCCAAAACAGGATTTTTGCCATGTTTGGTAACAATCAGACCTTGTGGCTCTGCAGCCTTGAGATAAAAAAGAAGAAAAAGGAACAACTTTTAACTCAAGGCCTTGGAAAGACATTAGTTTCACATTATACATTGCATTCTCGGGATTCCTTAAAATGTAATAAAAGATTGGTATATGGGATACTCTTACGTTAGTTAAACATTATCGACTACATTCTCAGTATTCCTTAAAGGTATGGCTGGATTGGTATATGGGTTACTCTCTGATTAGTTCCAAATTATACAGAGCATAAAGTACTATAGGACTGTTACACAGGTCATGCTCACATTAGTGCCTTATTAAACACTGAAATTCATGAATCCTTAAATACCCTATTGGGCATGTATATGCGTTATGCTCACATTAATTCCACAAATTATACTGCTTTCTCAGGATTTCTTGAAGGTACTACAGGACTGGTGCATAGATCATGTTCATATTAGATCCACATTAAACACTGTTTTCACATAATTCCTTTAAGAGACACTGTAAGACTGGTATAGTGGTTACTCTCACATCAGTTCCACGTTATACACTGAATTCTTAGGACCTCTTAAAGGAACTATAGGACTCATGTACTGGTACACTTCCCCTTATAGCCAAGTTTCTTCCTGTTGAACTCAGTAAAGTCACACCCTTTGGGCACATCCTACTACTCTCTAACTCTGGAGAAATCTAATATCCAGCTGCAGCCTTCCAGATTCATTTCTAAATGCAGTGCATTACCATTCATAATAACTGACATCTATGCATTCATTTACCCCAGATGCCTTATGCAGAGCAATGGTTTAACCATCTATTCTGCTACCTAATGCCATTTTCTGATACAGTAACCCACCCTTAAAATTTACTTGGGGAGAAAAAAAGGTCCATTCCCTTATCTAGTGCTTCAGGTGCAAAACAAATTAATGAAAGCAGCTGTGACAAAAGGAGGTATTGCCATCACAGCTAGCTGAAATTGTGTAAACAATTATATGTCATTTTTAAACATCAAACTAATTTACATAAGAAGATTGTGTTACAAATTTATTAGAACTGTATGTTGTGTATATCAAACTGCTCTGTACCGATGTTTGTGTTGAAATGTTATTTACAAAGTGCTTGTGTTTAAAATGTATGCACAGTGTGCCGTCCTGGAAGAGAACAGAAATGTACATGCGCTATTGTAACTGCGCAACACAGATCATGTTCATATTATCTGTTATCAGATTACTTAAGGTACATCTAATGTAAAATGTATATGTTTAACTGACGAAACTGGAGGTTTAACCTCAGTCCAGCAAAGTTTAGAAAAATATTTGAAATTAAATCTCTTTATAGGCTAGGCCATAAAGATGGTATCTTTCAGTTCTCAATACAGCAAGAGACACAAAGTAGTAAGTTTTCTGAATTGTCTTTGGGGTGAAATAATTACTAGTCTTGAAATGTGGAGGAATGCAATTGTTTTATGACTTCCAGCATCTGCCAAAGATCTATGTAAAAGCTCTTGTGGGTGCATTCTTTACAGGTATACGCTAAATGCTGCCAGCTGCCAGCAATGGGGGGGATTGTCTGGGGAACTAAAAGTCAAATGACCAGAAATTATGTCATTCTGCAAGCTATGCCAGCAGTAATAGTTTAGATATTATTTTGAGAAGTCTCTCAGTGAGACAGAGCATTTTGCATTCTGTCTTGGACCTGACAGCAAGAAGAACTGCTCACCACATCATCTGTCTTGCTCTATTAGTAAGTTTTTAGGGTATAGTAATTCTCTTAGGTACAGTCAGGAATATAGTGAAGCTTAGCTCAGATTTTGTTTTTCTTTTTATGTGAGCCTGTATTGCAATGTTATTTTAAATATTTCCTGTGATTCTGAACTCTGATATTACTGTGAATATATATACCGAGTATTTTCTTGTTCTTTTATTATTTATTATTAAACATATTTAAACTTTTCATTGTGGCTGATCTGTGTGGAGGTATTTAAGTTTTGAGAGTACTTTCATATTTATTTGGTGAAACTGTGTGGGCCACTTAACAGCCTTACTCTTGGCTAAACTACCATTTGTACTAATATTAATATTACACAGTAAGATTGGACACCCTTTGGTAAGGGCCCTAAAGTAGATGATAATGAGTGACTGGTGGCAGTGTTACCTACTTTATAGTATGGGCAGAAGGGGGATAGTTAGTAAACCTGTATCAGCCTTTCCCAGGGGTGTGTGTGCGTTTGTGTGTGTATAAATCAAACCTCACAGAGTGTGTGTATCAACTACTTGAGCAGGGACACAAAGCAATGGTTGGACAAAAAATCAGCAGAGAGACTGTGGCATTTGGAGACTGAAGAAAAGGAGAAACAGATGGAATTAGAATCAGCAGAGAGACTGAGATGTTAGGAAGCCAGAGAAAATGAGAGGCAGAGGCAACATGAAAAAGAAATGCTGACTCTTCACCGGGGTCATGGAGGTAATGAGGAAGGGAGTAACAAAACCCTAGAAGCATTAAAGGTCAGTAAATTTCTTCCACAATTTACAGAGGGGTGATAATTTTTATAATTTAATTCATATGTTTGAAAGTGTATGCAAACAGTATAATGTTGACCAAGGGCCCTGGGTATGGTGCCTGATCCCCTTACTCCATGGTAAGGCTGTAACTACAGTTTCTAAATTGTCTGATACTGATTCCTTAAATTATAATACAGTAAAGAAATGTTTATTAGAGTGTTTTAAGTTAACACCTGGAGCTAACAGAAAAAAGTTTTGTGAGCATAGATGCAAGGTAGATGAAAGTGTGTGTTATTATATTGCTGAGTTAAGCACTTATTTTCATTGGTGGTTGAGTGGGTGTCAGGCCACCACTTTTGAAGGGCTGGCAGACCTATTGGTGAGTGAATACACCCTTAGCACTTTGCCTGAGGACATGAGAATCTGGCTGGCAGATAGAGAATGCAACACTGCAGATGAGTTGGGGAAAAAGGAGACCTATACCTAGCAAGCAGGGCATCACTGCACAGGAAGGGATACCTAGTGCTGAATATGGCTATATGGTGGGCAGCCTAAACCACGCCAACAGAGTCTGCCAGTAACAGGGGAAGCCACTAGTTCAGGTACATAGCCAGGATCAAGGGTTAAAAGTTTTAAATGTAACCAGTGGGGGCATGTATCATATAAATGTCCATAGAGGCAAGGCAGAGAGCAAAAGGTAGGGGAGCCAGTAAGTGGGAATGACAGAATGCCAGAGATAAGTTGTCTGGAACCAAACTACCAGAAGAGGTTGTATCCTATCTTAGTATATGGGAAACAGGCCACTGCTAAGAGCGACATAGCCTCTGACCTAACCATTGTGAAGCATGCAATGGCTAAAGAGGAGCACTATTTTCTTGAGCAGTCTACTCCAGTCAGAGCTTTACGTAAGAACCCATTCCAAATACCTTTGGCTAGGCTTCACCTTGATTGGGAGGGTAGAAAAGGAAGCAAACAAGTAGGTGTATTTGAGGATATCCCTGCAGATGTCCTGATAGGGAATGAATTTGACAATGCAGTACCTTGTGTGTATGAAGCGACATGCAGTCCAGCTTGGAGACAGGCATATGAGTCTGGTATCCTGGGGGACCCAGACAGACCACACACTTGAAACCAGGACTGGTGAGATGGCTACTTCAGGGAGGGAGGTACCCTGTAGCAGTGAGACTGAGGGTGAGCCTCAGCTGCTAATGGGTACAGATGTTTCCTTGGACAGAGTGACTGCAAGGGCAGAAGTGAGTAGTAGTACCCAGGCTGACAGTGCAGCACCACTGTCAGAGGATACCAGACTTCTTGTGGAAGGGGACCTGGGAAGGTTACAAAGAGAGAGTAGAGACAGGCTCATCTCTCAGACTCTACATTACAAGGTTTGAGGGAGGTAGCTAGGGAGGTGTCTGATTCTCAATGAAAAGGGGAATCTGATTACTGGAACAAAGGGTTACTGTATAGACAGTGGACCCCTGAGGGAGAACTAGAAGGTGAGGTAGTACAACAGTTGGTAGTGCCCAGAGTCTACTATCTGGAACTTTTAGCTATAGCCCATGGCATTCCTTTTGCAAGCCATATGGGCATAAAGCATACCAAGAGACATATTATGCAGAACTTTTATTGGCCTGGGATCTCTAGGGATGTAACAAGGTACTCCAGGACCTGCAAGCAGTGCCAAAAGGTAGGCAAAGCAGGTGACAAGGTCAAAGCTCCTTTGGTGCCTTTACCTGTGATTGAGGAGTCATCTTAGAGGGTAGCTATGGATATTGTGGGGCCTCTGAGTATCTCAAGTTCCAAAGGGAAGACGTATATCCTAGTGGTAGTAGATTATGCAACCAGATAACTTGAAGCAGTGTCCTGTCCTCCATTGAGACACAAAAGATGGCAAATGTTTTTTTAGAGATTTTCAGCAAGGCAGGGTCAGTTTCCCAAAAGAAATATTGACTGACATAGGTGCCAATTTCATGTCAGACCTGCTGGCTTGTCTGTGGAAGCACTGAGGAGTGAAGCACCTAAAGACCACCTTACCATCCCTAAACTCTCCACTAAAGACCATGCTACAAGTGTTTGCAGACCAGTTCAAGAGGGAGTGGGACAAATATTTGCCCCGTCTGATGTTTGCTTATATAAACGTGCCCTAGGAATCCATGAGTTTTTCACCCTTTGAGTTGCTGTATGGGCATAGGGTGAGGGGGCCTCTAGATTAGATTCATGAATAGAGGGAGGTTGAATGTGAATCCCACAAGGAGTCTGTTGTGGAATGTGTCCTAAACCTCAGGACAAGGCTCAGGGAACTCATAGGCTTGGCCCAGGAGAACCTGGTAGGAGCCCAACAGCAGAAAAAGGTATTTTATGACAGGAATGTTTGAAGCAGAGATTATGCAGTGGGACAGCAAGTTAAGGTTTTCATTCCTGTCAGACACAATAAGCTGCAGGCAGCTTGGGAGAGACCCTTCAAAGTGGTAAGGAAGGTCACTGCTGTTGACTACATGGTAGACATGCTAGGCAGGAAGCAGGAGAACACACTGTACCATGTTAACACCATGAAACCTTGCCATGATAAGGAGGCCCTTGGGCTAAGTATTTGCAGTAGAAGGCAGGGGGAGTCTGAGGGGATATATGGCTACAGGGAGCCAGCCAGCAAAATTCCATGGTGGAGCCTAGACTTGCAAGCATATGATATGGCACTATTTTTACAGATAGATGCTAAATGCTGCCAGCTGCTAGCAATGGGGGTTTTGCCTGGGAACTAGAAGTCAGATGACCAGAAATTATGTTATTCTGCAAGCCATCCCAGTAGTAATACTTTAGATATTATTTTCAGAAGGCTCTCAGTGAGACAGAGCATACTGTATTCTGTCTTGGACCTGACAACAAGAATCACTCACCACATCATCTGCCTTGCTCTATTAGTAAGGTTTTAAGGTATACTAATTCTCTTTGATACAGTCAGGAGTATTGTGAAGCTTAGTTTAGATTTTCCATTTCTTTATTTGTGTAAGCCTGTACTGCAATGTTATTTTAAATATTTCCTGTGATTCTGAACTCTGATGTCACTAAGAATATATACTGAGTATTTTCTTGTTCTTTTATTATTTATTATTAAATATATTTAAACCTTTCATTGTGGCTGATCTGTGTGGAGTTATATACGTTTTGAGAGTACTTGCATATTTATTTTGTGACACCGTGTGGGCCACTCCTAACAGCCTTGCTCTTGGTCAAACTCTTGTTTGTATTAATATTAATATTGCACAGTAAGATTGGACATCCTTTGTTTAGGGCCTAAAGTAGCTGATAAGGAGTGACTAGTGGCAGTGGTAACTCTGTTATAGTCTGGGCAGAAAGGAGCATAGCTAGTAAACCTGTGCCAGCCTGTTCTAGGTGTGTGTGTGTGTGTGTGTGTGTGTGTGTGTGTGTGTGTGTGTGTGTGTGTGTGTGTGTGTGTGTGTGTGAATCAAACCTCACAGAGTGTGTGTGACAGCTTCTTGGGCATGGACACGAAGCACTGGTTGGACAGAGAAGTGCTGGAGGTCTTGTCTTGATCACTCAGCTGAGATCTCAACTCTATAGCTGTGCCAGTGGGGAGTCTTATTGAGGATCTGGTCAAAGAATGCAAAACCAGCCCCAGACTGACTGTGGTCTCTACGTGCTCTTAAGGGAAATTGCAGTTAATACAGAGAGCTGCATCTGGAAATACTTTGTGTGTACCTGTTATCCTCCCAGTGAGTAACCCACCACAGGTGCCAGTGGTGAGAATTCTGGCTCCTTGATTGCTGGTCCAGTGGTGGGTCATCACATGAGCAAGCCAGGTTCATTCTTAAAGAAAGAAATGAAAAGAAAGAAAGAAAATGCAGTTCTTAAACTATAGCAAACTGTGCACTACATGTGTGATCAAGAAAAAGTTCAATTTTAAATCCTTTGCAGCATGTTCTACTGGTAATACTGTTTATCAAGTTGTTTTCAAATTATGCCACAGTTTCTTAATAGAAACGAGTAATATTAAATTTAAAAAGAAAGAATATTGGAGCATTTGTCAGTATAAAGCAAAATAAAGTTACAAATGACTTAGCAAACTATGAAATGGACATAATACATAGTTTCAAGTAGAGTGCTTCAGAATGTATTTTCCAGCATGACATGTGGATATATAGTGCTAGACCCAGAGCTGCATAGTAGAGATGAAATGTTCATTTATATGTTAATCAATTACCTCGTCTAAATGCATCTCTGAGTATTAGACTAGTTTTGAAAAAGAGACATCATTTACTAAATCAGTAAAATAAAAATGTATGTAATCTTATATGTTTATGTTTTAAAGATATTTATATAGATTTTAAATTATTTATTGCCTGTGTTTATGCTGCAAGAGGATTTTATTTGTTAGCTAAAGGGCAATTGTATGAAATTTTTGCTATATGTTCTTGTAAAATGTAATCACCACATTTTATTATGGTATTTTAGAGCTCCTGTTTTTTTATGTATATCTAAATAAACTGACATCCCTCACTATATAGCCCAGCACAATCCTCTTGGGCGATTACTTCCTCTCTATTAATTGGGGAACCTATACTACCACAAACAACTATGACACAGATTTGTGGACTTCATTAATGCCAACTCCTTAGACTAGCTAGTCCAAACTCCAAACAAGGACTCAAAAATATTTGGCCTGGTATTCACCAATCTACCCTCCTTCTGAACCTATAAATATCAAATAACTGGTCAGATATGACCACTAAGTGGTAATAATTGCCTTAAGTGGAAAATCTAAGTAATCTCGTAACCCCTCTGTCTTCAGAGAATACTACAATGCAAATCTACTGGTTACAAGCTGTACATAAACAGTGTTCTGAATTATATATCTTTAAAAGAAAACAGTTATAACAGGGGCATGTCCTTTCTTTACTAATTAGTTTGATGCTTTTCTAGTTAAGTTTTTTACAGCGTAATGTTTGTTTCAATTTCTTGCATTTCTTAAAAGTAAAATCAAGTCATTCTTCTTCCATTTCTTTACATCTACAAAATTCTTAATATTGGCTAATTACTCTTAATGGTATTCATTATTTAATTAGCTCTTTTATAATATGTTGTTATACAACAAAACTACTGTTACACTTACACCTAACACTAAACTGCCTTTTTATTGATAAAATATATGGTTTGGTACAATGTTCATGTTCATCTAAAACTTGACTAATATTATTTAAAAGACTCTCTCCATATGCCATAATTACAGATTCATTACACATAGCATTAATTTCTTCTATATAGTCTTCCTCCCATATAGTACATTTACTCTATCACAGGAGCTGGCTATTACCTGTAATTTGGATGAATATTACTCCTGTGCACATAGTTATTGGCCTGCATCTCCTTTCTAAAAATCTTAGCAGCAATATTGCCTATATCACTTTTTATTGTAGATTTAGAATATGCATTTCTACAGATGAAAAAAGGTCATTTAAAAATTAAAAAGTCAGTACTAGTATATGAATACCCCACAAATTCAAATAAAGAATCTGTACCACCTTTCACCATGAAAAAGATAATCATCAAAATGCTTATAAAATATATATATAAGAGAAATTCATTATTTACAGATGTGCTGTTATAAATGCATTTGTCTTCATATTCACATTCACTAAACGTTATATTTGCATATCTATTAAAAACTAGTGAACCCATCACCACCCAGAATATGATAATATGCTTCTTTAAACATAGATTATTTAATGCAAAGTCTAACAAAAGACAGATTGTCTTTATCCTTTATATGTCATGTTACTAAAATTACATAAATGCTCTCTTATAGCTTGTACACCAAAGTGATTTGGTATAATAGTAAATAAAGAATTTTTATCAAAAATTGACAGCACCATATTTTCTTTTACAAAATCTTTTTGCAGTTTAAACAATTTTGTAAAAAATCACTAGTATTTTTAATACGTCTATCATTTTTAAAAAACTTTTTAATATCTCTTCTAAGTATATGTAAAGGATTCTAAAAGTGTCATAAGCTGTACAGAAACTGCAGTAACTCTAACTTAAATAAAATCATTACTTAAATCCAAGATTGCCACGATACCAGGCCAAACCAATTAATTCAAAGCAGAAAACAAAATTCAGATTTACTTAGAATGGGCTCCCCAACTTCTGGTCCATTGTATTACCCCTGGTCAGTTAAGGAGTTGATACTCTAAGGAGCTGATACTCTGCAGCTTCTTGAAGATCAATTAATAGTAATGAAAACCACCTTGGTATATATTACACACTTTACAATGGAACCACATGGCTGCATGCCAATACAAGAAGTTTGCAAGACACACCACTGCAAAGAACAGTTTGACATACCATTTGGTGATGGTATACAAAAATCACATCATCCCCACTGACAAAGCAATAAAAATGGAGGTAAAAAGCTAACCTTTGTCATGGCACGCACTTCTTTGTAGCTCACGTCTGCTATGGGCTTTACTTCTCTGTCCATCACAGGAAGCATTTTCTTCTCCTCCTCTGCAGGTGCCAAACCATCACTTGAATACAACCTTTGCAGCACTGCCATCGCAGCATGTGCTTTTGCTGTTTTCTTATTTCTGCCTGTACCAAAGAATGTTTCACCATCGATTTCAACCTGTCAAAATATCAAAGTTACATTTGGAAAAGTTCAAAAAGTTGACATCAAGAACATATTTCATATTTCATGAAAGTACATAAAGTAGTATAATGTAAAACCCTGATGGTAGTTTTAATCACAAACTCACTCTCAATCACTACACCATCATCATCATCTCATTTCAGCTTCACCACAGCAGAACAACAGTCCACAGAATGATTGGCAGTGGAGTTTTATGGTGCCGAGTTGCCAGCCCAGCGCCCGACCTTCCACACAAGGCACACAAACCCAAACACTCACACCGAGGGCCAATTGAGTGTCCAATCCACCTACAGCATATTTTTGGGATGTGGGAGGAAACAAGAACACCCGGAGGAAACCCACATGACCACAGGGAGGACATTCAATCACTACAACATAAGCTACTATATTTTATTTGTTAAACATAGCATTCACTTCTTACTATTCACAATACAAGACCTTTATATACTAGAAGATGCAATACAGTTACCAACAGGAAATGCTTGCATAGAGTTTGTTAACATATTTAACAAGGTATGTTCTGGTAAACAGGTTGGACTTTGTGAGCAACATCAGTTAATTTAGGAGAAGTAAAGGAAAATCTGAATGCTAAAATCATAGCAGAATGTCCAAATCATAGTGGTTGAGAGGCATGTTCATCTTAAGAGTGTCTTTAGGAAGATAATCTGAGATGTGTACCATGTGGGCCTGAACATTGACATTTCCTGATCCATTATTAAAAAAAAGCTCAGTCAAGTATGTCAGAAAGAGGGAAGGGGGAAGGTTGATGGTTCTACTGGCCTAGAAGTGCATCATATTAATGACATATTAATGAATATATACCACATAAGATTTCCTGGTGTTAGGTTTTCAAACCTCTTGTAATATGTACATAACTTCTGAGGAAATCCTGTTCCAGAGGTTAACAGGATGCAATTATCCATAAGGCAAGTCAGAGGCTCGTAAGGACTGGGTGCACAAGGGACCTGTTTTGCTGACTTAAGAATAATATAATAGGGAGAAAAGGGTGAAGGGCCTTCCAGGGTCCTCTGAACTAGTTGAGATAACCATAGCCATGTCTATTCTTGCCTTCAACAGCACTTTTGAAGTTTGTAGGCTACAACAGAAGGCATACAGAAGGTCTTAGATCCAGAGAATGGATGGTGCATTCATTGCACAAACTACTTGCATGGGAGCCCTGGAGTAGAATTTCATTACTTGACAAAGAAGAATTTCTTTACTTGATGGCTTACCTGAAAGGTTAATGCATCATTATTTGAGAGACCACTCCTACACTAAAGTCTGAATTACTTTAATGTCCAAATACCATTTCTGCAATCTGCTCAGATACATGGTCAGGTAGTATCTCATTGTATTCTGCTCACATATACGTAGATGGCTTGATGATAAAGGCCTTGATTTCAGACTAGATCCAGTGCTATTAAGACCAATCTGTAGAGTTGGCGTTCCATTGCCTGCTGATGTACCACATCAGTGTAGTAATGTCTCTCAATGTTTTAGGATGTGGAGGAGAAGCACTGAGTCGAAATTAGTACTGCATAACTTATAACTATGATATCTACCTCACTTTAAATGAGCATGCTCAGTCATATTTCCTAAACTCTTAGGTCCTCATGTGTGACCTAATGTAAAATCTGATGCATCTGCAGGAAAATGCATTTGCCACAGAGAGGAAAGCAACACTTGTCTCCTCTCCACCAAACATATCTTTTAAGAAACCACCACCAATGATGAACTGAGTTCCATGTCAGAAAACAAGGGGGTAAAGGTGTTAGAGTGGTTTCAAGACTCATTGCATAAAGCTTGAAATAATAATATAACATTATTTAGGATAGCTTTACTGTAATTTTTCAGGAGAAGTTGTGAAAGTTGTTAGCTTATTATCCTTCTCCTCTTGATGATTCTAATTAGCCTGTTAAATGAATTTAACAAAAAGAATGTGGTGGGGTGTATAATAAGGGAAATTCCTGTAAAAGGCCAGATATGAGCATGATTAGGTCATAACATTAGTAAAGCAATCCTACAATTGTGTCCAACAAGCCTTATCTGTATCTCTGTGATTTGTTGCAGGGTCTGCTATGGTTACTGGAAAATATTAAGATACTGGGCCTGTGGAAAATACGGCCCAGACCGCAGAATCCTTTATAAACGCATTCTATGAACACCTTCAGGAATGCATGGATCATGCGATCCCAAATAAAACGAAGACCCAATCCTCCAAAGGCAGACGTCCTGTCTGGTGGACCCCAGCCATAAACAAACTATACAATAGAAGGAGGAAGCTACTAAATGATAGAGCAAAATCCCAAAAAGGGAAGGCATCACTGATCAGTATTAGCAAAAAACTACGGGCACACATAAAATTGTCTAAGTCCAGCTTTGAGAGAAAAATTGCACAGGACACTAAGGATAATCACAAGGCTTTCTTTAGTTATGTTAGGAACCTGGGTGGTAATTCCCAGATATGCTCAGAATTAGTCCAAAATGACAAAAAATACACTGAACCCACAGACATTGCCAACATCCTAGCTGACAGGTTCAGCAAATTTCTCCCTCCCCACCAAAGGGCAAATATCTATCCCAGCAGAGTGCTGCCCCTGACATCTCAGATGCTCAGGTAAGAGCCGCCTCTCCAAAGCAAAAACACAGCATCAATGGGACCAGACGGTGTCCCGGCTACATGAACTCCAAGAAGAGCTAAACCCAATCATAAAACTACTGTTCAATCTCAGCCTTACTACAGAATATGTGCCCAAAGAGTGGCGTACAGCAACAGTGGTCCCTCTCCATAAAGGTGGTGCCTCAACGGATCCTGGAAACTATCACCCCATAAGCCTGACTAGCTTGGTCTGCAAAGCTATGGAAAGGATCATCATGGACCTCATAAATAAAGATATTGGGGACCTACAAACACTGGATCCTACCCAGTTTCGCTTTGTTAAGGGCAGATCCTGCCTCTTAAACCTGGTTGATTTCTTTGAAACAATCAACAAGGCCATTGAAGAGGGGAAGGTGGTCCACACAGCCTACCTGGACCTCGCAAAAGCCTTTGATACAATACCCCACTCGGGCATTATAGATAAGCTCACCAGCTTAAATATAAACCCCTATGTCACAAGATGGATTGCAAACTGGCTCAAGGACAGAACCCACATGGTTAGAATTGCTGGAGCCATGTCAGACTCCAAACCAGTTACAAGTGGTGTCCCACAAGGCTCAGTCCTGGGACCTCTCTTGTTCAGTATATATTTCTCGGAGGTACAGGCCAACATGGAAGGACTGTGGCTGACCAAGTTCACAGATGACTGCAAACTGGGCGCCATAATCGACTCTCCAGCCAGCACAAGCATCCTCCAAAAGGGCCTCATAGAAACAGACAACTGGTGCCAGAGCCATGGCCTCAAGCTAAATGCCAAAAAGTGTAGAGTCATCCCCTTTGGCAAAAACAAAGTGCCCACAAATTACCACATAGGTGGTAATCCATTAAGTACAGAAGAAGTAATTAGGGACCTGGGGACCCAAGTTGATAGCAATCTCTCATTTGACAACCATGTGGCCAAAGTGGTTAGAAAAACATTTTATACAGCCCACCTATTCATGAAGGGATTCACATCTAGATCAGGGGACGTCATCGTGCCTCTTTACTCATCCCTCATCAGGCCCATAATTGAGTACAATGCCCTTTTTGGGATGTACCTTACCAGACACCTGCAGCAACTGGAAAGACCCCAAAAGTACCTCACCAAGAGGATCAAAGGGCTCAAACAGATGCCATATGCTGCCCAGTTAAAGAAACTCCAGCTCTACTCAGTGGCATACCGCCTGTTCAGAGGCAATCTGTGCCTGACGTATAAAGCCATGTCCAACCCGGAATTAATGGACATGCTGCACCTCAGAAAATCCAAATCCCATCAGAGACTTGAACCTCAGCACTGAAATAAATAGGACATGCTGGAAGGACAGATTCATAACCCAGAGGCTCCCTTCACTCTGGAATAAAATCCCAGTCCAGGTTAGGCAGAGTCCCTCATTGACTCTCTTCAAGAGGAATCTTGATGAGTGGATGGGAGATCGTAGGTTTACCCCGGGTATCACTTCTGTGTCACTGTTAGACAGAGGCACAGTATCCTAACCTCGAAAAAGGGCATAGCAAAATAAATTTAAAATGGGTGGCGAAAGCCAAACACATTCTGGCTAGGCTTATAAATGTCCTAGGGCAGATAGCCTAGTATGAACCTATGAACCTATGAACCTATGAACCAAACACCCTAATACTGGGTGATTTCAACTACCTGCCATTAACTGGAAAAACTACTCGGGTACCAACTCCTTTTCACAACCATTCTTGGAATTCATAAATTCCAACGCCCTGGATCAACTAATCCATTGTCCTACCAGGGGCTCCAATATCCTAGACCTGGTCATTACCAACATGGGAGATAGATGCTCCACACCAGTGGTCACCCCCTCATTGGTCAGGTCTGACCATAAGCAAATCACCCTTGACATCCACATCCCATCCCCACCCCCTAGTATGGAAACCTCCTTAAAAAACTTCTCCAAAGCCAGCTTCATGCTACTGAAGTCAGAAATGACAAATTTCATGACACCTATGCAGATGGGATCTGAAAGTCTGATTGCAGAATCCTACACTAAGGCACTGTACGAGCACATCCACTTGTGCATGAATTGTGCCATCCCAAATAGAACCAAGATGCTCTTCTCCAAAAAAAGGAAGCCAATCTTTTGGTCCCCTGCTATAAACAAACTATACAACAGAAGGAAGAAACTGTTGCAGAAAAGAGGAAAATCCCAGGATGCAAAAAAACTCCCTCACCAGCCTCAGTAAGAAGCTGAAATCCCTCATAAAATCCTCAAAAGCTTGTTACAAAAATAAAATTGCCAAAGATTCCAAAGACAACCACAAGGCATTCTATAGTTATGTCAAGAATCTAAATGGCAATGCTCAGATCTGCTCTGAGCTACAACAGAATGGCATTAAATATACTGATCCCAAGGATATTGCCAATATCCTGGCAGATTGATTTAGTGCCAACTTCACCCCCCTCTCAACCCCTAAAGGGCCTATCTCAATACCAAAAGATTGCCAAATTCCGGTAATCACGGCCACACAGGTAGAAACCGCACTCTCCAAAGCTAAGAATACAGCATCCATGGGACCACAATGACATCCCAGGCTGTGCACTACATGAGCTACAAAATGAACTGGCACCTCACCTAAGTGTCATGTTTAATCATAGCCTTGCCTCTGGCTTCATGCCCACTGAGTGGCGCACAGCTACAGTTATCCAGGTCCACAAGGGGGGATCTGCCTTGGATCCCGGGAACTACCGGGATGTCCCCTCAGTCTGACAAGCCTGATCTGCAAGGGCATGGAACGCATTATCATGGAACTTATAAACAAATACATTGGCAACCTTCAAACACTGGACCTCATCCAGTTTGGGTTTTTGAAGTTTCTGAATCTGATTGACTTCTTCAAATCAGTCTCCAGAGCTGTGGACGAGGGTAAGGCGGTCCACACAGCCTATCTTGACCTCGCCAAAGCATTTGGCACCATTCCCCACTCTGGAATCATAGATAAACTTACTAAGCTGGGCATAAATCCCTATATCACTTGATGGGTTGCCAACTGGCTTACTGACAGAACCCAGACTGTAAAAGTAGCTGACTCCAAATCTAGCTCCAGACAAGTGACAAGTGGAGTACCTCAGGGTTCAGTCCTGGGACCACTCATGTTTGGCATCTACTTCTCTGAAGTACAGGCCAACACTAAGGGACTTTGGCTAACAAAGTTCGCAGATGACTGCAAACTGGGAGCCATTATTGAATCCATAAATGATGTGGATATTCTACAAAAGGGCCTTACAGAAACAGATGCCTAGTGCCAGAGACATGGGCTCAAGCTTAATGCCAAGAAATGTATAGTTATCCCCTTTGGAAAAAAACATGTAGTCATGAATTACCACATAGGTGGCAGCACACTATACATCAAAAGTGTGATGAGAGACTTAGGGACACAGGTGGACAGTGGACTCACTTTCGATAACCACATCGCCACAACAGTCAGGAAATCCTTCTATGTGGCACACTTCATCACTAAGGGCTTTTCATGCAGAAAAAAGGAGGTCATTGCCCCACTGTACTCATCCCTTATTAGACCCATTATAGAGTATAATGCCCTGTTTGGTATGTACCTCACAAGACAGCTGGAAAGGCCACAGAAATACCTAACTAAAAGAATCACAGGTCTAAAGCAGATGCTATATGCTGTCTAAAAAAAACTCCAGCTATACTCTGTGGCATATCGTCTACTCAGAGGCGATCTCTGCTTAACATACAAGGCCATGTCAAACCCTGAGCTGTTGGACATGCTCCACTTAAAGAAATCCCAATCCCTCAGAGCCACATGCTCCAGGGATCTAAACCTTGTCATCACAATGAACAAAACATGCTGGAGGGATAGGTTCCTGACCCAGAGACTCCCCATACTCTGGAATAGACTGCCCATACATGTCAAGCAGAGCGCCTCACTGGACCTCTTCAAAAGGAACCTTGATGATTGGTTGGGAGATATGAAATTCACCCCGAGGATTATGTCAGTTGCCCTGCTAGACAGGGGTCCAGAAAAGTAAATATTTTGGGAAGAAATATCCAGGGAATTGTTATGGCTAGGCTTGTATAGGCCCTAGGGCTGATAGCCTAATACCAACCTATGAACCTATGAGCATAAGTGCTGTAACAGTGGATAAGAAATGGTTCATGTAAATCAGTAGTAAAGTAGGAAGTTAATAAAGGACAGTGCTGTCTGTTAGACAACAGAACCTATGCTGAAGCACAAGCTCAGCCTTATTGACAACCTGTACATTCCCGGGTGATGTGAATATGTATCTTGCAGCTAGTAAATGACTGCCTTTGACAGAAGGAGGAGGGTAACTAAGGATTGTCCATGCAAAATGTGCTTTAGCATGAAAAACTTGTAAGCATTAAATGGTCTGGAATCCTATCACCTTTGGCCTAAAAAGAAGTCAGAATTATCTCCTTTATCGAACAGGTCAAAATAACACAGAGGCTAAAATTAACTGAACACCTTCTGCTAGCAATACTCACTAGATGGGAGGAACTACTTAAAACAGGTTCCCATACATAACCCTACATATCAACCTGTAGTTTCATCCTGTAATTTGGTACTTGTGTGTTATGATGGGAAGTAAGAGGTCCATCCAAAGGTTCTGAATGTGAATTCAGATGATTAAATCTGGAAGGATTTGTCATCAGTGATTCACAGGGATCCTCTACTGTTTCTGATAGAAATTCACAGGCACCTTTTAGACAAAGAGCCACCCAGTCAAACAGATTCTGACAGAGAATACAAGTCCCTGTTCATTCTACACAGCTTGTTAACAACAAGCTCTGCCATCTCTGTATGCCACATGGCAATGATGTTATTATACCCACCTGATAAATAAGTGGTTTAGGCAATTCCTAAATGCCCTAAAGGCAAGACTGGAATTTTTCAGACTCAATCTTATCCAGTCAGAGCCCCTGAAATATTGTTTTAATCTGCCATCAGAACTGAGAGAATGTCAGGAAGCAACAGGCCTGGCTATGACTTCCTGGACTCCTGACATCCACCAGCATCATTGCTTCATGAAAGAGTGTGGCATAAATAACCAAAAATTATGATAACAAGGCAGTATGGGAACAGCATCCTCTGAAGCATGAACCGCTCACCATCTTCTGCACCATTCCCTGGCTTGGATGGAAGTCTTTCTCCACACCTCTTGCAACAACCTAATTCAGCTTCCAAAACACAGTGTTTTCAAGGGTAACTTTCTAGTTTCATTTTAAGGTTAACTTAGAAAGGAGAACACAATCCTTTGACGTTTCTACAGTTTGAATGAGATGAATAAGGATTTCCCCTTGGTAAATCAGGCAAGCATGGAGAGCTATGAAACAAACCAGATCCAAAGATATAACTACAGTGGTAACACAGAGATGTCATTACTGAGAACCTCACTATCTTCCTTTGCCTTGTGGGCAGTCCTGAAGTTGGGGTATGTGATATGAAAAGATCAGGGCCCTAAGCCCCAACATGACAAAGGAGTAAATTCTCCTGCTATAACTGTTCAATGCTTTAAACATATTCTCTGGTGGCATAACGTTGTCACATCTAGGACATACCCTAGTACACGGAGATTATATAGAGGTCAGTGCTTTCATGTTTAGTGAGTCAGATACCACTTCAAAATTGTGGAAATTTAGTGTGCCACCACACTGTTCTGACGGCATCACTAATGAGTGCATCCATGAGTAGGATAAATTAAGGATTCTTAACCAGAACTCCCATCAGGCATTTCGGAGGAAAAAGAGACAGAGGCCTAAGACCAGTCTAAGCTTTTTGATTAGCCTGAAGACATCTTCAAAGCAGGGTCAAACAGAGAAGAAATAACTGGTGTGAACTCATTATCCAAGTCAATATTAGAAGCAGAGACCTCAAGATTCAATGAGTCATCAAAGGCTATGGAGGACAAGGGAGTACCATGATCTCCATGACCCATGATCATGGCTTTATGGTGAGGCAACAGTGTGATATATTGGTATTGTGGGATTGAGAGCCACCGATGAACTGCACAGATGCCAAATGTAGCATATATAGTGAGGATATGCTTCTTCCTGACCCAACATGAGCTTTAGACTAAAGTCCCTCTACAGTACTCTCATAGCTCAGACTCACCATATTTAACTGAAAGCTTTGACACACGTTCAAACTATAATAAATATATTGAGTAATGAAGTTAAAAGTAAGACAGTGGTGTTTTCCTTCTTACTTGTAAAACACAGAGGATTTTAAGGAAGGGGTATTGGAAATGTTTTGAGAATTATTACAGAATATAGAAATTCCTTCAGAAGGGATTACAAGTAAGTGGTATAAAAGGAAAATGGACTTTAAAAACATAGTAGAAATAAAAGAGAAAGGGATGTGGGAAATAAGTAATACAAACTGTTTAGAGTGGTTGGCAAAGGTTAAAGTATTGCAGAATGAGGGGAATCTTTCACAAGAACAAGAGGAGCAAGTGCAAAGTGCTGAAGGAAAACAAGAGAGCATTTGCATAATATGCATGAATTTAGAACGATCACTATTAAACAACTATTGTTTTTAATAACAACTCCAGAGCACAACAGCTTTTAGTATAATGGCAAAGGTAACAGAATGTAGAAAGTGTTGCCACCAAACTTAGGAAGCCTAAGACAAGAAAAAAAAAAAGCACAGATCTGCAGATGTATAACAGATATTTCAGAAATTTTAGGAAATCGTACAAAGCTGAGGAATATGGAAGCCAAGAAAAGCCACTGATGGAAATATTTATCCAAGACTTAATTATGTCAATGTTAGAGGACAATAAGCCTCAATAATTAATAGCTAAAATGGGAGGAAATAAAATAAAAGCAGTGCTATATAATGACTTAACAGGGAAGTCTCCAGAAAGAGATGCTATTCATATGGAAGTTTGGAATTTAGAAGGAAAGAAATTGATAAAGACTGGAAGGTTTTATTTCACAGTATTTTACATGCCAGTGTATTGGAAGAAAATTGTAATGACTAATTCACTAAAAAAAGGTAAAGCCCTTCAGACCAGCTTCATATAGACCCATTTGAATTTTAAACTATGGTTATAAAGTGTTTATGTTTATACTAGCTAACAGAAAGGTAAATATGCTGCCAAAATTGATAGATCTGGATCTGTGTGATTTTGTGGGGGGGCAGGCAAACATTTGACAACATTACTAGAACAATGATGAGAAAGAAAGCAGTAGAATATAAGAAAATCTTCTATTCCTGGTGGTTCTTGATGCAGAGAAAGCATTAGAGTCAATTTGGATCTTATGAGCAGGCAATGATACCATTTGCATTCTTTGATAAAATAATAAGGTTAATTAGGAGGATACACAAAGAGTGTGAGAGAAAATTTCAGTCGGAGGGTTTCTCTCCAACAAAATGTGTTTAGCCAGAGGAACCAGACAGGCATATAATCTTTTCTCTTTGTTATTTTCTTTATAGTTTGAGCTACTGGCAAAGAAAATAAGGGCCTCACAAATTAAATGATAGAAATGGTAAGCAAAACCAGTTACGTTTATCTGCAGATGGCATTATTTTTGCTTCAAGAATCTGAAAAAAAGATATTTCAGTGTTGTGGAATATTTTGAAACAGTTCTGCGTCTTTTTGGGGTATAAAATGAATGGAGATAAAACAAAGACTATAGCAGTAATCTATGTGCCTGCACACAAATTGTTTCAACAACATCTCTATTTACAAAGACATAATAAGATTTAGTACTTAGGTTATAGATCAAAAAGGGCCCTGTTATGTCAGCTAAGGATATGTCAGAACAGCAAACAAAAGATAATACAAAAAATTGAAACATGGGAAGCTCTTCATTATGGATAGTCAGATACAAGCAGTGAAAATGTTTTAGTCTTTTGAGTTTTATACAGAGGTCAACCACATTTTATCAACCAGAGGACAATTTGTAGATGATAGTTAACAAAGAAATGAAGGAATTTATCTGGAAGAGGTGTAAGTCAAGAGTTAAGTGTGATAAGGTGATCCTCCCCATTGAGCAAGGTGTATTAGGATTATTTGAATTGAATGGATATCTTATAGTTGCTCAGTTAATGCTAGTATGCATAACACAAGGTTATAAATCTAAATGGGAAGGGATGATTTAAAAATAGGGTTGAAGTTTGAGGAAAAAAAGAAAGAGTTGAATATGAGATTCAGGTTTTCAATCAGGATGGCAATAACCATACAGAATCTTATATTCATAAAACATCAGAAAGTAATCTAAGAACCAAGTCAAAACTGAAATGGAAAAAAGAGATTTTTGCCGATACGGATGTCTACAAGTAGGAGTTTAGAAGAAACAGGCAATATTGCTTCCTGTGATTGGAATTCAGTAGAGGAAACTAAAAAAGAAACTAAGATACTGAGAGCAAATAACTGGAGAAGAAAAGCAAATAGAGTGGGATGAGACCAAGGAGAAGGTTGGATTGCAGGTAATAGACTAACTTCTCCAGCAGGTATTGATATCATAGTATAGGGAAAGAGAAAAAGATAG
This sequence comes from Protopterus annectens, assembly GCF_019279795.1. Classification (NCBI taxonomy): domain Eukaryota; kingdom Metazoa; phylum Chordata; order Ceratodontiformes; family Protopteridae; genus Protopterus; species Protopterus annectens. Next base: position 1,140,732,303 of record NC_056745.1, read on the forward strand.
TGGAGTTCAAATGTAAAGACCAGACCTGGAAAATGTTTAGTTGAAGCTAGAACAGAAGCTACTGTTAAAGAAAAAAATAATTAGTAGGGCATATAAAATATTGCATGATAATTATAAGAATTGGTCAGAAGATGTTAGAAAAGATTGAAAAAAGAGAAGTGAAAGGAAATTTACCAAAGAAAACTGGAACTATATGGCTCTCAAACATGCAACAAGGTAGACTTACGATTTTTGTTTGGAAGAGATTGCATAGGTGTTTTCATTCATCAACCAACTTCACAGAATTAATTTTCAGGTAGATAGCAAATTTCAGAGTTGTAATGAGACAGAGAGAAAGGTAGCTAGAAATGTTTTTTGGCAGTGTGACAAATTTAAAGGTTTAAAATTTTTGGTACAAAGTACTTTGACAGAAATCGGGGTAAGAAATAATTGTAACTAAGGAAATCATTCTTTTCTCCTAGAACACATGACCTGAGTTAACTAGACATATTAAAGTTTCACTGCATTTAATGCTGTTGGCTACAAAAAATACTTAGAAATGAAAATGAACCTGTAAACCAACTGTAACTGAAGTATGGACTATTGCAAAGGACAAATAAAACTGTAGGTGAGATCCTTAGAAAGGAGAATGAACAAATTACAAAGAAATAAAAGCAATTTGTGGGAACAATACATGAAAAATAATGTTCAGGCAGGAAAGTGAGATTTAAGCAAAAGGCAAGAATTCCCGAATTCATAAAATGTTGTAATAAATGAAAATAATGAAAAAAAGTACACGTATACCACAGGAAAAATGAAAATGTCACTACGGTTTGTTTTCTTTTTGATTAATCCGTAGGTAACTTTTAATTACATACACTGTTTAAGAACAAATAATTTTGGCTCATACCAGACAAGTATTTCTTTCAGGTCCAGGCCTCGAAAACCAAGTTCAGGTGTGAAAAGACCTGACAGATCCTTCTCATCAGTAGCCTCAAGAACTAAAGGGCTTGAGGGCTACTGGTGGGAGTAAAGACTCCGATACTAAGTATCCCTGATGTGTGAATTGATTACTTAAGGAACCTCTAATGTAAGTCAAAGAATGTCTCAAGAAAGAACATGGTCACTAAGATCTGAACTCATTAGAATCCCTTGGAAGTGGCCTCAGTAAACATTACCTTCAGGTCCTCACAGAGGAGACAACCAAATGAACAAGCTGAAAATACATGTAGACTTTGCAGCTCCTTCTCAATGAGGGCATGACAAACTGTAAATATGTTATTTCTTAGCAGACAAACTTCTCCAAAATGTTATCCCAAACATTCATAAAACATGCTTGTGTGAAATCAAGTGATTAACATACTCATATTACCTACATGTTAACATATGCACCTTACCTGGATTGAAACATATACCCATTATCTGCATACAGATGTATTTACATACCTTCATGACAAACTGCTTGTTGTTGCAGTCACCAGTCTCAGAGAAAACTTCATATTTTAGTCCTTTTCGTTTATCATTAAGTTCCAAAACAGGATTTTTGCCATGTTTGGTAAGAATCGGATACTGTGGTTCTGCAGCCTTAAGATAATAAAAAAGAAAAAGCAACAACTTTTAACTCAAGGCCTTGAAAAGCCACATTAGTTTCACATTATACACTGCATTCTCAGGATTCCTTAAAATGTAACAAAGGATTGGTATATGGGATAATCTCACATTAGCTAAACATTACTGACTACATTCTCAGGATTCTTCAAAGGTACGACTGGATTGGTATATGGTTTACTCTCAGATTACTTCCACATTATACACAGCATGAAGTACTATAGGACTGGTATACAGGTCATGCTCACATTAGCACTAGCTTTGCATGATTCCTTAAATACCCTATTGGACATCTATATGTGTTACACTCCCATTAATTCCACATTTACACTGCTTTCTCAGGATTTCTTGAAGGTACTACAGGACTGGTACATAGATCATGTTCCTATTAAATCCACATTAAACACTGTTTTCACAACATTCCTTTAAGACACTGTAAGACTGGTATAGTGGTTAATCTCACATCAGTTCCATATTATACACTAGATTCTTAGCATCCCTTAAAGGAACTATAGGACTCATGTACTGGTTACACTTCCCCTTATAACCAAGTTTCTTCCTGTTGAACTCAGTAAAGTCACACCCTATTTACTACTCTCTAACTCTGGCTGAAATCTAATTTCCAGCTGCAGCCTCCCACATTCATTTGTAAATGCAGTGCACCTCCATTCATTATAATGGACATCTACACATTAATTTACCCAAGCTGCCTCATGCAGGAGACCAGTGGTGTAGCCATCTATTCTGTTACCCAGTGCCATTCTTTGATAGAGTAATCACCCCCCTCAAATTTTATCTGGGAAGAAAAAAAGGTCCATTCCCTTATCTAGTGCTCCTTATTGAAGCAAACCAGCCTGACCCATTGTTCCCCAATATGCTCCTCTCCTTGAGGGGCAAACAAAATAATGGAAGGAGAAAGCCAGGTTCATTCTTAAAAAAAAAAAAAAAGAAAATGCAGTTCTTAAACTATGGCAAACTACTTGCTATATTTGTGATCAAGAAGATGTTGAATTTTAAATGCTTTGGAACATGTTGTACAGATAATACTGTTTATCAAGTTTTTTCCAACTCACGGCATAGTTTCTTTACAGGCAAGAGTAAGACTAAACTTAAAAAAGAGAATATTGGTGATGTACCCAATACAAGGCAAAATAAAGTTACAAATGCCTAAGCAAAACATGAAATGGACACAGTACAAACTTTTAAGTTTAGAGTACTTTAAAATGTATTTTCCAGCATGACATGTGGAGATATACTGCTAGTCCCAGAACTGCACAGTAGACATGGAATGTTCATTTACCTGCTAATTAGTTACCTGGTCTGAATGCATCTCTATTCGACTAGTATTGAGAAAGAGACAACATGGACTAAATTAGTAAAATAAAAATGTATGTAATCTTATATGTTTATGTTTTAAAGTAATTTATATGGATTTGAAATTATTTATTGTCTGTGTTTATGATGCAAGAAAAATGTATTTGTTAGCTAAAGGGCATTGGCATGAAACCTTTGCTATATGCATTTGTGAAATTTAATCACTAAATTTTATTACGGTATTTTGGAGGTCATGTTTTTTATGTATATCTAAATAAACTGACATCCCTCATTGTACAGCCAAGCGCAATCGTCTTGGGTGATTACTACCTCTCCATTAATTGGGGACATATACTACCACAAACAAGTATGATACAGATTCCTGGACTTCATTTATGCCAACTCCTTAGACTAGCTAGACCAAACTCCAGCAAGGACTCAAAAATATTGGGCCTCATTCTCTCCAGTCTACCCTGAATCTGAATCTAATGACAAAACCAAATAACTGGTCAAATATCACCACTAAGTGGTAATAATTCCTTAAGTGGAACATCCAAGTTACCTCATAACCCCTCTGTCTTCATTGAATACTCCAGTGCAAATCTACTGGTTACAAGCTGTACATAAACAGTGTTCTGAATTATATATCTTAAATCAGTTATAACAGTGGCCTGTCCCTTATTTCCTAATTAGTTTGGTGCTTTTCTAGTTAAGGTTTTTACAGCGTAGTGTTTGTTTCAATTTGTTGCTTTTCTTAAAAGTAAAATGGAGATATTCTCCCTCCCATTTCTTTACATCTACAAAGTTCAGTATATTGGTTAATTACACTTAATAGTACTCATTATTTGGTTAGTTCTTTTATAATATGTTGTACAGTAACAAAATTACTGTTACACCTTAAACTAACTTGCCTTTTTAATGATGAAAAATATAGTTTGGTACGGTTTACTATTGAAATGCCGAAACCTATGTGCTGACTCGACGACTTGCCGGCTGAGAAGAAGAGAATAATGTCACACGAATTAAATTAGATTCGCGAGGGCAGATCCGGCCTGCGCGTATGGTGGTGGGGTGTGGTGGTGTGGGTGTGTAGGTGCGAGCGCGAATGCCTGAATGTTCCGAATGCCTTTCCAATTTGTTTTTTTTCGGTGCCGCAGCCGCGTATAAGAAGTGGCTCGAGTGACTTTCGACTAAAGTCAATAGTTTGGTACACTGTTCATGCTCATCTAAAACTTGACTAATATTATTTAAAGGACACTCTCTCCATATGCTCTCATTCCTCATTCATTAGACATTGCAATGACTTCTTCGGTATCATCTTCCTCACTTACAGTAAATCTGCTCTATTACAGGAGCTGGCTATTACTTTAAAAGTGTAATGTGGATGAATATTACTCCTGTGCACATAGTGACTGGTCTGTACCTCCTTTCTAAAAATCTTAGGTGCAATATTACCTCTATCACTTTTTACTGTAAGATGTAGAAAATGCCTTTGTACAGATGAGAAATCTAATTTAAAAATAAAAAAGTCAGTACTATTATACAAATGCCCCACAAATTCAAATAAATAATATATACCACCTTTCAACATGAACAAGATGATCAAAATGCTTATAAAAATATATTAGAAATTCACTATTTACAGATGTGCTGTCATAAATACATTGGTCTTCACATTCACAGTCACTAAACTCTATATTCGCATACGTACTAGAAACTAATGTACCCATCAACACCCCAGAAGACTGATGATAATATTCTTCTTTAAACATACATTATTATTTAATACAATGTCTAACAAAATACATATTGTCTTTATCCTTTGCATGTCATGTTACTAAAATTACATAAATGCTCTTATACCTTGCACACCAAGTGATCTGCTGTAACAGTAAATAAAGAACTTGTATCTAAAATTGACAGCACCATATTTTATTTTACAATATCTTATTGCCATTTAAAAATATTTGTAAAAAATCACTAGCATTATTAATGCAAGTGTACTATTTTTAAGAAACTATTTTAATATCTTTTCTAAGTATATGTAAATGATTCCAAAAGTGTCATAAGCTATACAGAAACTGCAGTAACTCTAACATAGATAAAATAATTACTTAAATCCAACATTGCCACTGTACCAGGCCAAACCATTTTATTCAAAGCAGAAAATAAAATTTTGATTTACTTAGACTGAGCTACACAACTTCTGGTCCATTATATTACCCCTTGTCAGTTAAGGAATTGATATTCTACAGCTTTTTGTAGATTAATTAATAGTAATGACAGCCACCTTGAGCATATATTACACACTTTATGACAGAACCATATGGCTGCACACCATTAAATGAGGTTTGCAACACACATCACTGCAAAGAGCATTCTGACATACCATTTGGTGATGTTAAACAAAAATCATGTCCTTCCCATTGACAAAGCAATAAAAAAGGAGATTAAAAGCTAACCTTTCGCATGGCATCTACTTCTTTGTAGCTCACTTCTGCTATGGGTTCTACTTCTCTGTCCATCACAGGAGGCAGTTTCTTCTCTGCCTCTGTAGGATCCACACCATCACCTGAATACAGCCTTTGCAGCACTGCCATCGCAGCATGTGCTTTTGCTGTTTTCTTATTTCTGCCTGTACCAAAGAATGTTTCACCATCGATTTCAACCTGTCACAATATCAAAGTTACATTTGGAAAAGTTCAAAAAGATGACATCAAGGACATATTTAAAATGCAAAAGCCTGATGGCAGTTTTAAACATGCACTCACTCTCAATCATGTCAACCTAGTCCACTCTATTTTATTTGTTAATAATAGAATTGACTTCTTATTTTTCACAATACAAAACCTTTATATACCAGAAGATGTAATACAGTTACCAATAGGGAATGTTTGCATAGACTTTGATTATATATTTAACAAGGTATGTTCCAGTAAACAGGTTGGACTTTGTGAGCAAAATCAATTAATTAAGGAGAAGTAAAGGAAATCTGAATCCTAAAATCATAACAGTATGTTGAAATCATAGTGTTTGAGAGGCATGTTCATCTTATGTGTGTCTTCAGGAAGATAATCTGAAATGTGTGCCATGTTGACCTAAACAGAGACATTTCCTGATCTCTTTTCAAAAATAAAAAGCTCAGCCAAGTATGTGTGAAAGAGGGAAAGGGGAAGGCTGCTGGTTCCATTACCCTAGACGTGCATCATATTAAGGAACTCTTATATTTATCCTGTAAGACTTCCTCATGTTAGGTTTTCAAACCTCCTTTAATATGGACATAACCTCTGGGGAAATCTTATGCCAGAGGGAAACAGGGTGTAATTATCGAAAATGGAAGTCAGAGGCTTGTAAGGCTGAATGCACAAGGGACCTCTTCTGCTAAGTTAAGAATAATATAATAGAGCTGAAACAGTAAAGGGTCTTTCAGGTTCCTCTGAACTAGTTGAGAGTACAATGGCCATTTCCATTCTTGCCTTCAGCAGCACTTTTGAAATTTGTAGACTACAGCAGAAGGCATACAGAAGGTCTTGGATTCAGAAGATGGATGGTGCATTAATTGCACAGACTACTTGCATGGGAGCCCTCAAGCAGAATTTTATTACTTGACAAAGAAGAATTTCTTTACTTGATGGTTTACCTGAAAGGTTAATGTGTCATTATTTGAGAGATAACTCCTGCACTATAGTCTGGAAGACTTTAACATCCAAATACCATTTCTGCAATCTGCTCAGATACATGGTCAGGTAGTATCTCATTTATTCTGCTCACAGATATGTAAATGGCTTGGTGAAATAGAAAAAAGCCTTCATTTCAAACTAGATCCAATGCAATCAAAACCAACGTGTAGAGTTGGTGTCCCATTGCCTGCTGATGTACCACACCATTGTAATAATATCTCTCACTGTTTTAGGATGTGGAGGAAAAACACTGAGTTGAAATCAATACTGCATAACGTATGACTATCATATCTAACCTCCCTTATATGCATGGAATTGAGCATGCTCAGGCGCATTCCCTAAACCCTTAGGTGCTCATATGTGCCCTTGTGTATAATCTGATGCAGCTGTAAGAAAATGCATTTTCCACAGAAAGGAAAGCAACTCCTCTCCCCTCTCCACCAAGCAAATCTTATAAGAAGCTACCACAAATTATGAACTGAATTCAATGTCACAAAACAAGGGGGAAAAGGTTTTAAAGTGGTTAAAAGACTCACTGCATAAATCTTGAAATATTAATATACAAGACCTTATTTAGGATAATTTTACTGTCATTTTAAGGGAGAAGTTGTGAAAGTTGTTAGCTTCTCCACCTCCTCTCGATGATTCTAATTGGCCTGTTAAATGAATTTAACAAAAAGAATGTGGTAGGATTTTTAATAATGGAAATTCCTGTAAAAGGCCAGATATGAGTGAGATTCACTCATAACATTGCTAAAGACATCCTACAATTGTGCCTTACATGCAAATTTGTTGCAGAGTCTGTTACGGTTAAGTAAGTGTTGTAACAGTGGAGAACAGATGGTTCGCGCAAATCTATAGTAAAGTAGTAAGTTAATAAAGGACAGTGCTGCCTACTGGACAACAGAACCTATGCTGAAGCACAAGTTTACTCTTCTTGACCACCTGTACATTCCCAGGTGATGTGAATATGTATCTTGTAGCTAGAAAATGACACATCTAATCTGCCTTTGACAGAAGGAGGAGGATGGGAAACCATAAATTTGTCCTAGAGGTTCCACCTTTGTCACTTATTGACAGGGGTGACAGGTGCTGACCGAGGTTTCTTTTTCGGGGATAAACTCTTGGGTAGGCTTGTAAGGGCCCCAGGGCCATTAGCCTAGTAACCTCCTATGATCCTATGATCCTATGATCTTGCATATACTTCTGGTACATACACAAATGAATGCTCTTTTTCAATAGCTTCTGATCCAGCTAAGTTAAGCAAAATGAATGCCCTTGTACGTGCATCTTTGTCAGAAAAAGCTGCTTGTATGAAAATATAGTATTCCTGCTCAAATACTGTCTAATTCTCTGCTATATTATGATCAAACACAAGTGGACTTGGTCTACGAAATGCCTCTGTCATATCAACACACAGTAGTGAAGGTGCTTGAAATTATGTATGAACATACACATGCAAATATATATGCCAGAACTTTATTCCAGTACTTGTAATTATGCCCAATAGCACAACAAACTCTTTGAAATAACTAAACTTTGCCAAATAAGTCTCAAAGCATGGTCTTTTCCTTCACCTTCAACTCTGCACCTCATGGCTTGAAGAAGTTGCTCTACTAATCCGGTTCATGGGTTTTGTTCAATCAGCTTTATTACACACAAACACATCAGGAATGAGGCTTTGTAACTTACTTAATAAACTTATGTTATCACCAAACTTAGTATGCCTAAGACAATGAATGATGATATTCCTATGGAAGTCTGGGGTGAAAAAACTGTAATGACTAATTTATTAAAAGAAGGTCTTCTACTTTTAAACTATGGTTACAAAGTGTTTATGTTTATACTAGCTAAGAGAATGGTAAACGTGTTGCCAAAATTGATAGATCTGGATCAGTGTGGTTTTGTGGGGGGAGGCAAATATTTGACAACATGAATAGAACAATGATGAGAAAGAAGGCAATAGAATGTAAGAAAACCTTCTATTCTTGGTGGGTCTTGATGCAGAGAAAGCATTAGATCAATCTGGATCTTATGAGCAGGCAATCATACCATTGGCTTTCTCTGATAAGGTTAATTAGGAGGATACACAAAGGGTGTGAAACAAAAATTGCAGTGGGAGGGTTTCTCTCCAACAAAATGTGTTTTAACAGAGGAAAATTGTAACAAAGGAACCAGATAGGCATATAATATTTTCCCTTTGTTATTTTCTTTATAGTTTAATCTTTTGGCAAAGAAAATAAGGGACTCCCAAATTCAATGAAATAAATTGTATCAGTACTAAAAAATGTAAATTTTATGTGCAGATGATATTATTTTGCTTCAAAAATCCAGAAGAAGGACATTTCAGTGTTGTAGAACATTCTGAGACAGTTTCATTGTCTTTTTGGGATATACAATTAATGGAGATAAAACAAAAGAGTATAGATTTAACTATGTGCCTGCACATGAATTGTTTCAACAATACCTCTATTTATGAAGACATGATAAGATAAAGTATATAGGTTATAGATTAAAAAGGATGCTATGTCAGCTAAGGATATGTGAAAAGAGCAAACAAAAGATAATACAAAAAATGAGACATGGGAAGCTCTTCATTATGGATATAGATAGTCAGATACAAGCACTGGAAATGTTTTAGTCCCTTGAGTTTTATATAGAGGTCAAACACGTTTTATCAACCAGAGGAAAAGTTGTAGATGATAATAAAGAAGTGAATGAATTTGTCTGGGAGGGATGTAAGTCAAGAATTACGTGGGATAAATGGATCCTTCCCATGGAATAAACTGTATTAGGATTATTCAGTTTGAATGGATATCTTACAGTTACTCAGTTAAGGTGAGTATACATGACACAAGCAGTAGGTTATAAATCTAAGTGGGAAGGGATGATCAAAACAGGTCAGAAGTTTGAGGAAAAAGGGAAATAGTATAATTTGGTATTTGGGGTCTTAATGAGAATAGCAACAACCATACAAAATATTATATTCATAAACTAGCAGAAAGTATTCTAAGAACCAAGTCAACACTTAAATGGAGAAAAGAGATCCCAATAGGGATGTCTGCAAGTGGGAGTTTAGAAGAAAATAGGCAGGTTGAAATTCAGTACAGAAAACTAACAAAGGAGCCAAGGTACTGAGAGCAAATAACAGGAGAGAAAAGGCTAAGAGTAGGATGAGGCCAAGAAAAATGTTAGACTGCAGGTAAGAGATTGCCTTCTCTACTAGGGATTGATACAGCAGTATAGGGAAAAAGAAACAGATAGGGGAGTTCAAGTTTAAATACTAGATCTGGAAAAGTTTTTAGCTGAAGCTAGAACAGAAGCTGCTGTTAAAGAAAATAAATAATTGGTAGGGTATATAAAATACTACATGATAACTAGAAGTAATGGTCAGAAGAAGTTAGAAAATATTGAGAAAAGAGAATTAAAAAGAAATTTACAAAAGAAAGTTGGATCTGTACAGCTCTCAAATACAACAAAATCAATAAGAGAAAAGAGAAAGGGAAAAGAAATCAGCGGAACGGCAACTGACATGCCAGACATGCTGTTTTTAACTTTTTGAAGGAGTTTCAGTATGGAGAACCTTGGGTTAGCAAAAAAAAAGGTTATGCACTTTCAAAATCTATATTTTGTAAGAAATGTTTAATTTGGTGTGTTTCTGTACATATTTGTGATGTTTCATCTATCGAGATACTGGAAAACCAAAGCTTCAAGCAGGATTACCCGAGGCTCATTAGGTACTGTATAAATGGATTTGCTTTCTTTACCTCTCCTTGATCATCTTTCTACATCCAGATATCAGTACTGATGAGCCACTATCCGACCCATTTCTACTGAGGAATTGCCAAGGTAACAGTGACTTGCGAAGTTTCAGGGAGTTGTCAGGATATGGAGGAAGCAGGCTTCAGTTGGGCCCAGCACCAAACTGCATCACCATTTCTACTATTACTGGTTCCCATGACACACTAATAGAAATGTACCAGTGGATACTATCCCTGTTCTGGGATTACCGATTGTCCATATTTGGGTAGCTTTGTTCTGTAAGGAAACAACAACAGACATTTGAGTTTTTGGATGACAAAGTGGATTGAGTTTTTTCTTTTACTTTTCTGAGCTGTGGTTTGTTCTGGACTTATTGGAAGGGCCAATTGTGTTTTGTCATCAGTGGAGTTACTGGTTTATTGTGCAGAAGCGAATGCTGGCAGACTTGGGACTCAGTTTATATTTTTGATCTGTTAGTCCTTTCTGGCCTATGTAAGGGCATATGTGCGCGACAACGGGAAATATCTCTGTTGAAAATTGGGATATTATCAGCTAATTAAAGACTTTGTCTTCTTTTAAAGGTACTTTAACTTGATGTTTGCATATTTTGGTGAACAAGGTGTGTTCCTTTTTGACTGCTTTTTTATTTTTGTATGTTGGGACTATCTTTTTGCATTGTTAAGAAGTGGATGCTTTTGCCAATCAAGCACGCCTAATATTTGCAGAAAGAATTAGATAGCGGTATGTGTTTGGTTCACATATTTTGGATGGAAGAACTTAATAACTATGGACATCATTGAACTGCTCAAGGTTCCTCCATTTGGCTGTTCATATGATTGTGCTACTCATTGTTATATTGTTGAATTATCTCCTCATTGTTTAACTTCTGCTCAATATTCAACTGCTCCTGGGCTTGTCTAGAGCGTACTGTTTGGTTTTTGCTTTATGAAGCTGTTTAATGTACTACTGCCGTACTAGATGAACTTACTGTCTCAAACATTCTTAATTGCTTGCCTCATTAGTAACTGTTGCCTCATTAGTTAACTGCTTTAGGACTCATATACAGCATACTGTTTTACGTTGTTTTAAAATAACTGTTTAGTGTAGTGCTACCTTATTAATAGAGCGTTTTGTCTTAAACATGTTTAATTGTAGCTTGCCTCATTAGTTAACAGCAGCCTCATTACCAATTGTTTTTGAGCTGTCTTCAGAGTACTGTTTAGTGTCAGCTTAACAAAGTGATGCTTCTTTATCTAGTGCATATTGTTAGATTACCTAGTTGTAGTTCAGCTGCACTATTTACATTTATGGAGCTAGTCAGGAACTAGATCCTGTGACCAGATTAGGAAATATAATTTGCAAGTGTACACGTTAGTGGAGCTTTCTACAAAATCACATACACAGCTACAAAGGAATTACAGAAGTGATTTATACACTCCCGCAATTTTAGAATCTGTTTGAGCCTGCATTCATAGTTTCAGAAGACTCTGAGGTACGTTTAAACACAGTCGCATGCTACTGCAACTCTTTCGACCATTTTAAACTACAAGTAAACACTAATACTGGTATTAGAGGTTGGCATTCATTTGAGTGTCTCCATCCTGTTTAGATTTAGATCAGCTTACACTACATATTGTGTCTACAGTGTACTGTAGTTTTACTCGTACAGTATTACCGCACTAAAACATCACACTCAGCTTCTGCTCTAAGATGTAATAACACTTATGCCTGTTAGCTCCATATAAAATATAGTGTTTTGGCTTTTGGTAGCATGCCTAAAGTGACCTCCTTATAATTATTCCAACTCTAGCCTGTATATATACATGAGCGATTGTACTGTGTGTCGGGGTGTTCATCATAAGAAAGGAAGCAGTGTGTTTTCTTTAAGTAGCTGTTTGTATAACAATCCATAATAATTGTATCTCCAGTATATTGGCCTATGATGTAAATCTGATGACGTAAATGGATGTATTTGTCATACTTGAAGTGCATGTAGATAATTGCTCCTGACACATTGTTTTTATATAACCAGTCTCACTCTGCAACCTCCTTCTCACTTACTGCCTACCCTCCATCCACAGTTATTATACTATCCCACACCACTCCACACTCCATACGACCCTACTCATAGACATTTTATCACTGATACCTCACATACACACTCTACCACACCCTCTCACTACAACACTCATCTCGTACTATCAAAGAAACACACCTTACACACACTACTCTTACTCAATCCACAAACAATGTTCTATAAAGTAAACACACACTTACTAAACACACTAATCTATCCTTTCACAATTTCTGCTCTACTCATTCTTTCATTGCTCACCACATACCATACTCAGCTTTACGACAACACCCCATCACCAGGGGCAAACAGAAGCAATAGGCAATCCAGTAAAACTAATAAATTTCCCCATATCACCATGTGACTTAATCCCCTACCATGCCATCTCTTTTGTACACAATCAGCATTTAGCTAAACAAAACTCCCATTCCTCTCAAAGACAGGCTAAACTAATTTACAAGCTTACTAAATTCTACCTACACCTACTTAAAACATTTTCATGCAGTGGTGACATTCACCCTAATCCAGGACCTACTACAACCAACCCAAACTTAGATCAGTTAAATCCTCTATACCATAGACCAACCTCCTCTCTCCTATTTCTAAACCTAAATGTAAGAAGTATATTAAACAAAATTCATGAACTTCATGCCGTATTAGCCCTATATAAACCAGAAATCATGTTGTTAACTGAAACATGGCTAAAACCAGAACATCACAATAATGAGATCACAGCTCCTGGTTACAATATTATATGTAGAGATAGAGTGGGAAAAAAGGGGGAGGGGTGGCAATATTAATATAAAACCATATCAACATTGAATTACATGGTGGTAATCCCCCTGTAAGCAACAATGTAGAACTAATCCTTGCTAAATTAAAACTAAGCCCCAACAAACAAATAAATATTGTAGTTGGTTACTTCCCACCAGGCAGTAACACTACTATAATGGAAAACCTACTAGACTGGATTTCAAACTCTCTCCCACAAGAAACTATACTATTAGGTGACTTTAATATTGACTGGTTTAGCTGCTCCAGTTGCAATCCCTCTCACTATATTAATTACATGGGTTTACCCAAATAATCTCATCACCCACTAGAAGTGACAAATCATCCCACCACAAGTCCATTCTTGATTGGATTCTTATACCTAACCCCTCTTGCGCATACAAATCTGGTTGACCACACGATAGTTTAAGTGATCATCAACCAACCTATCTAATTAGAAATAGATCTCAACACATCAGTCAGACTATCTTCTGAGTAATAAGAAATAAAAAGACCTTTATGCTTAATACATTCATCACTGCATTAAAATCTTGTAATTGGGCTCCCCTAAAGGAAATGTCTCTTTATGAAGTTGTATAGTACTTTACCTCAACCTTCTTACAAATCTTAAACTATCATGCACACTGCAGAACCATTAGAATAAAAGCAAAATATGCCCAATGGCTAACTAAAGAAAACTATAATGAAGGAAAGAGATAAGGCTTGGATACAATGCCACAAAAACAAAACCATTACTATGTGACAAAATTATTTAGAACTCCATAATAAAACCAAAAAACGAATTAAACATGACAAAACCAACTACTTTAAAAGCATGCAAGAAAAATATCTTAACAATCCTCAAAGATTCTGGGCCACAATAAATACTATACTACAGCCAGGTAAATCCACAACTCCAACCCCTGTGACAGTAAATAGCCATGACAACATTCCCACACAATTCAATAAGTACTTTACTGAAACTGTCCAAACCCTAGCCAATGCCCAAAATAATTCTAGCTACCCAACATCTAACAAAACCCACCCCAACATACAAGAAAATTCATCCAACTTCTCCCTGCAACCCTTATCCACCAAGGGTATTTCTAAACTCCTACACAAACTCAAGCCAACCACACTAGCTGCTGCTAACCTACCAGCAGATTTACTTCAGATAGCAGCTGAAGCCATAGCCTATCCTGTTGCTATTCTCATCAACAGGTCTCTATCTGAATGCATGGTACCATCTTTATGGAAAACATCACATATTATACCACTACACAAAGGAGGTAACTCCTTAGAACTCATCAATTACCAACCAATAGCTATTCTATCACCCCTATCCAAAATACTAGAAAGAGTTGTTCATTCCCAATTAATGCAGTACCTCCAAAATAACAACCTGCTATATAAGGCACAGCATGGCTTTAGACCCTCCCATAGCACTACCAATGCACTACTGTCTTTCACTAATATTGTCAACTACCACAGAAACAAGGGTCTTTTCGTATCTTCCATATTCTTAGGCCTATGTAAAGCTTTTGACATGCTTAACCACAATATGCTTTACAAAACTCTATCAACCCTAAACATCAGCCCCTTTTCTATCTCATGGTTCAGCAGCTACTCATCAGACCGACAACAGGCTGTCCTACGCAAAACCAACTGTCCCCTCTGTTACCAGTATCTTTAGTTGTCCCTCAAGGTTCCATCCTTGGTCCATTGCTTTTCTCTCTTTTCACCAACCAGTTCTCATCCTCCATACTCTCTGCCTCAGTAGTAAAATATGCTGATGACACCACCCTTATATGTGCCGCTCCCACAATAAAAAATCTGCATACCCTAACACAAAATACCTTTACCTTAGCTGAAACATGGTAAACTAACACCAAACTCATTCTTAATCCCAAAAAAACAAAACTTATTTTGTTCAGCCCAGGTAGGTCCCCTCCCTCCAGACAACAACTTTTGCATCACTTCCAAAGATAATATCCAGATCAGGCCAACCTCACACACTAAACTTCTAGGTGTAGAAATTGACAACAACCTAAGATTTGGCATCCACATAGCTCAAACCATCAAGAAAGTAAATAAAAAGCTTGGCCTCCTATACAGGAACAAACATTTTATCACTAGACGTACCAAGGCCACAATAGCAAGGACTCATCTTTTGTCCATTCTCCTCCATGCTTCCTCAATCCTGACTAACCTCTGCCAGGCTGATTTAAACAAAATTCAATCTTGCTACAACAAGATTGCCAAGTTTGCTACTGAAGCCTCATACAGATCCCATCACTGTCTGTCTTTAAAGCAGCTTAACTGGCTTGAGCTCCCTCAACTTCTGCTGCTCAGTCAATTGTCAGTAGCACACAAGTTATACTATCTTCCTGACAAAACCCCTGCTCTCCAGGATCTGATTCAACCCTATACTACTGCTAGACCATTAAGATCTACTAACCAGAACTTCATAAATGTCATCAAATATAAGCATTATGATGGTAAGTCTCTCTTTGGTTGCACTATTGCAAGAGCATGGAATTCACTACCTAGCCAGATAACTTCTAATAACTCTACTATACAGTTTAAAAAGCTCTTGGAAACCCACTATTCTAACAACTGGTTATGCTCCTGTTACTCCCCAGGGTAAGACATAAACAATGTATAAAAAGATACAAATGAGAGCACTGGTAACTTTCCAGCTCTCTGGTAAAACTGCTATTTAGATCATTCCTTAAAATATGTCATCATTGTAGACATTTTAGTACAGGCCACGGACCTATTTATGAGATAGTCAACAAACACTATTTGTGGTCAGTAGCAATTACCTATGCGTGTTTTTATCCTAAAATTATAATGTTTGATTTTTTCCTCCACTGCACTGAACTTTTTATCGTTACCTTCACTATTTTTTAATTTGTTTATTTTATTGTATATGAATTTTTTATTTTGTGTTTAATTTTACTTATGTAGTGTAACTTGAAGATTTTCTCCCCAGGCCTCCACTGAAAAGGCCCGTGTGTCCAGTCAGACTTTCCCGGTTAACAAATATAAAATAAATAAACACATTTATGATTTTAGTTTGGAGGTGATTGCATCGGTATTTTCATTCACCAACCAACTTCATAGAATTTTTCCTCAGGTAGATAGCAAATTTTGGGTGTAATGAGAGAGAGAGAGGAAGGTAGCTAGAGACATGATTTTTTGGGAATGTGACAAAACTTAATGTTTTAAACATTTCTGTACAGAGTACTTTGACAGATATTTTTTAACATAAGGGGTGGCATAAGCCACAAAACTTTTTTTTGGGCTTTTAAAATGCCTGGGTAGAGATAGCTTAGCCTAAACCTATGAACCTATGAACCTATGGAGTAGGAATGATTGTAACTAAGGAAATTAATCTTTTCTGCTGCAACATAGCATCTGGATTATCTGGACATATTAAAGTCTCACTACATTAATGCTGTCGGCTAAGAAAAAAATACCTACAAAACAGAAATGAAAATTTAGACCAAATGTAACTGAAATGACTATTAGAAAGGAGATAAAAAATGGAGGTGACATCTTTAGAAGGGAGTGGAGCAAATTACAAAAAAAAATAGATGGAATTTGGTGGGAACAATACATGAAAAAATGTTCAGGAGGAAAAGTGAGTTTTAAGCACAGGCAGGAATTTAGCAATTCATAAAATTTTGGAGTGAATGATGATAATAATGAAGAAAAAATTATATGTATCCTACATAAAAATAATAAAAATGCCACTATGTTTGTATTTTCTATTAATGTATATGTAGCTGCATAATTATAGAAACTGTTTAAAAAGAAATAACTTGGGCTCAGACCAGACAAGTATTTCTTTAATGTCCAGAATCTGAAAAGCAAATTCTAGTGTGCGGAGCCTTGATGGATCCTTCTCACCTGTGGCCTCCAGACCTAAAGGCCTTGATGGCTGCTGATGGGAGTAAAGTCTTCGGTACTATCCTTCATCTGTGAACTGATTACATAAGGAACCTCTAATGTAAGTCAAAGAATGTCCCAAGCAAGCAAGGCAGGCTTTCTTTCTTTCAAAGAACATGGTCACTAAAATCAGGACTCATTAGAATCCCCTGGAACCGGCCTAGTAAAGGTCACCTTCAGGTCCTCACTGAGTTGACAGCCAAATTAACAAGCCTGAAAATGGATTCAGACTGAACAACTCCTACTCGAGGGAATAATAAACTGCAAATACTTTATTTCTTACCAGACAAACCACTCCAAAATGGTAACCCAAACATTTGTAAAACATGCTTGTGTGAATTCAAGTGGTTAACATATTCCTATTACCTGCACTGAAACACATAAACATCTGCATATGAACATATTTACATTACCTTCATGACAAACTGCTTATTGTTGCAGTCACCATTCTCAGAGAAAACTTCATATTTTAGTCCTTTATGTTTGTCATTAAGTTCCAAAACAGGATTTTTGCCATGATTGGTAAGAATCAGACCATGAGGTTCTGCAACCTTATGATAAAAAGAAGAAAAAGCAAAAACTTTTAACTCAAGTCATTAAAAAGCCACATTAGTTTCTCATTTTACATTGCATTCTCAGGATTCCTTAAAATGTAATAAAGGATTAATAAATGGGATACTCTCACATTATTTCCACATTATCCACTACATTCTCAGAATTCCTTAAAGGTACAACTGCGCTGGAATATGGGTTACTCTCCCATTAGTTCCATATTATACAGAGCACAAAGTACTACAGTAATGGTACATAGGTCATGCTCATGGGTTCCGGCGTGTAGCTCGCAAGACATTTCCCAGCTACATCACCAAAACCAAATAGCTGCAGCAGCACTTTGCCGTAGTGCAGTATGGCTGAAAAGCATAGCCACTGCAGCTGTAATCTATGAACGAGCAGAGACAGCCGTACTGGATGTGTGACACATTTCTTATTCTCATTCAAGGAATGCATTTATTTAATTATTGCATTCCTTGAATGAGAATAAGGAATGTGTTACACATCCAGTACGGCTGTCTCTGCCCGTTCATAGATTACAGCTGCAGCGGCTATGCTTTTCAGCCATATTGCACTACGGCAAAGTGCTGCTGCAGCCATTTGGTTTCGGCAATGTAGCTCGCAGGGAAATGTCTTGCGAGTTACACGCCGGAACCCCATGCTCACATTAGTTCCACATTAAACACTGGATTGTTATGATTCCTTAAATACACTACTGGACATGTACATGGGTTATACTCATTAATTCCGCATTATACATTATTCTCATAAATACTTAAATGAACTATAGGACTGGTACATAAATCATGCTCACATTAGATCAACATTAACCACTGTAGTCAAATTATTCCTTAAAGACAATGAAGCCTGGTATAGTGGTTACTCTCATATCAGTTTCATATTATGTACACTGAATTCTTAGGATACCTTAAAGATGCTACAAGGCCCATGCACTGATTGCACTTCCCCTTACAGCCAAGTTTCTTCCTGATGTACTCATCTCTGTCTGAAGTCTAATGTCCAGAGAGGGTTACTAGGCTAATGGGCCTAAAGCCCCTACATGTCTGACCATATTTATCCAGAGCTTCCCCAGTTGTCAGTGGTTAGATGAGTGAAGTGTGCAGAGGTGAGGATCTATAGTAGTTAATACTGATTTCCTCTACCCATCAGGGACATGGACACCACCCTTGGAGTGAATTTGTGGTCACCCATCCATTGAGCTAGGTTGTGTTTGAAGAGGATCAGGGAGGTACTCTGTTTCACATGAATTGGAAACTTGTTTCAGAGAAGTAACAGTCTCTGAGGGATGTATCTATCTCTCCAGCATGACCTGCTTATGTCAGAGGCTAAGTTAAAATCCCTGGTGTGAGTGACCCTTGTACAGTTTGATTTACAAATGTGTAGCATTTAAATCTGGGCTGGGTCAGAGACTGCCCTGTAAGCCAGGCACAGGTCACCCCTTAGCAACCTGTGGGAGACAGAATACAGTGATGGGCCTTTCAGTTTTTTTCTAATGGAATTCTTTTGTGTATCCTGTAATTTCTTCATGAGAAACTTCTGTGGTCTCTCCAATTGTTGCAGGTGTCTGGTGAGGTGCATGCAAAAGGGAGCACTGTACTCAATTATTGAGCTGATAAAGGCCAAGTATAATGGAATTATCCTTAGATCTAGATGTGATGCCTTTACTTATAAGATGTGCCACATAGAAGGATTCCATTACTACCATGGATACATGATGGCCAAAGTTCAGACTGCTATCAATCTGAGTACCCCGATCAAATATTACTGGGTCTTAGGTGGTGCTATCTATAATGTAATTAGTGGGGATGTCAGCTTTCCTAAAGGGAATAATAATGCATTTTTTTTGCATTTAGCTTTAATCAGTGGCTTTGGCACCAGTCATTTGTTTGTGTAAACCCTGCTTGCCGTATATTAACATCATTAGTTTATCATCACATCCTCTCTGCTTTTACTCTGATAGTAAATCTATCACAGGAATCCTAAACTTAGGAATATCTTCTAAAATTTAATATTACATTGTAGAGAATGAATGTATCCTATCTGTTAGTTAATATGTATGTCAAAGTCTCTTCTATGGAAACTGTATGTCAAAAGTCTGTCCTTAAAACTATGTTTTGTAAAAAAATTGTTCTCTTGGAGCTTTTCTCCCCGGGCCTCCACTGAAAATGGACTTGTAATCCAGTTGGACTCTCCCAGTCAACAAATGTAAAATAAATAAAATAAATGAATAAATTAGGGGACTCAATGATTGCTCCCAATTTGCAATTGTCAGCAAATGCGGACTTGGTCAACCACATGCTGTCCACATTTGTCTGGACTTCTGATAAATAAATTCTGAACAGTACGGGGACCAGCACAGAACCATGTGGTACACCATTGTAGACTCGTCTTTTGCTAGAGGTGCAGTCACTCACTTTGACAGTATGTGTCCTGTTGGTGAGCAAGTTGGCTACCCATCTGGTAATGTAGGGGTTAATTCCCAATTAAGAGAGTTTCTCTATAATACCTGAGTGGGGAGACTGTATTAAATGCTTTGGCTAGGTCAGGATTGGTAGTATGCATTGTCTTTCACTCGTCCAGGGCCTTGGTGACTTTCTCGAAAAAGTCAAACATGTTTAACAGGCATGATCTACTTTTAACAAATCCAAACTGGGTTGGGTCCAGAGTTTAGAGATTACCTCTGTCCTTGCTAACAAGGTCCATAATGATTCTTTCCATGGCCTTGCAGATGAGGCCAGTCAAGCTTATGGGCCTATAATTTCCAGAGTTGGTTGATGGTCCCCCTTTGTTCAGAGGGATTACTGTTGCTGTCCTCCATTCCACTGGAACATAGCCAGTTTGTAGGCTGTGGTTAAAGAGGGATCTAAGTGGGTCTGCTTGTTCATGTTTTAAGTTGTTTAAAAGTCAACCTGGCCCTATTGCTGCTGTGTTTTTAGCCTTGGAGAATACCGAGATAACCTGTGCTCTTGAGATAATAGGCTGAGGAACGGCAGGTATACTTTGGGGATGACTGGAGGGGACAGGTGGATGAAGTTTGCTCCAAATCTGTGAGATAGCAGGTTGACTATTGCATCTAGTTGAGTATGGGTGGTGCCATCCACAACCAGTTCAGCTCAAAGCTGGGTATTCCCTTTTCGATTTCAGATCTAGCTAAAGAATGCCTTGTGATTACCCTTAGCTACAGAAGCTATTTTTACTTCATAATTAGTTTTGGAGGGCTGAACAAGATCTCTGACTTGTTTGTTTAAGCTAGAGAGGGATTTCTTTCTCTGCCAAGCCAGTTTTCTCTTGTTCTTGGACATTAGTTTCTTTCTTTTGTTGTATAGCCTGTTTATACTAGGGGTCCAGCAGGGTGGCTTGTTTTTTCGACAAGATCTGGTTTTAATCCTATCAGGTACAGCTGATTCTAAAAAACTGTTTAAGTGGTTATACACAGCATTGGTGTACACCTCTGCATTGGATTCCATGTTACTTCTTATACCATCACTTAGTAGGAAGTAATTTGTCTTTGAAAAATTAGTTGCTGATTTTGAGCTTGATGGGGTATCTGGTCTTATAATTATACCAAGCAAGACAAATGTATGGTCTGATCTTACCAGGGAGGACATCACACAAGGGGTGCAATGCTCTCTCATGCTAGTGTCTACTATGTCCAAGACATTTGAGACTCTTGTGAGTGTGCTGACTAGCTGTTCCAGAGCATTTGCATTGACAAATTCCAAGAACCTCTGAGCTAGCATGTTTGTGGTCATGTATGTTTCCCATTGGATGGTAGGATAATTAAAATCACCCATGAGTAGGTATTGGGCTGTATGGCAAGTGACTCCAGCAAGTCCAGATATGTGATATGCTCATGGTGGGGGACCTATAGCTAGCTATGATGTGGTAGGGAGCTTTGTCTATAGTTAATTGGACATGGAGTAGTTCAAGTGAGTGTTTGACCAGGCTAGAGGTGTTCTTATCCTTAATGAAGATGGATACACTTCCTTCTTTGGTTCTTTCATGCTCAGTTTGTGGTCTGAACATATGGAAGGCACTGTAGCCCTGCACAGCCAGGGTGTTTTCCGCACCTTTGAACCATGTCTCACTGATTGCACAGACCTCCACATCTTCCAAGGTAAGGGGTGCTTCCAGGGAGTGCAGTTTCATGTTTAGACTCCTGCAGCTTTCCCCATTCACTTGTAAATGCAGTGCACCACCAGTCATTATATACACATTATTGACCCAAGATGTCTTATGCAGGAGACCAGTGGTGTAGTTAACTATTCTGTAACCCAGTGCCATTCTCTGATCCAATACCCCCCTCAAATTTTATTTGGGGAGAAGAAAATGGTCTACTATCTAGTACTTGTCATTGGAGCATGACAGTCTGATCCATACTTCCCCCATATGCTCCTTTCCTTGAGGACCAAAACAAAATAACGGAAGGAGCAAGCCAGGTTCATTCTTGAAAGAAAAAAAAAGAAAATGAAAATGCAGTTCTTGAACAACAGCAAACTGCATTCTACATTAGGGATCCCGATGTTCAATTTTAAATGCTTTATGTTCTATTAATAATACTAATATCAAGTTGTTTGTGACTCGTACCATGGTTTATTTATAGATGAGAGTAATAGTAAACTTAAAAGAAAGAATATTGGAACAGTTGTCTGATATAAAACAAAACAGAGTTAGAAATGCCTTAGCAAAACATAACATAATGCATACTTTTAAATTTAAAGTGCTTCAGAACGTATTCTCCAGCATGACATGTGGAGATATAGTGCTAGAGACAGAACACAGAGATAAAGTACTAATTTGCATGTTGAGCCGTTACCTGGTCTGATTGCATCTTTAAATATTAGACTAGTTTTGAAAAAGAGACAAGCATGAACTAAATTAATAAAATAAAAATGTTGTATATAATGTTGCATGTTTTTGTTTTAAAATTATTTATGTAGGTTTATATGATTTGTTGTCAGTGTTTATGATGCAAGAAGATTTTTTTTATGTATATCTAAATAAACTGACATCCTTCACTATACAACCCAGCACAGTCCTCTTAGATGGTTACTATCTCTCCATTAACTTTTTCTCAGTTAGGGGTCGCCACAGCGGAACTCCGGTCCACTAATGATTGGCAGTAGATTTTGACGAACGCCGAGTTGCCAGCTCAATGTTCAACCTTCAACGAAGGCACGCCCATTTACACGTCTTTAGAATGCCCACCCAACCGCGGGGAGGACATGCAGACTCCACACAGAAAGCACTCCCTGCACTCCAGCCGGGAATCGAATGGGAGAACCTCTTGCTGTGAGGCAACAATGCTACTGCTGCACCACAGCGGATGGGGAGCCTGTACTACCACAAACAAATATGACTCAGATTCCTGGACTTCATTATTGCCATCTTCTTAGACCAGCTAGTCCAAACTCCAGCAAGGGTTCAGAAATATTGGGCTTGGTTCTCACCAATCTATCCTTTTTATAAACCTATAGACCAGATAACTGCTCAAATATGACCACTGAGTGACAATATTTACCTTAAGTGGAACATCTAAGTTACCTCATAACCCCTATGACTTTAGAGAATACTCCAAGGCAAATCTACTGGTCACAAGATGTACATAAACAGTGTTCTGAATTATATATCTTAAAAAAAAAGCAGTTATAACACGGGCATGTCCCTTCTTTACTAATTTTTCTGTTCGGCACATTTTTAGATAAGGTCTTTATAACATGTTCATTTACAATGTACTTAATATTGACTAATTATTAACATTCATGATTATTTCTTCTACAAAGCTTTGTAATATATCATACTGTATCAAAACTACTGTTACTCCTTACACTAACTTGCCTTTTCACCGATGAAAAATATGGTTCAGTACATTGTTCATGTTCATCTATAACTTGACTAATATTTAAAGGATTCTCTTCACATGCTATATTATTCCAGATTCAGTAGACATAGCATTAATTTCTTCTATATAGTCTTTTTCACTTATAGTAAATCTGATCACAGGAGCTGGCTATTACCTTAAAAGCGTAATTAGGGTGAATACTACTCCTGTGCACATAGTGACTGGTCTGTACCACCTTTCTAAAAACCTTAAGAGCAATATTCCCTCTATTCCTTTTTATTGTAATATTTACGTGGATGAAAAGGGTAATTTAAAAATTAAAAACAAAATTAAAAACAGTGCTATTGTATGAATACCCCACAAATTTAAATAAAGAATCTATATTACCTTTCAACATGAAAAAATATAATTAGCAAAATATTTAAAAATGGAAGAAATTCACTATTTAGAAATGTGTCATCATAAATATATTAGTCCTCACATTCAGTAAGTGTTACATTTGCATATGTATTACCAACTAGGTTACCTGTCAAAACAAAGTGTTTATCCTTCTATATATCATGTTACTAAAATTATATAAATGCTCTCTTATACTTTGTAAACCATAGTGATTTGGCATGATAGTAAATAAAGAATTTATATCTAAACTTGTCAACATCATATTTTCTTTTACAATATCTTTTTGCCATTCAAAAATATGTAAAAAAATACTAGTATCTTTAATATAAGTCTACCATTTTAAAGAGATTGTTTTAATATCTCTTCTAAGTATATGGAAAGGGTTGTAAAAGTGTTATAAGTTACCCTGCAGTAACTCTAACTTAGATGAAATCATTACTTAAATTCAAGATGGCCACTACACCAGGCCAAGCCAATTTATTTAAAGTAAAAAATAAAATGCTGATTTACTTAGACCGAATGCCCCAACTTCTAGTCCATCGTGTTATCCCTGGTCAGTTAAGGAGATGATACTCTACAGCTTCTTGCAGATAAATTAATAGTAATGAAGGCCACCTTGGACACATATTACAAAATTTAATATAGAACCACATTTCTGCACGCCAATACCTGAAGTGTGCAAGTCACATCACTGCAAATAGCATTTTGAAATGTCATTTGTTAATGTTATACAAAAACCAGGTCTTCCCCACTGACAAAGCAATAAAAATGGAAGTTAAAAGCTCACCTTTGACATGACATCTACTTCTCTCTGGCTCACCTCTGGTACGGGTTCTGCCTCTCTGTATTTTACGTCTGGCATAGATTCTACTTCTTTGTAGCTCACTTCTGCTAGGGGTTCTGTATCTCTGTCCATCACAGGAAGCAGTTTCTTCTCTGCCTTTGCAGGTGCTACACCATCACCTGAATACAGCCTTTGTAGCACTGCCATCGCAGCATGTGCTTTTGCTGTTTTCTTATTTCTACCTGTACCAAAGAATGTTTCACCATCGATTTCAACCTGTCAAAATATCAATGTTATACTTGGAAAAGTTCAGAAAGATGACATCAAGGACATATTTAAAATGCAAAAGCCTGATGGCAATTTTAATCATGCACTCTCTCCCAAGCAATTCAACATTAATCCACTCTATTTTACTTGTTAAGCATAGCACTGACTTCTTATTTTTTACAAAAGAAGGTCTTTATCTAGAAGCAATACCATTATCAATAGGGAATCTTTACATAGACTTCATGTATATATTTAATAAGGTATATACCAGCAAACAGGTTGGACTTTATACTAATTTAGGAGAAGCAAAGGTAAGCCTTAATGTTAAAATCATAACAGTGTATCCATATCACAGTGTTTGAGAGTTATGTTCATCTTAAGAGTGTGTTCAGGAAGATAATCTGAGATGTGTGCCATGTGGACCTGAAGTGAGACATATGCTGATCCTTTTTCAAAAAAAAAAAAAAAAAAAAAAAAAAAGATCAGTCAAGTATGTCAGAAAGAGGGAAGGCTGCTGGTTCCATTGGCCTAGAAGTGCATCATATTAAGGACCTATTATATTTACCAGGTAAGACTTCCTGGTGTTAGGTTTTCAAACCTCTTGTAATGTGTATATAACTTCTGGGAAAATCTTCTGCAGGGAACCAGGGTGCAATTATGCATAAGGTAAGTCAGAGGCTTGTAAGCACTTTGTGCACAATGGACCCTTTCTTCTGAGTTAAGAATAACATAATAGAGGGAAAAGGGTAAAGAGCCTTCCAGGTTCTTCTGAACTAGTTGAGAGTACCATGACCATTTTCATTCTTGCCTTCACCAGCACTTTAGACATTTGTGGACTACAACAGAAGGCATACAGAAGGTCTTGGATGCAGAAGATTGATGGTGTATTCATTGCACAGACTCCCTGCATGGAAGCCCTGGAACAGAATTTCATTACCTGACAAAGAAGAATTTCTTTGCTTGATGGTTGACCTGAAAGGTCAATGTATCATTATTTGGGATCTCCACTCTTGCACTACAGTCTGAAAGACTTCAATGTCCAAATATCATTTCTGCAATCTGCTCAGATACATAGGTAGTATCCCATTGTATTCTGCTCACAGGTATGTAGATGGCTTGGTGACAATGGCCTTGATTTCAGACTAGATTTGGTGCTATCAAGACCAGTCTATAGAGCTGGTGTTCCATTGCTTGCTGTTGTACCACATCAGTGTAGTATTGCCTCTCACTGTTTTAGGGTGTGCAGGAGAAGCACTGATTTGATATCAGTACTGCATCACCTATGAA
This sequence comes from Protopterus annectens, assembly GCF_019279795.1. NCBI lineage: Eukaryota > Metazoa > Chordata > Ceratodontiformes > Protopteridae > Protopterus > Protopterus annectens. The sequence continues at coordinate 1,140,758,597 of NC_056745.1, forward strand.
TATGATCTCTACCTCATATATTCATAGAATTGAGCTTGCTCAGAAATATTCTCTAAACCTTGAGGTCCTCATGTGTGCCCTCAGGTATATTCTGATGCATCTGCAAGAAACTGCATTTACTACAGATGTGAGAGCAATTCCTATTTCCTCTCCACCAAGCACATCTTATAAGACGCTACCACCAATTATGATCTAAGTTCGATGTCACAAAACAAGGGGCAAAAGGTTTTAAAGTGGTTATAAAACTCATTTCATAAAGCCTGAAATAATAATATAAAACATTATTTAGGATAGGTTAACTGTCATTTTGCAGGAAGGGTTATGAAACTTGATAGCTAATCCTCCTCCTCTGGATTATTTTAATTGGTCTGTTAAATGAATTCAACAAAATTAATGTGGTGGGATGTATAATAATGAAAATTCCTGTAAAAGGCCAGATATGAGCATGATTCAGTCATAACATTAGTAAAGACATCCTTCAATTGTGTCCTACAAGCCTTACATGCATCTCTATAATTTTTGTACAGTCTGTTACAGTTAACTAAGTGCTGTAACAGTGGACAACATATGGTTCATGTAAATCAGTAGTAAAGTAATAAGTTAATAAAGACAGTCCTGTCTGTTAGAGAATAGAACTTATGCTGAGGCACAAGCTCGTGCGTCTTGACCACCTGCACATCCTCAGGTGGTAGGAATAAGCATTTTTTAGCTACAAAAGAGCACATCCAGTCTGTCTTTGATGGAAAGAGTAGGATGGGGATTATCCATGCAAAATATGCTTGAGCATGAAAAACTTGTAAGCAATAAATAGTCTGGCATCCTGTCATCTTTGGCACTAAAAGGAGTCAGAATTATATCCTTTGTCCAGCAGGTCCAAAAATGACAACTATTAAAGTTAACTGAACACCTTATTCTAGCAACGTTTGCTAGATGGGACGAACTGCTTAAAACAAGTTCCTGCACATGATCCTACACATCAACCTATGATCTCATCCTATAATTTGGTAGTTGTGTGTTCTGATGGGAAGTAAGAGGTCCAACCAAAAGGTTCTACATGTGAAGCAAGAGGTTTACCTCTGGAAGGATTTGTCACCAGTGACTCAATGGGAGACTCCACTGGTTCAGCTAGAAATTCACAGTCACCTGTTAGACAAACAGCCACCTAGTCAAACAGATTCTGAGAGAGAATCCATCATGTCCTGGGTCATTCTACACAGCTGGTAAAAACAAGCTCTGCTCTCTCTGTATGCCATGTGACCATAATGTTATTACACCCACCTGAGCAATAAGTGGTTTTGGCAATTCCTAAATAGCTTAAAGGGAAGATTAATGTCTTTTCAGACTCAATTTCACCCTGGAAGATCAACTGAAATACTCTTTGAATCTGCCATCAGAACTTAGAAAATGAGAGGAAGCAAGGGGCCTGGATATGACTTCCTGGACTCCTGACACCCACCAGCCTCATTCCTTGATTAAAGAGAGTGGCATACCTAACTCAAAAAAAATGTGGCATGGCAACAGCAACTTGTGAATCTTGAAACAGTCACTTTCTTCTGCACCATTCCCAGCTTCAGAAAGAAGTTTTTCTCCAAGCCTCTTACAACCTAACTTCCATAACAATGTAATGTGAAGTGATAAGATTTTATCATCATTTCCAGATTATTTCAGAAAGGAAAATGCAACCCTTAGAAGTTTTTGCAATTTGAATGAGTTGAATAAACATTTCCCTTGGGAAACCATGCTAACTTGGTGAACTATGAAACAAAACAAATCCAAAGATGTACTGACTGAGCTTTTTAAAAATGTTCCCACTTGGGACCTCACCAAAAATCTTCCTCAAAAGGCAGTCCTGGAATTGTGGTAAGTGAGATAAATAGTACAGGGCCTTAAGCCCCAACATGGCAAAGGAGTAAATTCTCCTTTACGTAGCTGTCCAATGCTTTAATCAAATACTCTGGTGGCAAAAGTAAAATAATGTCACTTCTAGGACATTTGTTAGAACAAGACAAATGGGGCAGAGTCAGAGTGCCACCAAAATATTCTGATGGCACTGCTAATGATCATCTCCATAAGTAAGACAACTTCAGGCTTCTTCAAAGAAATTCCATCAGGCATCTAAGGCCATTCTAAAACAAGGACATCTCCAAAGGAGGGGTCACATGGAATAGATGGTATTGACTCATTATCAAGTCAGTATCAGAAACAGTGACCCCAAGATCTTGGTGAGTCATTAAAGGATATGGAGGATGATGAAGTGCCATGACACCCATACTCCACCAACAATGTTGTAGACTGGTGCAGCAGAATTAAAAATCAGTGCTAAAGAGATTGGCCTAACATGCACTTTCGACTGAACTCCCTTTGCTGTATTCCCATAACTCAAACTCACACCATATTTAATTGAAAGCTTCGACAGATGCCGGTGCTTTCCTACTTGTTAAAAAGATATTAATTTAATGTATAGGTAGTGGAATTAATAAAGAGTTATTAGAGAAGATTGAAATTTTTTCAGAAGGGACAGTTATTGAGTGGGATAAAATGAAAATGGAACTTAAAACAGGGTAATAATAAAGAGAAAGTCATATGGGAAGGATGTATTAGGAATTATGTAGAGGGATTGACAAAGTGTAAAGTAATGCAGAATAATGGGACTCTAATAAAACAAAATAGGAGCAACTGCAGAGTGCTTAAGAGAAAATAAGGGACTATTTAGATAATACATGTGAGTTTAGAAAGGTTGCTTTTAAACAAGTATTTTTAATAACTCGAGCACAAAACGCTTTTAGCACAATGGCTTAGGCAACAGAAAGTAGAAAGAGTAGCCACTAAACTTAGAAGCCTATATCTAAACAATCCTATCTTGGTGTGTGATCTACTATGGAGTTGACCGGTAAGAGAAGTTTTATTTGAATTTATATTGTATTTGTTTGTTATCACTGTTTTTCAGTTTGTAGGTAGGAAGGGACTGCTTGTTAACAAGATTTACTTTGATTCATAGTTGATTCATATTTCATTGTTTGACCTTGAATTTCAGTGTTGGTTGTTAAAAAGTGATAGCTTTTAGACAGGCAAGCTCTAGCCAATCCAAGGGGACCAGACAGTTATACATTTACAAAGACTGCAGAGAGGAAAATTCTGAGCATAGCTAAACAATCCTATCTTTGTTTGTGATTTACCATGGAGTTGACTGGTAAGGAAGTTTTATTTGAATTTATATTGTATTTGTTATCACTGTTTTTCACTGTCTATAGGTAGGAAGGGACTGCTTGCTAAAAAGATTTACTTTGATTCATATTTTGTTGATTTACCTTTAATTTCACTGCTGGTTGTTAGAAAGGGATAGGTTTCAGATAGGTAAGCTCTAGCCACCCCAAGGGGCCTAGACAGCTATAAATTTACACAGACTGCAGAGAGGAAAATCCTGAGCATATCTAAACAATCCTATCTTGGTTTGTGATTTACTGTAGAGTTGACTAGTAAGAGAAGTTTTATTTGAATTTATATTGCATTTGTTATTACTGTTTTTCACTGTTTGTAGGTAGGAAGGGACTGCTTGTTAACAAGATTTACTCTGAATCATATTTTGTTGTTTTACCTTTAATGTCATTGCTGGTTGTTAGAAAGGGATATGTTTTAGACAGGCAAGCTCTAGCCACCCCAAGGGGCCTAGACAGCTATAAATTTACACAGACTACAGAGAGGAGAATCCTGAGCATATCTAAATAATCCTATTTTGGCTTGTGATTTAACTGTCTTCACCATTAAACAAAAGTGCACATTCGCTCACAACATAAAGGAATTACAACTTTTGTCTTGCTTGTAGAACTTGTAGAACAACTTTACTGTACTTTATTATTTAGTTGTATATTGCTGGTATAATTTTTTTGTCACAGAAGTTGATTTAAGTTCTCTTTGAATTCTGTAGTTATGGATTTTGATAGCTATTTTCTTTTGCAATATTTTATTCATTTGAAGCTGAATATGGATTCCTTAAATGAGTATGCAATTAACAATTTGCTAATGCACAAATATCTTGTACAGTGTAATAAATGCTATGCATAATTAAAGGTAACAGCTGATAACATTTATGATCTGTGTTGCTGGTGTCAAAAGTTGGATGAATCGCTTATTGTTAGAAGTAAATCTAGACTTAATGACGATGATTGCACTTGTGCAATTGGCATGGTTTGGAGAACTGGTGTTTCATATATCAATGACTGGACTGATGAACTTAATAATGTTAGGCATAGAACAAATAGAACACTTTTAGGAAATGATGCATCTGTTTTCTGCAAAGATCATTCAACCCCTATGAAACAAGACAATGATGCTGACGACTCTGGAATTCTGGATGCAAGTATTCAGCAATCTGAAGGTATAGAATGTTTAGAAGAAAACAAAAAAGAAAGGAAGGAAGATGTTCACAACAAATAAGGAAGAAAAAGAAACTGGCAAACGTCTGTAAAATAAAGAGAATATGTGCTGAAAAGGACACTGCTTTGTTATGTAACACACAAATTACAGGGAATGATAACATTTGTCTATCAGAAAACCTTCAGTATACAGAAAAAGGCACCATTCTTCCAAAAGAAAATGTAGAAAAAATAGCAAAGGAGCAGGTGTAAGGAAGAAATCAAAACTGAACGTGGAAGGATTGAAGAACATTACTGTAAGAAAAAAGAAGAGAAAGACAAATGTTGACTACATGACTCAAGCTGTGGATTTACAATACCAACTGGATGACAATTTAATACACAATGAAAAGAGTGGGATTAATAAGACTAATAGTGATGAAGACTTATCCTTCGTAACAATTGCTAAAGCAGATATTACTGTATTAGAAGCTGAAGATTCTTCAGAGATGGCCAGCAAAGATAATATTGTAATTGGATATTCAATTGCTAGAGGAAGTGATACTTATATTTGTAGAGATGATAATGAACATCGAATAGTGTTATGCTTGCCAGGAGCAAAAATAGAAGATGTGAGACAAGCCTTGGAATGCCTTAATGTAAGGAAGTATGGATCTGTTTTTATTCATGTTGGTACAAATGATGTCACCCGCAAGGATTCTCTCACTGTTGGTAAGAAACTGACAGCCCTCTTAGATAGTATAGCCTGTACTGGTGTTAGGACATATTTTTCACAAATCACCTTTACAAAGGATAGTCAGGTCACTGTGAATGAAAAGATTTTTTGGGTAAATGCCTACATGGAAAAATGTCCTGTTTTAAAAAATGAAATGTGTAGAGCATCCAAGCCTTGTTTTGGGCACACATGTGTTCAGACAGGATGGTGTGCATTTGTCAAGATTAGGGAAGAGAATTTTTGCAGCAGATATTTTGCAATATTTGACAAACACTAGGCAGGATTTTTGCCAGGTCGAAAATTTAACAGTTCACAGATAGCAACATTTGATACATCTCTGATGGCTGTTAATGGTAGGAGCATTAATAGTAAAGCTTTTTATTGGAAAATTTGCTGTTCCCACAAGATTGATGTTATTGTTTGTGAAGCATGGTTAAAGAACAATGACTGGAAACCAGTTCTGTCAGGCTATAAAAGCTTTTACTATAGCAGACATTCTAACAAAAAATCAGGTGGAGTTGTTATGATAGGGATTAAAGATAGCTATGAGACCTGTGATTATTACATGCTCAGTGATAACACCAATACTGTAGACTGTGTAACTGTGACAATAAAGACAACCCTGGAACATATAAAAATTGTTGGTGTGTATAGGCCATGAAAGTCAAGTGCAGATGACCTACAGGAATTCATATATTTCTTGCATGAAACACAGGAGGGAAGAATAATATTAGCTGGGGACTTAAATTTACCAGAAGCAGACTGGAATAATATTGATTCAACAATGTCAGTAAGGAAATTATTCACAGCATATATTCAGGAACAACAATTGCTTCAGATTGCAAAAAAAAAAAAAAAAACTACCAGGGGACGGAACATAGTAGACATTGTTTGTGTTCCCAAAGAAATTACAGTAACTTCAAGTCAAGTTTTACCACCATTGATATGCAGTGATCATGGGGTTATAAAGGTTAATTTGTTGCTAGATCATTCTGCCAAACTGAAATCTAAGCCAATGCACAGAAGGTGAATTGCAGATTATATGGAAGCAAAACAGTCACTATGTAAAACTTACTGGATGAGGTGTTCATTGGAAAAACTACAGATGGAATGTGAAAAGTTTTGAAAGAGAAATTGTTTGAGTGCAAAAATCAAAAAAATGTTTAACATCAGGATCTAGACATACAGCATCAGGGGATATATTTTCATAAGAACAAGATATCTGATTAAGGTGAGACACAAAGAATATAACAAATGGAAGAGAGGTCGAACTACAACTTTGAAAACTGAAATAAACAAGATGGACAAACAGATTAAACACAGTATGAGACAAGATCAAGAAAAATTAGAAGAAAATTTATATAAAAAGATATTGAGCATAACAGGAAGCCATTTCATAGATACATAAACTTTGGAAGGAGTAAAGCCACACAAATTGATAAACTGTGTGCAGATTCTAAAATTTATTCTCAGACACAACAGATTATAGATATATTTACAATATCTTATGCAAAACAGTTTGGCTCCACAAAAGGGGTGATAAGTTGTCCTAGTGACATTCAGGTAACCCCAGATACTGGAATCAAATTAGATTATATTGAAAAAGAACTGCACAAACTAGATCCAAACAAAGTGCAGGGAGGAGACAGAATTGATAACAATGACCTGAGAACACTTCAGCAAGAACTTACAGTACCATTATATCTATTATTCACCAAGTCATATAAATATGGGGAGAGTCCTCAAGATTGGAGACATGCACTTATTAAACCTGTTTTTAAGGGTATGGTGCATAGGACAAACCCAGAGTCATATAGACCCTTAAGTCTACTTTCATGTTGTGGAAAAATAATGGAGAAGGTAATACCGCATAATTTGTCAGAACTGGATACATTGGGACTTGAAACCATATATCAGTATGCATATGTTGAAAAAAGATCTATTATCACCTGTAACATGATGTTCTATAACAATATAATAACACATATGAATGAAAAATTGTGCTGTGATGTAATTTATATAGATTTAACTTCAGCATTTGACAGGGTCATACAAAAAACACTGATCAGTAAATTAGTACAACTAGGTGTTGATATACTCTTGATAAGATGGATATCTGCCTGGCTTACAGATAGGACATGGCAAGTATCATACAACAACTGGACAGGTGAAATCCTTGATTACAGTCATTGTGTCCCACAGGACACTGTCCTAGGCTCTTACTTGTTTAGATTGTATCTTTCAGACCTAACTTTTTCATTTGAGGTGTTCTACAGGCTATACATAGACAATCTGAAATTGGGTAAACTGATTACGTGTTACAGATAAGCCGTCTGCAAAATAACTTGACTAAACGACCATTTGGGCATAGGGGAATAATATGCTGATAAATACATCAAACATTAAGCATATGAGATTTGGGGGACTGAAATTGAAAGGTGAATATTTAATACACCACACGGTGACTGTAGACTCATTTAAGGACCTGGGTATATGGGTAGATTCAGCTATGAGTTTTTCTATTCATATAAACCAATTGGTTAATGATAGTTATAGAACTATAGGTTGTACAAAAAGATTTATAAAGTCTAGGAAATCAAAAATAATGAAGTCATTGTTTGTTAGTTACATTAGACCCAAACTTAAGTATGGAATAATAATATGGAAACCCTATAAGAAAACAAGTATGCGTAAACTGGAAAGAATACAACAGAAATATACCAAGGGCATCAATGGATGTGAAATTTTAAGTTATTATGAAAGATTAAAATATCTGAACTTGCACAGTGTCTCTTACAGATATCTAAGAGGAGATCTCATTCAGGTATATAATGCATTTAGAGACAACAACCTCTGGAAATGTTTGGGGTTATCAAAAAGTAGTAGATACTCATCAGACAACCTATGTAGAAGATTTCATAGGAATAAGAAGTGTACTAATTGGCTCTCTGAGAGAGCAGTTGATGCATGGAACATACTACCAAATTACATCGAAGCAAGTATTAGTTTAGATATTTTTAAGAACAGCCTGGACACTTATTATGGGAGCAAGTGTTTTGGTATATTGGCAAGCTAGAAGGGCATTAATGCCTGTGCTTGAAATGTATGTATGTATAACATGAAAAATAACCAGAGATCCTTTAGAGGTACTACATATATTTTTGAAATTTTATGAAAATCTATATAAAGCACAGGAACATGGAAACTGAGGAAAAGGCATAAATGGAAATACTTATGGAAGTCTTAATTATGTCAAGTTTAGAGATAAATGAGCTTCAACAATTAATAGCTAAGATGGGAAAAATAGATAACAATTGTGATATATAATTAACCAGCAGGGAAGTCTCCAGAAATAGACAGTATTCTGTGAAAGTTTGGAAATAATATTTTATAGGAGGGCACACGCATCTTGGAAGAAAGCTGAGGTGGCTGTATTGCTCAAAGAGGATACTGACCCTTTAAATCCAACTTCATACAGACCCATTTCAGTTTTGGGCCATGTTCTGTCTATACTAGCTAAGAAAATGGTAAGAGTATTGCAAAAAGTAACTGGTAGATCTGGATCAATGCGATCTTGTGTTGGGCAGGATTCAAACATTTGACAACATTAATATAAAAATAATTATCTAGAGGGAAGCAGAATGTAAGAAAATGCTGCTATTATTGATGGGTCTTAATGCAGAGAGCATTTCATAGGGTCAGCTGCGATTTTATCAGCAAGAAGATGGTAGTATTTGCATTCCCTGATACAACAGCAGAGTTATTTAGCAGGACATATGAAGACTAAGAGGCAAGAATTAAAGTAGTAGTGTTCCTTTCTGTTAAATTATGTTTAAACACAGAAACAAGACAAGGGGGAATTATTCCTCCTTTATTTGCTTTATATTTATAGCCACTGGCAAAGAAAATAAAGGACTCATAAATTCAAGAATATACATTGTATGTTAGTCAAAAAAGTTAGCCTTACTTGCAGATATATTATTTTGAAACTGAAAAATCTAAAACAAAAATGACATTTTGGTGTTGTGGAATATTTTGAGATGAGTTTAAATCTTTTTGGGATACAAAAGTAAGGAATATAAAAAAATTGTCTCTGGGATAATGTATGTACCCACACATTAATTGGTTCAACATTACCCATATTTATGGGGACATGATAAGAAGAAAGCATTTGCGGGTATGGATTAGAAAGGATTCTGCTATGGCAGCTAAAGATATGTGGGAAAATAAAATAAAATGAGAAACTGGAAGCTCTTGATAATGGATATGGATAATAAGATAAACCAATGGAATGTTTTTAGTCCCTGTATACTGTGCACAGGTCAAGCATTTTTTATCAACCAGGGGAGAAGTTGTGGACTATAAGAAATTAGGAGATGAAAGTATTTATTTGGGAGGGGAAGAAGACAAGAATAAGAATCAAGTGTGATAACTAGATCCTCCCCATAGAACAAGGTAGATTAAGATTACCTGATTTGTAGGAATACTTTAGAACTATGCAGTTGACTCATATACATAACACGAGCAGAAGGTTATAAATCAAAATGGAAAGGAAAGATTATGAAACAGAGGGGAGTTTTGAGAAATAAAGAGAATGAGAGCATAAGGAGAATAACAACATGATATGTTAAGGGACACAGCTGCAAGATCCATGTGTTTGTTTTTTTAATTTTTCAGTCCTCACATATAGGGTGAGGCTAGCATCCGCGGTGGTGCAGCGGTAGCATTGTTGCCTCACATCAAGAGGTTCTCTTGTTCAATTCTCGGCTGGAATGCCTTCTGTGTGGAGTTTGCATGTCCTCCCTGCAGTCGAGTGGCCTCCAAAAGACATGCGTGAATGGATGTGCCTTCGTTGAAGGTTGGGCGTCGGGCTGGTAACTCGGCACCATAAAAATCTACTGCCAATCAATAGCGGACCAGAGTTCCGCTGTGATGATCCCTAACCGGGAAAAGCCGAAAAGATAAAACAAAAAACATATAGGATGAGGCTGTTATAACCTGCTGCTCATTTTTAGCAGGGAAGGAGTGCCAAATCGGGGTTTGGATTAAAAAGGATTTTATTATGGCACATAAAAACACTGAGAAGAGACTAAAATACAAAAACTGAGAAACTGCAAGTTCCTGATAATGGACCAGGATAGCAAGATACATGCTTTGAAAATGTTTTAGCCCATTTAGTTTTATGTACATTATCCTATTCTCCTGCAGCCTCCTGGCCTGCAAGGGCCTGATGACTGCTTATTGGACTGAAGACTCTAGTGCTAAGTATCCCCAATTACGAATCTGATTTCTCAGGAATCTCTGATTTAAGTCAAAAATATCCCAAGCAAGGAAGACATTTTTTATTTGCAAGAACATAGTCTAAGATCAGAACTCATTAGAATACCCTGGAACTGGCTTCAGTAAAGGTATTCTTCAGGTTCTATCTGAGGTGACAACCATATGAACATGCCTGAAAATGCATTCAAAACAATTAATTCTCACAACACAGCAGGTTATTTGTTAGCCAGTTAGTGTAAAATGTACTGCAATTATGTTATTTCTTAGCAGACTAACCACCCCAAAATGTTAACTCAAAACTTGTAAAACATACTAGTCTAAAGTCAGTCAGTAAACATATACATATTTCCTACATGTTAATCTATCTACATTTAGATATACATATTATATATATATATATATATATATATATATATATATATATATACATATATTATCTGGATTGAAATATATACATATTAATTGCATATAGACATATTCATATTACCGTCATGACAAATTGCTTGTTGTTGCATTCACCAGTCTCGGAGAAAACTTCATATTTTAGTGCTTTTAGTTTATCATTAAGTTCCAAAACTGGATTTTTGCCTTCTTTGGTAACAATAGGACCCTGTGGTTTTGTAGCCTTAAGGAAGAAAGAAGAAAAAGTAATGACTTTTAACTCAAGTATTGAGAAAACACATTAGTTCCACATTATACACTGCAACCGTATGATTCCTTAAAGGTACCGTAAGACTGGGAAATGGGTTGCTCTCACATTAGCTCCACATTAAATACAACATAAAGTACTATAGAACTGGTACATGGGTCATACTCATATTAGTTCCACATTAAGCACTACAGTCACATGATTCCTTAAAGGCACTGTAGGATTTGCCCATGGGTTAACGTATTAGATTTACATTACAAACTGATTTATCAGTATTCCTTAAAGACACTGCAGGACTTTACCACGGGTCACATCCATGTTACTTTGACAATAAACACTGCATTTGTGTGATTCCGTAAAGACACTATTGGACTGGTACATAGGTTGCACTCATATTAGTTCCAACATATGCTGCATTATCAAGTTTCCTTAAAGGCAATAAAGGACTGGTATGTGGGTTCTACTCACATTTGTTCCACTTTATGCATTCAGGATTCATTAAAGACACTTTCAGATTTCAACGTGGATTATACTCATGTTAGTTTGATATTAAACACTGCATTTGTGTGATTCCTTAAAGACATTATTGAAATGGTACATGGGTAGCACTCACATTAGTTCCATATTATGTACTGTATTCTCAGGATTCCTTAAAGGTACTACTGTAGGATTGGTATATGGGTTTCTCTAACATTAGTTCCACATTATACACTGCATAAATTATTATATGACTAGTGCAGAGGTCATGCTCACATTAGTTTCACATTAAACACTGCATCTGCATGATTCCTTAAAGGCACTATGGCACAGGTGCACGGGTTACACTCTCATTAGTTCCACAGTATACATTGCATTCCCTAGATTCCTTAAAAAAACTTAAGATGGATAGTTTGTCTTAAAGTAAACTTGAATTCCACCTCAGGCACAAAAAGAAGGATTTCTTCTCAAAGAAACCATGTCCCTAGGGAAAAAGAGATAGGGGTGTCTCACCATATGAGCTTGCAACTCAGATAACCTTCTTGCAGAGGTCAGAGCAATCAGTAGAACTGTTTTCTATGTTAAGAACCTCAAGTCAGCAAGATTAGCTGGTTCAAATACAACAAATGTTAACTTCTCTAACACAAAACTAAGATCCCAAGGGGGGCCACTGTTTTTCTTGGAGGCTTCTTTAAACCCCTTTCAAAACATTTTGGCATGAGACTGCATCAAAAGAGGAGGATCCATGAACAGAAATGCTGAAATGGCTGATAAATGAACCTTAACAGAGGAATAAGAAAGGCCATAGGATAGTAACTCACATAAATATTCTAGAACAAGAGAACACCTATCCCTGAATTGGGTGCTAGGTATGCTGTTGGTACCAACTAGAAAATATTTCCATTTGCTAATATATGATTTTCTAGTAGCAGGCTTTCTCACCCCCACTGGCACCTGCTGCATGTCCTCAGAAAATAGTTGTCTAATAGAAATTAAAACCCTTTAATCTAGGCAGTCAGTATAAGTTGACTGATATTGGGGGGCATCAAACACCACTGTTCTTGTGTGAGTAGATCCACTCTGCAAGGAAACCTGTGGTAATTCCCCCTGGCCATTTCCTAAAGAAGAGAGAGCTGTGGTTACCTGGGGCAGAAAGGAGTCACTATGATCTTGTAGGATTCCTTCTGAATCTTCAGAAGGACCCTGGATATTAGGGGAAAGGGTGGAAAACATACAGGAACATTCCTGTCCAAGGAAAAGAAGACATCTGTCTTCCAGGCCTTCTTAGATGGAGTCTTAGAACAGAATCTTGCCAGCTCATTGTTCAAAGAGGAGGCAAAGAGGTCTACTTGAGGAATTCCCCACAGATGTATCAGATTTTGGAAAACCCCCTGATACAGTTTCCATTCATGAGGGTCTGCCTGGCCCTGCTCAGCTTGTTTGCAATACAATTTTGCTCTGATGGAATGTAGGATGCCTGTAGAGTGAGATTATACTGGGAAGCTATATCCCAAGCCAACATGGCTAGTCTGTAAAGGAAGTATGACCTCATTCCCCCCTTGCTTGTTGATGCACCACATAACTTTGGCATTGTCTGTTACCACTTGAAGAGGTGTCAGGGACCAGTGATGGTTCAGAAAGTTGAGATTGCCAGGATCAGAGCAAGCATCTCCTTGATATTTATATGTTTGTGCTTGTTCTTGGTGTCCCATGCCCACTGCAATGTTATCCTTCTTGAAACTGCTCTGCTCCTCAAGCAAAGTCTGAAGCATCTGTGGTGACTGTCTGCTTTGCATTAGGGAGGAAGAATGAGAGACTGGATTTTAGGATATCTGTTGTCTCCCCCAGAAGATTTCTCTCATGACAAACCCTAGTACTGTAACTTGAAAAGATAAAGGGTATTGATGCTGAGACCAAAGAGATTTTAGATACCACTTTATCTTTTTCATGAGGAGTCTTGCCAGGAGTATCATGACAATCATAGATGCTATGAGACCCAAAATCCTGAGGTATTCCCTCACAGCAACCAATCTCCGAGTGGAAAACCTTGGAAAGAGATCTGAATAAAGATCTATTTTTCCTGTTGAAGAAAAGCTCTTCAAAATGAGCTGTCAAGTTGATGTCCCAGGAACATAATCTTGTGTGAAGTAGTCAAGGAAGACTTTTGAATGTTCTATTGGAATCCCAGCTAGTGTAAGAGATCTGTCACATAAAAGACAGAATCCTGACACTTTGAACAAAACTCTGAAAAGATAAGCAAGTCATCTAAATATGGAAAACTGTGAATACCCTGTAGTCTGCAATGAGCTATAACTGAGCTAGATAGTTTGTGAACATGCTTGGTGCAGTTAATAGACTGAAGAATAAGGCAGGAAACTGGTGATGTTATCCAGACACACAAATCCTTAAGAAATGTCTGATGTTTGGATGAACAGAGATGTGATGATAAGTATCTTTTACAGCTAGTGTTGCCAGGAAACGTGAAAGAGGAAGAAGAGTAAACACGTCATGAAGTCACATCATTTTGAATGTGGGCACTATCACAGATTTAGGAAAAAAGATCCAGACTGGTCTGCAACCATTTTCTTTCTCTGACACTAGGAATATCCTTGAATAAAAAACATTCCCCACCTCAGAAGGAGAAACTGGTTCTATCATTCCTTTGAACAACATGTGATGATGACCCAGTGGAAAAATAAGAGTTTATTCTGGAGGATGAGGAATGACCCCTGGAAAGGAGGAATTTCCTCCCACTGTTCCAACTATAAAGCAATTAAGACAAGCTGTATCACTGTTAGAAGAGTATAGAAGAGACACTAGACCAACAAAAACACTCTGAACGATAGACGTGGTAAAAGCAATCTGCAGTATTATAACAGACCAGGATTTATCATGCACTATCATAAATAATAAATTAAAACTATCAGCACAGGCAGAAAAACTTAGAAGATACACAGATAAATATAAAGGAAAAGTACAAAATAAGCAATTTATTGATAACTCAAAAACGTTTTATACAGAATTGAAAAACAAGGTAAAAGTAATTGAAAGACCCCCCCTAAAAAGAAGAAATAGATACATTAAAATCTATATTTTAACATCTTCTGGAAGGTTCTGAGAATACAGCAATGGAAACCACCTTAAAACAATACTAGTAGCCATAGTCCTGTGGAAATTTCCTCAAAACAGTACTAGTAGCCATAGTCCTGTGGAAACCTCCTCAAAACAGTACTAGTAGCCATAGTCCTGAAAGAAGTATCCACAGAGTACTGCAAACAATGAGTAGTGACTTGTGCAAAAGAGGAAACTAAGCTATTTAAAGCAGATTTACCCTCAGAAGAAAAACTGCAAATAATACATTCAGCAAACATTTAAAATTTGTCAGAGAAAAACATCTACCTATAAGACTGACAATTCAAAGTTCTGAAAATCAAAGTTGCTGAAGTATACACTTTTTTCTCATTCCGATCAATACATTTCTCATCCTTATCAGAAAGAGTAGGAATGGAATTAACTGAATGTTTAGCAGCAGTGGGATCAACTAAGGCTATAGCCGCTGGGTCAGGTTTGGGAGTAGTGTATAAAACTTTAAAAGACTGAGGAAATTTATACATCCTATCTGTGTTTAGGGGTAGCTGGTTAACTGTTAGGAAAATTGCAGGCAGTAACATACACATATCCTCTAAAGCAGACAGAACAGAGGAATGGGTTTAGGATCTTAAAAATCAAAGTATTTTCTGAGGGACTTTGAAACCTCAGTGTTCTCCCATTAAAAAACATTGGCACATTTTATAAATAATCTCAGAGAAAGAAAACTCCCCACAGGAAGAATCAGAAACTTAGCTCTCCTCTGAGTCTGAATCAGAAGTCTAAGGAAATATACTGTATTCATCCCTGCATCTTCCTATTCAGATTCACTGTCTTGAATCTCTTTAGGAAAAGATGAATCCATTTTTTTGTTTTACCAGAAATTAGTTTACAAAGAGGATAAACAGTCTGAATTACACCTCAAGTCAGACCCAGTAAAATACTCATATCAAAAGAAAACCGAGGAGGAGTAAATACATGCTTGGTTTTCTGTTTCTTTTTTGACATGAAAAATGGAGCCAACAGTGTTACTAATGGCAGCAGCTTCCTCAGGGATGGGCACAGCATTCTGACACAACAAGGAAACCTTCCCTGTTCCCTCTCCTAGGACCAACAAGAATGGCTCTCCCTTGTCCACCGAGGGGACTCCAACAGCCACACAGGATGTGGCTAACCCCTGATCCATAGTGGTTGCAGGTGCTCCACCAAAGAGATCCAGGGTAAAAGATGAATGACCTGAGGTTCACCAAATGTCCACAACAGAGTCATCCACCTGCAGCTGAGGCAAACTGCTAGCCTGCTGTGGTGGCAAAGGCTGTTTGCTTATTTTTTTCTTTTTGTGGCTGGAAGAAGGACTAACAGATTGACAGACTGTTCCATGGTCAAGCCAAAAATGGTGTGTCTTTCCCAATGAAGCCAAGCAGCAATTGCTATTAAACACTACCAGTCTACAAAAGTTACTTTTTGACAGAAAAACATAGTGAAAGCATTTTCACACACTATGCCAGTTCCACAAATGTAAAATAAACATTATTTCTCCACAAAAATTTTCAGTCACTTTATACCACTTTTAAAATGACAGAAAAAAATGAGCGCTACATTTAAAAGTACATTACAATCTTGAGACAGTTAGGAAAAACACAACACTCCTAGCTGCAAAATAACTTTCTTGAAGAGGAAAGTAATAAAACATCAAAAAAATTAAGAAAATGGAAGTTTTTTTCCCAAAGGGAACTTATCTGCCTATCAAAGGTAAGCACAAGTCGTCCATCGATCCTTGAAAGCTTCAGTGGAGCATACTATTTGCCTGTAGTGTAGTAAAGCGGTGAAGGGCTTTGTGTTCAAACTTGTCTTTTAGTCAGCTTAGCTCAAGCTGCCTGACAGTTGGGATACATTAAAGGTGCCCTGAAGCTTTGGAAGCTAGCTGGCTGTTATATCCTTGGCAGAATAGAACCCATATAGCTTAGGCTACTGCAGCAGTGATCAACATAATGAATATTTATAATGTAGATAAACTAAAGAATAGAAAGTTAAAAGTCCAAAAAAGAAGATGAAGAAGATGAAAGTGTGCATGTGCAAATAAAAACAGATTATAAAATATGGTAGAGCCACAAATAAAGAAATCAAATTTAACTAGAAAGATTAAAGGAGTACTGCACATAAAAAGGAAAAGTTTAGTTATCTGGCAGAATTGTGCATGGACCTACCACAACACAGCACTTGGAATGCAGGAAACAACACCCTAGGAATAGCTGTCTAAGAAGAGATGCATGCATATAGAAACATCCCGGAAACTGTCACTTACAGAAGAGAAGTCCACATCTGGCAGAGGATGTGTGCAGCATATCTTCAGCAGAAGCAATGGCACATACATAAAGGCTCAGTAGTTTGAAATGTGTCATACTGGGCTACTTAAATGTCTTAAAAGCCCCTGTGAAAAGGTGCCAAATGAAGGGGACAGAGGGTCAAAGCAGACAGTGCAAAAGGGTACCTAAAAATGCGTTTAGAAACAAAGCATATAAAGTTGTGAGGTACACTAAACACTCACACTATGAACTGAATGTCAGAGCTTATAATGACTGTATTGTTAATGGATCTTATTTTTGGGCCCAGAACTTTGTGAGTTGCTAGACTTTGACTTGTTTTCCCATGCTTGTAAGGCCCTTTTTAATTACCTAACACTATTACTCCAGAGTATTGACTGTCTCTTAGTAACTTGCAGAAAAATAGGTTTAAAACTTCATTCCAAAAAATAGGTTTAAAACTTCATTCCAAACATAATGCGTCATAAATTCCCCTTAAGTGTTGCTTTGGGAGCCTCAGGCTCTCTCACAGACTATCATATAAGTGAAAATAAAAAGGACACCTTGCAAGTGATTATGAAATGCCCCATAGTGAGAAGGGCTACTGTTGAGATTTAGATCTACAAATGAAGAAAAGTTTCTCCGTCTGAAAATGTTACTATAAAAGGTCAGCAAGGCAAGCCATTTCCCAAGGAAATAACACTATAGGTCAGCACACAGAAAGAAGCATCATATAACATACATGAAACAACTTTTTGCTGGTGAACCTAGGAAGCAGTGCTTTTCCTTCAAGGAAAACGTGTGGTATTTGCATCAGTAAGCATTACCCCAGCATTAGACAGAAAACCTTGGGAGATCTACAGCAAGGAAGAACACCTGATATCCAGCAAATTCACATACAAATTACTCAAACCCTGTTAATGACTTCACTGTACACAATTGAACTTAGCAAAGAAGAAATCACCAATAAGTCACAATAAAAATGACCTCTTGCAGTATTACAGCTGTAAAACCACTCATCCAGCTCTGGCTCCCCAATAAAAAAGGGTCAATAAAATATACATAGTTCAATCCAGACAGACATTATGGACAGCTTCACTCCTTTTGTAGATTTGGGTACAACAGGGACAGCTGTAACCAACTGTTTCTCCAACATGAATAGAAGGGTGAGTGAAAGGAAGGGGCTACCTGTTGTCAAGTTGGAGCATTAAATTAGTGTTACAGCATTTCAACTAAAATTAAGATCATTGCTAACAGAATCTTTACTTTCTAATGCAATCATAAAGATCAAATTCCCAACTTGTGAAGTACAGCCAGGTTAGCAAAAGCTAAAACACATAACTTAATGTGAAAGAATACAAACCTCTGCAACATATTTGCTTTTTATTTGGAAATCAGTATCTTCCAGTACCTGCAACAAAAAATAATTAAATCAGAAATACAGTGCAACAAGTACATCCAGGAAAATGCCAGCTTCTACAATTTAAACTGTTCACTTCAATCAATGTGTCATTGTGTGAAGCCTAAAATGTTATTAATTAATGCTGATATAGGAGTCTTCCTAGAAGAAAGTTTGAACCACCACCCTTGTCCACTGTATCTAGTCATCATCCTCATAACATTTCAGCTAGACAAAAAAATGGTCCCACCTCCCTACAATACTGTTTCATTGCCATCATACCTAACCCTAAACAAATATTTTTTCCCTTTACACCTTATATCTAATTTGTTCCAAAAAGTCACATATTCCTCTCATGTTTACAGAAATCCTGATGTTGTTTCTCAGTGCAGCACCACTCCATGTATATTACTGGTTGGTATCGTATACCATGTGTTCTTATGTTATCACCAGGCCAATAACCCCACAATTAGTTTAGAAAATGTAACATGTTTTAATCACTAAGTTCTCTAGTCACACAGCGTCTACCATTGATCTTGCCAATGTCTCGTTATTCTTTCAGAAGATCACTCCTTCTCTCCCTCTCTCCTTCATTAATCCTAATTAAATCTCCATACAGATTCCTAGGGTATCAAGCCCTGAAGCCCAACAAATACCATGGTTACCTAAACACATTACACATCATATAACTACTACTACTGTGAACCAGCACAAAGATCTTTAACACTTACATCCCAAACTCCCTAGTCTTATTTTTATCCATGTACCAAATTTTATACTAACCTAATGCTATTACTTCAGTGTATAAATTAACTACTACCCCAGTATTGCACTCCAATTACTCTTCACATTATAATACTATAAAGTCATTCAGTATGATCTATGCCATACCAGCACCTGCACAATTTAAACTGCTATTCTGCCAATTCCAACACATAAAACAAACATTTTAAAGTACTTTAAAATAACCAGCTTACATATACGCATTCCATATCAGAAAATCAAAGACACGCTCTTCTCTGCTCTTCAGTGTCAACATTAAAAGTGGGTGACTCTCAGTGATGACCCATTGTGGCTGCATATGACTAATCTATATATCCAACACTACCAGAATGGGTTTTGCATTACCTTCTGGGTCAGTCTGACCTGTTTTAAAATACTACCATGCAGCAATCCACTACTTTTAATGAAACTATCATTTCAGTAATAAAAACTTTAGGTGGAGACTGCTATTGTCTTTCTCAATAATGGATATACTTTCTTAACAGCCATATACTAACAACTTTTGCCAAATAATATCCATCCATCCATTCATTTTCCAATAACCAAATTTATCCTTCTAGATCAGTAGCCTCAAAACTCGAGTGTATCAAGGACCAGATGAGAAAGACTCCTGAAGATTCAGTGGATGGACAAGTGAGAACTGCCCCCAAAAAGCAGTACAACATGGCACCCTATCACCATAACTTTATAAGACACATACACTACCCCCAACCTCCATGTACTGTGACCATGCACTGTGACCAATAAAATACCAAGATGGCAAGACACACGCTATCAAATACATTCTTTCTTCAAGCAAATTTTTTACTCCTCTGAACATTTGGTATGATTGGTAACAGTCATACTTGATTTTCAGCAAAGCAAGAAAGAGCACTACAAGTATCAGCTCATACAAAGGAGACTGGACACATTTTTGAAATAAACATTCCTTCGAACACAAGGATTTCAGAAGTTAAAATACAGTGACCTGAGGAAAGAGATTTCTGTATATATTTATTTAATTTTCCTTGTGATAAGGTAACCTTGGACAATGAATGAGATTTAAGCTTTAACACTTAGCCATGTTTGGATTGGGGACTCTGGCAAAATGATTAGATATCATTTTCCATCTCAGTCTAGTCTGTCAACCCCCTCCTCAAAATTAGCTCAGGTAGCATTTTGTGAACAATAAGTATGAAATTGTAACCAGTAACATTAGGCTTAGCTAGCCATGGAAAAAAATGATTTCCACTGGTCCAAAATTCATCATCTTGTCTTCGACAGGATGAGATTTAACATTTCATACTTAACCTTGTTTGGTTTAGGGACACAAGCAGCACGACTATATAACAGTTGCCATCAAAGCTCAGTTTGACATTTTTACCTTTTTTCCTAAAAGAAGCACAGGTAGCATTTTCTGACCAATAAGTTTGAAACTCTTAATGTTTGCATTATTGCCTTACTATAATCCTCAGTGATAAAACCGAAAGTCAAAGGTTTTACAAGGAAAGGACAGGAATATAAGACATAATCAGAGACATTCTCAAAAATTCTGGAAATTTTAAGAGTTTATTTCTGTTAAAGAACTGCATTAATACAATTCCCCAAATTGTATCACTTTTTAACTGATATAACAGAACCCAGATAAAAATGCCAATGCAGTTCTCCTCTTTAACTCACTCACTCTCACTCACTGGCTGACACACACACACACACACACACACACACACACACACACACACACACACACACACACACACACACACACACACACACACACACACACACACACACACTAACAGAAGACTGAATAAATGCAGATGGGAATGGAAGCAAATGTGAGGAGAAAACAACACTGCCTGGCCATACTGTGTCTCTTCCTTTAACTGCATTACTGTGCATGAGCAAGTGTTCTTTGCATAATGACAAGGAAGTCATGCAATTATTCTTAAAGTCACAGGAAAAGTTACTGCACAACCTATGTCAATGTACAGTGTGATGGGCCAGATATAAGTAATTAAATAAGTAAACTAAAAACTTTAATTGGGCCAGTTTGGACTTGTTTTGAGGCCCCATCTAGCTTGAAGGATGATATTATGAGACTCCTATTTTACATGGTCATTAGCTCACCAGAGCCTATTTCAGCAATCAATGGCACACACACATACACACACACACACACACACACAAACACACACACACACAAACACACACACACACACACACACACACACACACACACACACACACACACACACACACACACACACACACACACACACACACACACACAGTGTGTGTCTCTCTCACACACACACACACACACACACACACACACACACACACACACACACACACACACACACACACACACACACACACACACACACACACACACACACACACACACACACACACACACACACACACACACACACACACACACACACACACACACACACACACACACTTAGAGGCAATTTGGAGAATGCCAGTTTTTCTGCTGCATGCCTTTGAATGGCGGGAGAAAACCAGAGTACTCAGAGGTAACCTACGCAAGCACAGAGAGTGCATGCAGACTTCACATAGAAGGCTCCCCAGTCAGGAACTGAAATAGAGAACCTTCCCCTGTGAGACAGCAGTGCTACTCACCTTTCAGTTGCACCCCAAGTCACAACACAATACAAAATATTAAATTTACTATCAGTCACTTCTGATTTTCCTAAAGTTGTTGTCCAATGCACATGTTGTGTCTGAAATCACATTTTTTATGCAAGTAAAATCTCAACTGGTTAAATAGTTTAGATTATTACGGGGACCACGTTTCAAACAACTGGAAATTCACATCTGTATAAACAGGATGCTAGAAGCCAAATCTTACCTTTACTGCCACATGGTATTTAGCTATTTTTTTGGAGCGCCCTGATGCCTCATAGGATTTACCAGCTACTTCAGTTTCCATGGTAAACTCTGGAGCATGGGCTGGGCCTGTCTGCATAATCAGTCTGTACTGCAGGCCAGGATATAGTTCATTCAGTCTCCTCACAGGATTTTTTAAGGAAGAAGAATACATTTTGTCCTCTAAAATGTAAACAAAAAAAAAATCCAGTATTTAATTTCTAATAAAGAATGATTCTTACTAAGAACAATACAACTATAGATATACAAATAAAACACATGCACCATCTATAGCTACCATCCATTGTACTCATTTCTTATGCTGTTCTATTAAAAGCTGCAAAATACAACATCTCAAGATTCATAACTCTACAATAAAAAGAAGAAATGCAAGTATTCTACATATATATATATATATATATATATATATATATATATGTAGCTGGCCGACACTTATTTGTGTGGTACAACTGAACTGCAATATGGGTTGAGTGACAGGATGTTTGCTTGAATGCTTGTTTGTGCAACTTCTGGATAGTTGACAAAGGTAAGAGCTGGACCTGGAAGTTTGTGTCTGAGTGTTTTAGGATTAGGATAAGGGTTAAGTAAGGAGAAATGTTGTGCATGTGTAATTGCACATGTTTAGGGTTAGGGTTGGATTAGGAGTTAGATTTCCTCTGTGTGTGTGTGTGTGTGTGTGTGTGTGTGTGTGTGTGTGTGTGTGTGTGTGTGTGTGTGTGTGTGTAGTGGTACAATTAAGGGAAGGGCTTTTCTAAGTTAACATGCATGTTAGGCTTAGAAGTAGGGACAAGGTTAGAATTAGCATGTATTACTAAGCTGGAACAGGGGAGTAATATCTACACTTTGTGTGCACACTGAAAGGTATATATTGCTTTAGCATGTCATTAGCATCAAATCTACACACATGGCAGATCACGAAAGCTAATAAATGCCCCTTAAACCCACCATATTTACATGACTCACTAAAACTATTGTAAACGTTTACACAAGACTGTCCACCAAAACTAACCTCCTAGAAATTAAGTTTATCTTTATTACAAGAGAAAAGGTTAAAAGGGTAAAAACCTGAAGAACATACTAACCACATTTAGCTGGCATTGGTATCAGCATCAAACCCTTTTACTCCATTTAATCAGAAACTTGCTTTACTGGCAGAAACAAAATCAATTCTATCAATAATAAGTACAATAAACTAAAAAAAGTTAATTAAATAATAAAACTATCAAGTTCTAAGACAAACCTCAATAACCTACTAAAATACATCACATTATTGAACTGTCACTGGGAATTGTCACCTAAAATTATTTTCATTTACCTGAGAAACTACAACAGAAGCACATTTATGAGACTGCCCATTCACAAAACTCCCAAAAAATAACTTAAAGTCTTATTCAGCAAAAACTTTGGCAATTAATGTAGTCTATCTAAGACAGAGGAAAACACAACAATAATATAACTCTTATAGCACAAAAAGTAGAAAAAAGCCATCCCAATGGTGCAGAGTCAGGGCATCCATCTTCACTGCTGGCAACCCAATTCAGGAATGGACATGGGCTGGTAGAAGAAGAATCTGGGGAACAGGATAAAATAACCAACAGCCATATCTCCTATCCTGGGGAAAATGAGGAAAAGCTGATGTCTAGGAGACCTCTGGTGGAGAGCAGGAGCCTTTTAGGACATCTCAGGTTTAATACAGGAGAGCTAGGGAACAGATTTTTGAAAAACAGTATACAGATCAAGAAACTTTGATCTGTTTGGAAAAGGAAGCATCTGAGGAAGTGCAAAAATGTAAACAACAAAACCTAGACATTTTTGAAAAATATAAAAAAGAAATATGGACATGGGAAAGAAAGAGAGATTTGATATGGTGCAATATTTATGCAAAGGAGAAAGCCAAGATAATTAATATAGTGAAGGCAGCCATAACGATATTTGAAGAGAAATACAGGCAAAGGCATCCAGATATGGAAAATTTCACAATAAAAAAATTAATATCACAAAGATAGAATGTGGAAAAGAAGATTAGTAAAGCAGAAGTTAAAGAAATAGAAGTTGAAGTTATGGAGTGCCTGTGAAGTGAAGGATTTAATGTAGAAAGTCTAACACAGACTACATCACAGCATGATGGAGTCAGTCCCCAAAGTAAGGAGAACCAGGAAGATCAGGAGACATCTGAAGAAGAAATATGGACATGGGAAAGAAAAAGAGGTTTAATATGGTGTAATATTTTTGCAAAGGAGAAAGCAAAACTAACTAATACAAAAAGAGCAGCACCAAAGATATTTGAAGAGAAATACAGGCAAAGGAATCTGGATATGGAATACTTTATAATACAAAAAAATAAGAAGACAAAGAGGAAAAATAGAAAAGGAGATCAGTAATACAGAATTTAAAGAAATAGAAACTGAGGTTATGGAGCACCTGCAAAGTGAAGGATTCACTGTAGAAAATCTAATGCAAAAAGCACCACAACATGATAGAGCAATGGATATCCAAATTAAGGAGAAATCAGTGGAACGGGAAGCAAATGGTCAGGTGCCATATCAAGATATTCTGGAGTCTTCCAAGGAAACCAGTATAAACATTCACTTGAAGCTAGACAGCAAAGGAAGGAATAGGAAGCTTTGGAAACTGATGCAGTCAATGTTGAGGAGTGATAGGCTAGTGAGTTTCCATATGACAGAGCAAGAGATGGCACAGGATGACAATGGTGTCACAGGAAAATGCTATAGAACTTTCTATAGAATGCCCTCAGGAAGTGGAAAACAAAGGATATGCCCTCAGTCTGGAAGAAAATGAACTAAGAGAAGAGTTGCTCGACTTAATAGACATAGATAGATATATTAAAAATCAATGAAAGATATAGACTGCAGAAGGTCAATTAAACCCCCAAACTGTCTGATAAAACTAAGGAACACAGTAATTAGGACTGTTCATAGAGATTCGTGTCACATAACAGAAGTAAACAGGATATGTTACTGTGCAGCTAATTTAATAACTGATAAAGTTTTACCACAAGAGCACAGGGTAGTGAAGCAAAGGAAGGGGAGAAATCAAATAGCATCATGGAAGTATCAAACAGAGAAAAATATAAAGCAATTAAGACAAGAAGTGTCACTGTTAGAAGACTATAGAAGAGGGAACAGATCAACAAAAATACTAAGAAAGATATCATAAAAGCAGTGTGCAGTATTAGAACACACCAGGATCTATCATGCACAATCACAAATAACAAATTACAAATTCCAATACAGGCAGAAAAAACTTAGAAGATACACAGATAAATATAAAAGAAAAGTAAAAAACAAGCAATTTAGTGATGACCCAAAAAAGTTTTATAGATAATTGGGAAACAAGGTAAAAGGAATTGAAAGACCCCCCAAAAAAGAAGAAATAGATGCATTTTGGAGAAGTATCTATGAAGATCATGTGGAACACAACAAAAATGCTAAATGGTTAAAAGAAGTAAAAGAAAGAATAAGAAGTTTAAAGGTACAAGATATGAAATGGGATGAAGTAACACCAGAGAGATTAAAACAAAGTTAAGAAAAGCCTCTTATTGGAAAAACACTGGCCCAGATGCAGTGCCTAACATTTGGTTAAAAGTATTAACATCTTTGCATGAAGACCTAGCCATGAGTAAGAACTATTTATATGCGCATCCCGAACAGACACCAATCTGGCTAACAACAGGTAAAACAATGCTCCTACTTAAGAGTGAACCTGCAAGATACCCCAGAAATTATAGACCAATAACTTGCCTTCCGATGATGTATAAACTATACATGGGAATTGATGCTGACATAGTTTATAGTCATTTAGAAGAAAACTCAATTGTGGCAGTAGAACAAAAGGGCAATAAAAGAAAGTCATATGGAACAAAGGATCATTTGTTGTAAATTGATTACATGTACAGATCTACAATCGTGGGAATTCACACATATCTGCTGACCTCACAAGACACAAACATAGTGAAAGTTTTGAAACATGAGGAGAATAAATCTAAGATGACTTCTCTGCTTAACCTGGCAGAAGCATATCGCTGTCAAGCAGGAATGGAAATCAAACCAGAAGTAGATAAAAATCAGGCACCAATTGAATGTGCCAAAAAAACAAAAGGAAGAATATAAGGTGAAGGACTAGATGAAGAGGCAAGAAATGTGGAAAATGCATATAGTTGCAAGTATAGAAAACTTCTGGAAGAACCTCATGTTGATCAGGAATGAACACAGAAATGGCTAAGGAGAGGTGAATTCAAACCAAGAGATAAAAGGTTAATATTAGCGGCTCAAGATAGTGGTCTATGTACATGCTGGTTTACAAAGTCCATTGAACATGTGGGAGAAACAGACAAATGTAGGTTTTGTAAAACAGAATTGGAAACAGTTGCACATCATGTTGCTGGTTGTGACATATTAATGGCAGAAGGACTGTATACTGAAAGGCACAATAATGTGGCGAGACTGTTGCACTGGTGATTGTATAAAATTTATGGTTTTGAAGTGGCTGAAAAACACTGGAAACATGAGCCGCAAAGCATCATAGAAAATGAAGTTTACATCACATGGGATCATCCATTACCAACAATTCAAAAATAAGATGCTAGAAAACTGGATATAGTAGTCCAAGAAAAGAAGACAAAAGCAGCATTTATCATTGAAATCGCCACACCCAGTGACTACAGCATCCTGCATACAGAGTGACACAAGGTTATAAATTATCAGGATCTGCAGAAGGATACCCAGATAGTTTCAATAGTAGTAGGAGTAATGGGTCTTATAAAAAGAGTCTGCCATCATATTTATATATGCTACTAATACAAGCAACTCCATACGAATTACAGAAGGAGTCATTACTTGGCACATTGCGGGTGCTGTGAAGAGCACTTTTGGCTAACATCAAAGACTGAAACAATACTAATTTCATGAACTTTAATTGTACTTTGACTTAGGAATGGGGTCTATTTCTGTCATGGTATTAGAAACCCAAAAGTTTTGGAGAAACTAAAAAGAGACCTATAAAATA
This sequence comes from Protopterus annectens, assembly GCF_019279795.1. NCBI lineage: Eukaryota > Metazoa > Chordata > Ceratodontiformes > Protopteridae > Protopterus > Protopterus annectens. Next base: position 1,140,785,586 of record NC_056745.1, read on the forward strand.
CAAAATTACATATACAATTTTTAATTATATTGATATTACATATAAAATTTTATATATATATATATATATATATATATATATATATATATATATATATATATATATATACTGCGGTGGTGGTGCTGTGGTAGCGTTGTCGCCTCACAGTATGACGTTGTCCTGTTCGATTCTCAGCTAAAGCGTCTTCTATGTGGAGACATGAGTGAATGGGCGTACCTTCGTTGAAGGTTGTGCGTTAGAGCTGGCAACCCGGTACGTAAAAATCTACTGCCAATCATTAGCGGACCAGAGTTCCGCTGTGGCAACCCCTAACTGGGAAAAGCCGAAAGATACAACAACACATATAAAATACAAAATGTAGAGACATTTGAAGTGTATAAAAAAGAAATATGGACATGAGAAAGAAAGAGAGATCTGACGGTGCAATATTTATGGAAAGGAGGAAAACCAAATTAATCAACATAAAAAAGCAGCCTCAAAGGTATCTGAAGAGAAATACAAGCAAAGGCATCCAGATATGGAAAATTGCACAATAAAAAATAAGATCACAAAGAGGCAATGTAGAACAGATGACTAGTCAGCAGAAATTAAAAAATAGAAGCTGAAGTTATGGAATATTTGCGAAGTGAAGGATTCAATGTAGAAAGTCTAACAAAGGTTATATCACAGCATGATGGAACAACTAGTCCCCAAAGTAAGGAGAAACAAGAGGAGCAGGAGACATCTGAAGAAGAAATATGGACATGAGAAAGAAAAAGATATTTAATATAGTGCAATATTTATGCAAATGAGAAAGCAAAACTAATCAATACAAAAAGAGCAGCACCAAAGATGTTTGAAGAGAAAGACAGGCAAAGACATCCAGAGATGGAAAATTTTAAAATACAAAAAATAAGAAAACAAAGAGGAAAGGTAGAAAAGAGGATTAGTAATAGAGAAGATAAAGAAATAGAAACTGAGATTATGGATTACCTGCAAAGTGAAGGATTCGGTGCAGAATTTTTAACTCAAATAACAACACAACAGGATAGAGCAATGGACACCCAAATTAAGGAGAAACCAGTGGAGCAGGAATCATCTAATCAGTTGACATATGAAGATACTTTGGAGCCTCCCATAGGAAACCAGTACAAAGGTTCAGTTGGGGAAAGAACAGGAAACTGCAGTAACTCTGACACAGTCAATGTCGTGGAGTGATAGACCAATGAGTTCCCATTTGAAAGCACAACGGATGACACACAGTGAAACTGAAGAGAATGTGGCACAATAGAAGCTCTGGAATTTTCTATAGAATGCCCACAGGAAATGGCGAAGAAAGAATGTGCCCTCAGTTTAGAAGAAAATGATCTAAGAGAAGAGTTACTTGATTTAATAGAGATGGATAGACATATTAAGATCCATGAAAGAAACAGACTGCAGAAGGTCAATAAAACCCAAAAGTTAAAAGTTTGATAAAACAAATGAACACAGTAATTAGGACTGTCCATAGAGATTAATATGATATAACAGAAGTAAATAGGATATATTATTGTGCAGCCAAATTAATAACATATAAAGTCCTACCACAAGACCATACGGTAGTAAGGGAAAGGACAGGGAGAAATCAAATGCCATCATGGAAGTATTGAATAGAGAAAACTATAAAGCAATTAAGACAAGCTGTATCACTGTTAGAAGAGTATAGAAGAGACACTAGACCAACAAAAACACTCTGAATGATAGATGTGGTAAAAGCAATCTGCAGTATTATAACAGACCAGGATTTATCATGCACTATCATAAATAATAAATTAAAACTATCAGCACAGGCAGAAAAACTTAGAAGATACACAGATAAATATAAAGGAAAAGTACAAAATAAGCAATTTATTGATAACTCAAAAACGTTTTATAGAGAATTGAAAAACAAGGTAAAAGTAATTGAAAGACCCCCTAAAAAGAAGAAATAGATACATTTTCAAGAAGTATTTATGAAGATCCTGTGGAGCATAATAAAAATGCTAAATGGAGAGAAGAAGTAAAAGAAAGAATAAGAAATTCAAATGCACAGGATATGAAATGGGATGAAGTAATGGCCAGAGAGATGGAAGCAAAATTAAGAAAAGCGTCTAATTGGAAAACCCCAGGCCCAGATGCAGTACCTAGCTTCTGGTTAAAAGTATTAACATCTTTGCACAAAGATTTAGCCATGCGTAAGAACTTTTTATAGGCGCACCACAAATAGACACTGGCCTGGTTAACAACAGGTAAAACAATGCTCCTACAAGTGAACCTGCAAGCTAACCTAAAAACTAGAGACCAATAACTTCCCATCGACGACGTATAAACTACACACTGGAATTGATGCTGACAGAGTTTATAGTCATTTACAAGAAAACTCAATTATGGCAAAAGACCAAAAGGGTAATAAATTAAAGTCTTATGGAACAAAGGATTATTTGTTGTTAAATAAAGTCATAGTGGAGAACTGTTAAAAGGGGAAGGATCTAAGTATGGGATGGATAGACTACAAAAAAGCAAATGACAGTATCCCACATTCATGGATAAAAGATGGCTTAAAATGTATAAGATATACCCTACACTGATAAAGCATATCACAGTGACCATGAAACAGTGGCAAACCACTTTGCAGTTAAGCCATGATGAAGGACAAATTATTATTCCAGGGATAAAAATCCAAAGGGGGATATTCTAGGGTGATTCTCTGTCACCACTGCTCTTTTGCCTTGCCCTTAACCCATTAAGCTGTCATTTTAATAGATTAGGTCATGGCTATAATTTAGTTCCCAGAAAGCAACAAAGTGTAAAAAGACTTTTCTTTGTTGATTTAAAACTGTATAGCTCATCGGATGAGGAAATTAAAAAACAATTGCAAGTAGTCAAAACTTTTTCAGATGATATAAGAATGTCATTTGGTCTTGTTAAATGTGCAAAAGCAACCTTTAAAGCAGGAAAGCTGCAGCACCAAGAAAACATTGGTTTGGGACAAGAATGTGATATAAAAGAACTTGAGCAAGAGGGAGTGTATAAATATTTAGGAACTGATGAAGGATAAACAATAAAACATGAACAAATGCGAATAAAACTCAGCAAGGAATATTTTAGAAGACTTAAATTAATCCTGAAAACAGTGTTGACATCTAGGAACAAAGTCCAAGCTTTAAGCAAGTTTGCTCTTCCTGTCCTAACTTAAAGTTTTGGAGTGACTGACTGGCCCCAAAAGGTGTTGGACAGATTAGACAGGAAAACAAGAAAGATGCTTCATGCTCATCCAATGATTTATAAAAATCAGTGCATACCAAGATTATATATTCCCCATTCTGAAGGAGGTATTGGCCTCCTTGAAATTGATTACATGTATAGATCTGCAGTCGTGGGACTTTGTACATACCTGCTGACCTCACAAGACCCAAATATAGTGAAAGTTTTGACACTTGAGGAAAATAAATCTAAGATGACTTCCCTGCTTAGTCTAGCAGAAGCATATCAGCATCAAACAGGAATGGAATTCAAACCAGGAGTAGATAAAAATCAGGTAGCAACTGAATGTACCAAAAAAACAAAATAAATAATATAAAGTAAAGGATCAGCTGAGCAGGTAAGAAATGTGGAAAATGCCAAATATAGTTGCAAATATAGAAAACTTCTGGAAGAACCTCATGTTGATCAGGATCAAATGCAGGAATGGTTAAGGAGAGGTGAATTCAAACCAAGAGATGAAAGGTTAATACTGGCGGCCCAAAACAGTGGACTATGTACACGTTGGTTTACAAAGTCCATTGAACATGTGGCAGAAACTGACAAATGTAGGTTTTGTAAAACAGAACTAGAAACAGTTCCACATCGTGTTGCTGGTTGTGACATACTAATGGCAGAAGGACTGTACACTGAAAAGCTTAATAATGTGGCAAGACTGTTGCACTGGGGATTGTGCAAACATTATAATATTGAAGCAGCTGAAAAACAGTGAAAACATGAGCCACAAAGCATCACAGGAAATGATGAAGCATACATCACATGGGATCACCCATTACCAACAGTTCAAAAGATAGATGAGAGAAAACCAGATATAGAGGTCCATGAAAAAAGACAAAAGTGGCACTGATCACTGAAATCACTACACTCAGTGACTACAGTGTTTTGCCTACAGAGCGACACAAAGTCATAAAATATCAGGATTTGCAGGCAGAAATGAGAGCAACATAGAAGAGAGATACCCAGACAGCTCCAATAGAAGTAGGAACAGAGGGTCTTATAAAAAAAAATCTACAATCATATTTAGATATGCACTGATATATGTAACTCCATAGGAACTGCAGACGGAGGCATTACTGGGCACATTATAGGTACTGCAATGAGCACTTCTGGCTAACATCAAAGATTGAAACAATACTAATTTCATGAACTTTAATCATACTTTGACTTAGGAGTGGGGTCCATTCCTGTCATGGTATTAGAAGCACAAGAGATTTGGAGAAGTTAAAAAATCAGCTATAAACAAATTTGCTCTTCCTGTCCTAACTTACAGTTTTGGAGTGATTTACTGACCCCAAAAGGTGTTGGATAGAACATCAGTGTATACCAATATTACATATTCCCCATTCTGAAGGAGGTATGGGCCTCCTCGAAACTGATTACAAGTGCAGATCTGCAAAAGTGGGACTGCATACATATCTACTGACCTCACAAGACCCAAATGTAGTAAACGTTTTAAAACACGAGGAGACTAAGATGACTTCCCTGCTTAGTTTAGCAGAAGCATATTGGTGTCAAGTGGGAATGGAAATCAAACCAGAAGTAGATAAAAATCAGGCAGCAAGCAAATGTGCCAAAAAAACAAAGAAATAATATGAGGTGAAGGTTCAGATGAGAATGGCAAGAACTGTGGAACATGTACAAATATACAAATATAGTTACAAGTACAGAAAACTCTTGGAACAACCTCATATTGATCAGGATCAGAGGCAGGAATGCTTAAGGAGAGGTGAATTTAAACGAAAAGACAAAAGGTCAGTGTTGGTGGCCCAGGGTAGTGGACTAGGTACATGTTGGCTTACAAAGTCCATTGAACATGTGGGAGAAACAGACAAATGTAGGTTTTGTAAAACAGAATTGGAAACAGTCAAACATGTTGTTGCTGGCTGTGATATACTAATAGCAGAAGGACTGTATACTGAAAGGCATAATAATGTGGCAATACTGTTGCATTGGGGATTGTGCAAACATTATAGTACTGAAGTAGCTGAAAAACACTGGAAACATGAGCCACAAAGCATCACAGAAAATGATGTTCACATAAGATCATCCCTTACCAACAGTTCAAAAAGTAGATGCAAGGAAACCAGATATAGAGCATAGATCATTGAAATTGCTTCATCTGGTTACTACACTGTCTTACTTGCACAGAGACAAAGTCATAAAATATCAGGATTTGCAGGCAGAAATTAGGGCAATGTGGAAGAAAGATACCCAGCCAGTTCCAGTTGTAGTAGAAGCAATGGGACTTATAAAAAATAATTTACAATTATACTTAGATATGTTACCGGTACATATAATTCCATATGAACTACAGAAGGAGTCATTACTGGGCACATTGTGGTTGCTGCAAAGAGCACTTCTGGCTAACATCAAAGATTGAAACAATACTAAATTCATGAACTGTAATCATATTTTGACTTAGGAATGGAGTCCATTCCCATAATGATATTAGGAACCCAAAAGACTTGGAGAAATTAAAAAAGTGAGGGGTCATTGACAATGTCCTGACATTAAAGCATAAGCCTTATCCACAGCTAATGCAACTGACCAGCTACCACAAGTATAATGGCTGACTTGACTCCATTCTTGCTACTCTGCATTGAATGCCTCACTCTCTGGGGTTAATAAAAAGTATCACAGCAGATCAATTTCCCGAAGTGCCGGGGACACATCTGTTACACAGGAAGTATTACTATTCTAATACAGTGTGCATTATTTAATTTCATTAACCCTGCCATACCCTCAGGCAGTGAGTCCACCCCATCTGCAACCATAGAAAACTCAGCAGGATTACAAGTGTCTGGTACCACATATTGATTATATAATTATAAAAAATAAAAAAGTAGAAGCAATGACATCTGTCCCACTTCAGCCTCCTTCCTTTGTTACAACACCTCCTTCCACTTCTACTTCTACTCGCCCAGACAGCCCCTATGTACTTCTTCTCACCTTCTATTTCCCACACTCAAGCCTCATTCACACACCTCACTCACATTGCCCTACCTCTTCCTTCTGCATGACTGAAGGCACCTGACAAATCTGGAGGCTATTCTTCAAAAACACATTAAAGAACTGTAAATATATTTTCAGATTCTGAAACTCCAACAAATTCCATGTAATGCATGAAACTCACTGTTACAAATTAAAACTGTTTTTCCATGGGTCAAACCATTTACATTCTTGTTTTATGACTGAGGACCATAACAGCATTCCTTAGTAATATAAAATGTAAGGGTAAACTATATGGGTCTATAGTACAAGATCGAAACTTTAGTTAATCGAACAACTAAAGATCAATCTTGTAATACTGAAACCTAAAAATGTTGAACGGACGATTTAACCCAGGGAAACACTTCCCTTGGCCATTATGTGGATTATGCCATTTTCTCCAATTTGCAGCGATCTCAGAGTCGGTATATTTAGTTAGGGGGGGTGTGGGACAAAGCCCCCCACTTGATTTCTGATTTAAACTTTTTTTTTTGATGAGGCCAAGGGAAGTGTTTCCCTGGGTTGAATCGGCCGTTCGACATTTTCAGCTTTCAATATTACAAGATCGATCTTTAGTTCTTTAATTAACTAAAGTTTCGA